>NC_034174.2:17824913-18159080 GCF_002021735.2 Oncorhynchus kisutch | reverse complement strand
TGTTGAATAAGCAAATAAGGCTTACAGAACAAACACTTATGTAGATGCCAACTGAATTTTACCAGTGGTTTTCTATTTATGATCAAGCACTTCTTTAAAAGCAGATGAAGTCACTTTGAGGTTCTGAGTTCAGCAATCACAAAGTCCTCTTTAATTATATTTACCCATAGACACACAGTGTACTAGAATGTGTCCACCATTGGAAAGTGTAAGCCTATAATTATTTCAATATTTACAAGTACAGGAAAATCTGAATAGAGATTGCATATCCAGTACGTTTGAACTCGTCAATCAGCCGTGGTTGAATTGACTGCCTTTCATTGGATTTAGAGCAGCAAAACACAATATCACAGACATAAAATAATGCAGGTATCATTCATTATACTATATGTATAATCTTTATTTAACTGGGAAAGTCAGTTAAGAACAAATTGTTATTTACAATGACAGCCCACCCCAGCCAAACCCTAAACCAGACGATGCTGGGCTAATTGTGCACCACTCTATGGGCTCCCAGTCATGTCCGGTTGTGATAACTTCCAAAGGGACATCCATATGTACAATTAAATGTTACTTTCAAATGAGTTTCGGTCAAAAAAAACTGCCTGTGTATAAACCAACTTCAGATTCCAACAGAGGTACTAATTCACTTTCAAAGATATCATCTCAACAGGCATGAATCACATATAGTTGTTGAAATTGTGTGATAAAAAAAATAAGAATTTAAATGATGAGACTAAGTGGAGAATGTGGAGAATGCTCGGTAGCATGTTTACTTTTAACAGATTCAATTAGTTCATTCTTATATAAAAGCAAGTTTGAATTCCTTTTCATTCTCAGTTCTAATTTACATAAAATGCATTTTCTAAATCAGTATATACAAAAAGAAGATAGAAGTGCACTAGGGTAAATTAAGAAATTGTATGAATTACTCTGTAATAAATATTCAACAAACTGCGATCCAATTAACTGTCCAAATTTATTTTAGTTCTACAAATGTCTACCCTTATCATGAAGAAGGCTATACTGTAAAAACACCAGAACACACACAAACAAACAATGACATACACTCTTCTGTTAATTTCACTCTCAAAAGCACTCTCAAGTTTGTTGGAATTGATCAGAAGACCTGAATTTTATTTGACCAGATTATTCCTGAGGATGTAAAGCATATATCATGTTATGCTATGGTATACAGATGTAGGATCTTAATTTGAGCCTGTTTACTACAGCAGGAAAATAATCATGTAGCAACTATGAATATGAATTATTATGTGGATTATAATTAGTGACTATTTTCATAGGGGTTGGTAATATTTTTTTGTGCCAATCAAGTCTGACATGTCAATGTGGAAATTACAAACTTGATTGATAAAATGAAGATCCTGTATCAGGTAATGAATGATATGATGGTATGGTGTGGTATAGTATGATATGGTTATTTCCGTGGTAGTGGCAATCCAACTCTGACGACCTCAATGAGGAATTTCCCTGAAGACTGATTACAAAGGTTCTGCATATGCCCAATTACTTTTTAATGAAGCCGAGTGGTGCACAGACAAATAATGCACTCCTATTTTGCTGCTGTCTGCCTGTTCAATAGTGTATTGCTTGTTCATCAGTGGGTTGACTTACAAATGACTGTTTTCAGCTGAATTAGCGTTTTAATTAACATTACACCGCTATTTGATACCTGGCAATAGGCTCTAGGGCAATTAAATCTGAATAATTTTCTTACAGGTAAAGTGTAGCCATCTTCCTGCCAATTCAGTTTGTGTTTGAACAAAGACCGTTGTGATCATATGCACTTCAGTGGATACACTCCTGAGATTTAGCCAGGCCCCACGACACAGAATGTCTCCTGTGTACTCTGTGAGCATTAGCACACATAACCTCCACATACCCTTGTTAGCATGTGCTCCGCCAGCCAGCTCCGTCAGGCAGCTCAGGGAGGGACTGCTCAAGAGGCTGCACCTGGAAGGGCCTGATGAGATGAGATGTGCTACAGTGAGCAGGGAAATGAAGATCAGCGCGTCACTCGAGGGCGATGGGGAAGCGCTCCTTAACACAGTACCTTTTTTTCCTACCACCTACTTTCTGCCGCTGTTTATGATCTTTTCCCGATCTTGAAAAACCATCACTGTATTCACTGGAGCGACATGGGTTTATCCAGGATATATCCTGCTGTCTTTTCTCCAGCTCCACGGGTTGGAGGCTTTATCTTAAAAAAGTGTTCCATGTTTTTTACTCAAACATCCTTACTGGAAAGATACTGCACAACTTGTACAATTGTGCTTTGACTAGTAATTCATTAGAATGATCATTTGTACATACAGTATGCAGCACATGGGCTATAATTATGAGGTACACTGTGACCTGTGCAGTCTCTGCATGAGTTTCTCTCTAATTATGTGTCTGTAATATCTCAATTTATCCTTGAGTTAATGAGAAATTAAAGAACATAACAAAAAGCTTTAACATCATTTTCCAAATGTGTTTATTGGGGAAAGGAAGAGGAAATTCTAATAGTATATCACAGATAACAAAGCTCTCATGATGTTATTAGAACTCGTTTTTTTGCAGCTCTTAGAAACAATAGTGATGAGAGACAGGAAAGGCGAATTGTGTTCTGTCCTTTTTGATAAGGGGCAAAATTCATCCCACACCGTACAGTGGTAGCGTTGACATTTCACTTTCAAATGGTCCTTTCCAGCACAGTTCCTGCAACTATGGTGGATGCATAACCAGGCCAGTGCAACACAACTCGGCTTGGGTCAGTTCTCAGTAAGGTGAAAAGGCTATTCAATTATTGTTATTCTGTTGGGCATAAGTAGACATCTGATTCTCATTCAGATATCTATTTGGGTGTTATTTCTTCTCTGTTCTCCCATTTATAAACATGTTTTTTAACATGGCAAGCACCAACGCATAATTTGAGGGCCATTATCCAGGGTGAGATCACTATTAGAATTGAATGAAATGTCATTAACTGATCATTTCATTCATTTAGTACATTTTCCTAAATGTTCTACTCTTCAATAATGTACAGTACCAGCTAAAAGTCTGGAAATACCTACTCATTCCAGGGTTTTTCTTTATTTTTAATATTTTCTAAACTGTAGAATAATACTGAAGACATCAAAACGATGAAATAACACATATGGAATCATGTAGTAACCAAACAAGTGTTAAACAAATCATAATCAAAGTAGCCACCTTGCCTTGATGACAGCTTTGCACACAGTTGGCATTCTCTCAACTAGCTTCATGAGGTAGTTGGGGGCGGCTAGTGGTTAGAGCATTGGGCAACTAACCAAAAGGTTGCAAGTTCAAATCCCCGAGCTGACAGGGTACAAATCTGTCGTTCTGCCCCTGAACAAGGCAGATAACCCACTGTTCCTAGGCCGTCATTGAAAATAAGAATTTGTTCTTAACTGACTTGCCTAGTTAAATAACAAAGTCACCTGGAATGAATTTCAATTAACAATTTCTTTCCTTCTTAGCACGTTTGAGCCAATCAGTTGTGTTGTGACAAGGTGGGGGTGGTATACAGAAGATAGTCCTATTTGGTAAAAGACCAAGTACATATTATGGCAAGAACACCTCAAAGAAGCAAAGAGAAACAATCGTCCATCGTTACATGAAGGTCAGTCAATCCGGAAAACTTCAAGAAGGTTCTTCAAGTGCAGTTGAAAAAACCATCAAAGGCTATGATGAAACTGGCTCTCATGAGAACTGCTACAGAGGATAAGTTCATTAGAGTTAACTGCACCTCAGATTGCAGCCCAAATAAATGCTTCACAGAGTTCAAGTAACAGACACATCTCAACATCAACTGTTCAGAGGAGACTAAGGGAATCAGGCCTTCATGGTCAAATTGCTGCAAAGAAACCACTTCCAAAGGACACCAATAAGAAGAAGAGACTTGCTTGTGACAACAAACATGAGCAATGGACATTTTACTGGTGGAAATCTGTCCATTGGACCAACCTCCGTGTCTGTGAGACACGGAGTAAGTGAACAGATAATCTCTGTATGTGTGGTTCCCACCGTGAAGCATGGAGGAGGAGGTGTGATGGCGTGGGGATGCTTTGCTGGTGACACTCTCAGTGATTTATTTAGAATTCTTGGCACACTTAACCGGCATGGCTACCACAGCATTCTGCAGCGAAACGCCAACCTCTCTGGTTTGCTGGGACTATAATTTGTTTTTCAACAGGACAATGACCCAACAAACCTCCAAGCGGTGTAAGGGCTGATTGACCAAGAAGGAGAGTGATGGAGTGCTGCATCAAATGACCTTTTCACGCCCTGACCATAGAGAGCCATTGTTTCTCTATGGTGTAGTAGGTCAGGGCGTGACTAGGGGGTATTCTAGTTTATTATTTCTATGTTGTGTTCTAATATTTTTTTTTAATGTTGGTGTTTTGTATGATTCCCAATTAGAAGTAGCTGGTAATCGTTGTCTCTAATTGGGGATCATATTTAAGTAGCTATTTTTCTCACCTGTGTTTGTGGGATATTATTTTGTGTTTGTGCATGTGCACCACGTAGTCACGTTTCGTTGCTCGTTTATTGTTTTTGCTTAAGTTTCACTTGATAATACAAATTTGGAACTCTACGTACGCTGCTGCGCCTTAGTCCAGTTCTTACGACAACCGTGACAGACCTGGCCTCTACAATCACCTGACCTCAACCCAATTGAGATGGTTTGGGATAAGTTGGACCGCAGAGTGAAGGAAAAGCAGCCAACAAGTGCTCAGCATATGTGGGAACTCCTTCAGGACTGTTGGAAAAACATTCCTCATGAAGCTGGTTGAGATAATGCCAAAAGTTTGCAAAGCTGTCATCAAGGCAAAGGGTGGCTACTATGAAGAATTTCAAATATAAAATATATTTTGAAATATATACACTTTTTTGGTTACTACATGATTCCATGTTTGTTATTTTGATAGTTTTGATGTCTTCACTATTATTATACAATGTAGAACATCGTAAAAATAAAGAAAACCCTTGAATAAGTAGTGTTCAAACTTTTGAATGGTTCTGTACGTACTTTGAACATTGCAATAATTATATGGCAGCAGTATCTCAAGAAGCTTGTTTCAAGTACTTCAAGAGTCCATATACGTTCAACATTTAACCAATCATGTCTACTTTTAATTTAGATGCCTAGCTTTCCTCTTTGGTGTCTAAATTGATAGCAAAACCTTTTAATGTATATGACTGACAAGTTCACTTGAAGCTAGCTAGAATCCTTAGTTGCTACATACATTTTTTTAAACTTATAAATTAACAATATATCTATTGATTCTTGAAGAATATAACGTATAAACACCTCAGGAGCTTAGTTCAACTGTCGTACCCCATCAGAACCCAAAATATAAGCTTGTTTTACTCCAATGTTTTTAAACGATGTCAATATAACTGTATAGCCTCAAAACATGGTTAAGACTGTTTTATTATCATGGATGGTCAGTACTTGCATCCAAAGCTCTGTCTATGAATTTGAGAATTCTTACATTTTCCCAGGCCCATCCCTCAGCTTTTTACCAAAACAGAGGGGGGGGATGACCCACTTTGTTATTGTTTCAATTACGGATTCTAACTTTAAGAAGAAAATATCTTTACTGTGTCTGACTTGAATATATTTTTACTCTCATATCGTTCGAGCAAGGCTATTTCTTTTTTCCTCTCTCAAGCTGCCATTTAGTGTCTCACATGGTACATCCATGTGAGTAATGTTCCCCATTATATCTCTAGGAGTGAAGTCTAGACGTATGAGACAGTGCCAGCTCTCATGCAATCAATGCCAGAATAGATAATAATATAGCGGAAGTCCAAATGCCATCTGTTTGCTCAGCTCCCAGGTTAAAAGCCTTGAATGCTGTTCAAGGACGAACGCATGTTGTATAGAGCCTCTGGCATGACCTAGAGGGTTTTGTTCTGCCTCTTCAAGTGTGCTGTGGTTCAACAGATTAAAGCCTGTGAGACTGGACTGAGGTCGACAGACATGCTTGATTGGCTCTATGGTAGATTGTTTTGTGCGCTTAAGCTTCTGTATAATACCCAGAAAATGGAACAGTGTTGTGGATTTGCCCCCAAAATTATTTGTATTCTCTCTTTACGTTCACTGAGTGAACCTAGACAGGAACAAAGCTTCAACTCGAACAGACACGAACAGATTTTTGTCTCTGTGAACAAGAGTAGTATTGTCCACCCTAATAATTTATTGGGCGTGTGCCAATAAAATATTCTACAGGGTATAGTGGGTAATATTGGTCACATGGGGTCATGTGACCCTATAAAGGAACACATTTTTTCAGGAACTAATTTTCTGCATTGAGGCACAGCCCATAAAACAAGGTTATTTCTCCCATCGAGGGATAAATAGAGATTTAACTGTCTCTTCTGTTTATTATCTTCAGCAGCAGCATTTATATGTTACACACAGAACAGATTTAGGAGACTATCTCTGTAGGCTTATTTTGTCCAGTGACTTGGGGCTCACAACTGTTTTGTAAATTATCTGGAGGACCGGTAGGTATCCACTGAAGCATTCAGCATATATCCAATGTAAGTAGTTGTACTAAAGATGTCAACATATAACATAAGAACCCTTAAAGGTGCTACACCTAGAATTTATCAGAATGTCTCTCCTATGTGGAAGCTAGGTGAATTGCAACAGGACTAGGCTGCATTCAAAACAAATCTACCCCTCCCCCGCATCCCATTTCCACGTAACGCTTGAGCCTTTTACATTTGGTTGTGGTCCACCAGTTTCAAACGACTGTAAAAACTTTTTTTGCTTGTTATTGAAATTATATTTCACAGCCATTTAGATGGTACAATGATTCTCTACACTATTCAGTGCTTGTCTTCTCACATAAATTGAAATTGAACGAACAGTGTAGAATGTTAGCAACCAGGAAATGACAGAGTGATTTCTACATTGGCCCCATGACCTGATTTCACATATATAACACAGCCACAAGGTCAAAACAGCTTCCCCATTTTGACAACAGAAATCAATAGGCGAATAACACAGCCAATCACAACACTGGCAGGTAAGTAATTCTGTAAAAAAACTATCATTCCACTATTACTGCTGATATATTATGGACATTTTCTGAAATTACAATGAACAATTTAAAAAAAAATCCTGTGCAGCACCTTAAAACTTGTCTGTTTCAAGATTTCTAATCTTCGTAGGAGTATTTCTCGTTAAATCTACCGAGCACCTTATGGTGGCCCGGCCATTTAACGACCAAAACAAGGTGACAGCAATGCCAGACAGACAACATTTGCTTAAATACTGAGTTGCTGGTGACATAGTCCTCATTAATATACATGCACCCCCCATGTACCCTATGTACCCCCCTCACCCCCCACCCAACCCCAGCCGCCACCACTGTCCCCTAAACTCCAACGGTGGGAATTTATATTGTGGGCAATAGAAGTGAATGGTTAATCATGTATTGTGTCATTTTTGGAGTCACTTTAATTGTAAATAAGAAAATAATATGTTTCTAAACACTTCCACATTAATGTGAATGCTACCATGATTACAGATAATCCTGAATGAATCGGGAATAATGATGAGTGAGAAAGTTAGAGGTATAAAGACCTTACCCCTCAAAAAATACTAACCTCCCCTGTTATTGTAATGGTGAGAGGTTAGCATGTCTCGGGGGTATGATATTTGCGCATCTGTAACTTTGTCACTCACCATTACTCACGATTCATTCAGGACTATCCGTAATGATGGTAGCATCCACATTAATGTAGAAGTGTATTTCCAATAAAAGTGAAAATGACACAATGCATTATTTACCATTCATTTCTATTGGGCACAAAATAATCTGAAACACAACCCAAACAAGCAGCAAATGCATCCAACAAGTTTGTAGAGTCACAAGCTTGATGTAATCATTGCGTGCTAGGAATATGGAACCAAATACTAAACTTTTGACTACTTTAATACATAAGTTAATTTGTTCCAATATTTTTGGTTGGGGGGCTATGAACAAAAGCGCTGCAATATCTAAAGGGTTCACCCGATATGGATGAAAATACCCTCAAATCAAAGCTGACAGTCTGCACATTAACCTCGCAGTCATTGTATCATTTCAAATCCAAAGTGCTAGAGTACAAAACCTAAACAAGAAGCTCACAGTATATACCACTGGGCACACACTGGTTGAAATAATGTTCTTTCTATGTAATTTCAATCAAATTTACATTGAACCAATGTGAAATAGATGTTGAATCTGTGCCCAGTGGGATGTGGTATTGTTAAAAGGAGAAGTAGTGTTGTAACAATAGAGCCAAGCCCAACCCCACCCCAGTCTTTCCAGAAGGCTTTTATCAGCTGTGTCTGTCAAGCTATAACCTCACTGTTGAATGAATGTAGCACCATGACTTAATTATGACTGGACAGGAAATATTGTCCATTCCTAGTAATGACCCCATATCCATCGATAAAAAGGCCTGATAAACTAGGACTTCCTGTGCATGGCTGGATAAATGCAGCTTGACTAATGAGACCCTAGCTAATGAGGATGACAGCTCTGCTCTATCTCATGTGTTGCTCTGTGGTTCAGAGGCTGGAATGGGATGCTTTTATCCTTTCTTAGAAATTTCAATGAGAGCTCGCTTGTTCACACTTGGGTTTCACCCAACCCTGGATGTGATATCTCACAGCAAAATAGCTTGATATATCAGAGCAGCTGTAATGTGAGATGCCATTTTCATAAGAGTTGCTTCTATTTTGCTTGCATACAGTCTTGTTCCATCGCTGCAACTCCCCTACGGACTCGGGAGAGGCGAAGGTCGATAGGCACGCGTCCTCCAAAACACGACCCTGCCAAGCCATACTGCTTGCTTAACCACCCACACCAACATGTCAGAGGAAATGCTGTCCAGCTGGCGACCGCAATCAGCTTGCAGGCGCCCGGCCTGAGGAGTTGCTAGAGCGCGATCGGACAAGGAAATCCCGGCCGACCCCTCCCCTAACCCGGACCAATTGTGCACCGCCTCATGGGTCTCGCAGTCACGGCCGGCTGTGACACAGCCCAGGATCAAACCCGGGTCTGTAGTGACGCCTCAAGCACTGCGATGCAGTGCTTTGACCCACTGCACCACTCAGGAGGCTGTGTCAGGGTTTCTAACATAATTATCTAGTGTCAATCCTCTATGGCATACAGTCAGTAAGTATGCTATGTTACAGTATATCTATACAGTAAGTCATAACAGGAGAGGCAGAGCCCTCACCCCAAATCAACAACAGCTCAGCTTAATTAACTACCCCTTGGGTACAGATAACGCTGTGCCTTCATAATGTGTCAGTCTAGATAGTTTAGCACATACCTGATGCTTCCATCGATTAGTACTGTACTTAATAATCCAATCTAAAGTATTTATTCTGGTGATAAAGCTCTACCATTTGTGGAGTATAACTGGCTCTATTTCTTGGTTCAGAGAGTTCTCTATCTTTAGCAAGAAGACAGATAGTCTGGGGGTTAAATGTCTTGGCAAGGCAGTCATTACCAAGCTCAGAGTGAAAACAAACAAAGACATTGTTTACAGCACAACAGGGAAATAAAAACATAGATGCACAAGCATATGGAAAACAACTCAAATCATCTGAAAAAGTCAAATCATATAATATTATAGTTAAATATGTTGGCAAACAGAAAATAAGAACTATGTTAGTTATGGTCATTGTTCTCAGTTCTCTCTGTCTTCTGTACTGAAGCTCTTTTCCATACCAACTTCTTTGCAATGCTCACTGGGAATATTATCTACTTCTCCTTAATTATTGGCTTTTTTCCATTGACTATTTTAAAAGGAGTAGATTTTCTTAAATCCCACTTACTATAATTAACACTTCTATGAGGATAATTGAAAAGTAAGAGATCAAACGTTGAATTAATTAGGTTAACCAGACTTATGCGTTTAATTCAATTTATACATCTACAGCACAATGGATATAGGTATAGAGCTAGATAGAAAGAATTTTGACATTTTTTAAGAACATTCTTACTCTATATGAATGAATAAGTCAATAATATAGTGCATGTACGTCTAGGTGGAAATAAATAAACAACAATTGAATTCAAATGTCAGTATGGTAGGCTACTGACAATTACCTCTGGCACAAAGGGGCTAATTTTGACAACTCACTTGAAAGTTTGTTGCCACCTAGTGGATTGTTTTATGTTCCCAAGAGGATGATGTTTTGTTATTAGCTTCGTAAACACACACACACACACACACACACACAGAGGGCGAGAGAGAGAGAGAGAGAGAGAGAGAGAGAGAGAGAGAGAGAGAGATGCATCTATGGAGTGGCACTAGAGCATTCCACTGGTAGTCACAGATGTTGATAGAATCAGTTAATTGATTAAGATGTAGATGTAAAGGTTTAAGGTTCTCCAACTGACCTCATGGACCCCCTGCTCCCAAGGTACAGCCCTATATCCTTTAAACTGTCTCATTGACTGTCTCATGTATTAACATTGGCCAATTCTGCTTAATTTAGTGGAATGTCATTGTATTGAATGGAAAATGCAATATCCGAATGGTGAGATGTGATCTCATTAAGAAGAGATAAATACTTGATCAGCTAATGCATTCTGGGTGTAGTCTTCTCAGGGTTACAGGCTGATCCATTTAGAGTGAGTACACGAAACCTTGCCTCTAAAAGGATAAACCTCAGGTACCTGTCTGCTTGCTAGTTTCAGACAATACAGAAAATATTGTATGGAAAAATATGTTTCAAAAAGCTCTCAGACACGGTTTAAATGAACAATTGTTATAATTTTGTTGGTAGTCTTTGGAAGCCAGAATACATTTTAAACATTTGAATAGACACTTGTTTTTCGTGTAATCTATTAGGGTTGCCTAGCTATCACATTCCTGTTAATAGGCCTATATCTAGTTAGACTACTGTTTTATAATGATGCCTGCGAACTTTAAAGTTATTGTACCAGATATTTTCTCAAGACAAGTCCTAAATATGTGGGAGGTGTCCCTCTCGTGCCAGCGCACGCCGCTGTAGGAGAAGGTAGAATTATTCATGCGTTGATGGCATGACGCTGCATTTCTAATCAATGGGAAACATAGTATTTTACGATACTTGCCGGGTAATGTTGAATTGGGCTGCTTTACAGCTCGCGTAGTTGTTTTGTATTAGAGCCCAACTGAAAGACCACTTAGACTACCCAGAAGGGTCTGTGCCGCTTGGATGTTCGGTGCGGTGACTGAGTGCCTCGCCAAGAGACAGCTCGTGTGCTTGCTCTGCTCCCGGTAGGGGAGGGAAACTGGTGCATCACTGTAAGTACGTCTTTAGTTATCAACAGTCGCGCGGAGCTCCGTTAAGCAAACTGCTAAACTGTGCACTATTTACCTATATTGCAAACAACGAAAGCGACATTCATAGAGTAGGTTACTATTAGAATGTATTCGGTCGGTGATACAATACATTTTGCACTCTAGTGATGGACCGATATTAATTGTGCATAGCCGCCCAACTCACTCTCCAACAGCATTGCCACGATTCAACACAGTGATGTCTGTGTACAGAATTTTGTTAGGAGTATCAAAACACGGATTATTTCAATGAAATACTAATTGCAAGGATAATTACACATACGGTAAGAGTATTTATTATTATTGTTATTATTAGCCGATCATTATTATTATTTAAAGGATCTATTAGTATTTAGTAGGCTATTAGTAGGCTATTATTATTGTCATTATTCGATTATTATTAGCCTGTTATTGGTGTATTGTTGTAAACTACTCGAACAGACTCTATTGACAACGTAGTTTGTTTATTTATTTGCTTTAGCCTGTTTGAAATTGTATTTCTTTCAAGTGGAATTGTTCAACCAGTGTCCGAAACTATAGCAGACTAGTCCATTGTAGGTTTATAGCCCACACTGCAGGTTAAACGGAACCTCTGTAACTTTTGCGTCAATACTCATAGCCTATAGCCTACTAGTGTTATCCCATATTTACATCATTTGGGTAGGCTTTATTTTACGTCAGTAAAAACAGGGTCCCCCGTGCACATCACGCGTGCATAACCCACTTGGAGTTACGGTATAGTGATCTGATTTGTCCGAGTGTTGATTTTGTTAGGGCGCTATCATGCTAGAAGTAGGCTACAAATTCAGTAGCTGTGTGCCACCACACTGATTAGTGCGTGCAGATGTTTGGTGCCTAATCCCTTGCGTCGACTCCCTATCATAATCCATGCCGGATTTGTTGAATATGTAGTTGACGACCAACTGCGGTCATAGTGTCCTATGTCTAGCCAAACATAAATATTCCAGAAAATATTATATTCTACATTCTTTCTATCATGTACAGGCTATACAAGTACACTTTTTGCAAGTATGCATAGGTTTAGTCAGGAAATGTACATACATATCAATATAGTTAATATCAATATCCTAAATAGCATCCTTCCTACATTAGTTATCTTCAGCCACCACCAGTGATGTAGTGGTATTTTCTATTATTATTCTGGAGCCAATTTTTTTAAAATTATGTAGTCATCATTTTGTCAATCCAAGTTGGTACCTACAGGTAGTTTATTGAATAATATTGTTTAAAAAAATATGCATAAAATGCATCCTCCTAATGCAAGTCTGCCCATGGTTACACATACTGTAGCCTATATTGCCTCATAGAAAATGATATGTTTATATTACCTTCAAACACCAAATTAGGCCATCTTCATTGTCAATTGTGAATGATAATTCATCACATTTTATGGGTGAAACGTCCAATCTGCATCTGCATGCCAACCATTTGATCTCAATCAGTTCTATGGGAATATGCATCTAGTTTTCATAATGATATAAGTAGCTACTGTTTCAGCTAATTTTAGAGTAGATGGCTTTAACAAGCTAACAAGCCTACCTGTATGTTGTTTCAATCAAAACACACATTTAGCCTAGTAGCGAACGCTGTTGAGTTAAGGTCGCATGAGATGCGACCATTCAGCAGAACTATCCTAACATTTCATAAGACATTAAGTGGTGTTTTTTGTCAAACATTAACATTATGTTAGTATTATATTCGGTATGTTAGGCCTATGTAGAATACTAATGAATCAGTAAGTGATTTTGCAAGACATTGATTCATCTTTGATCTAAACTTTATTAAACAAGCACCATTCTGAGAAGTGGCGGAGATTCACTCTGGTGCACTCCAGCAGAACTACGCCACTGGCCACCAGTCAAACTAATTTCCTAGTGATCAACACAGGACTAATCCTAACATCTGTCCATCAGCCTCATGGTACTCTGCTACTGTTGCCCAGTGCCCTTATCTGATCTGATCTAGATGGGGGCTAGCAGATGAGTCTGCATACTCTCACTGTAGCCAGAGGCATAACCAAACCTGCTCCTTTAATATGCATAGTAGATATTTGAGAATCTGTATGGTTTTAGTCTGCTCTTACATTAAATAATTATTACTGGATGACCAAATGTGTTATTTGTATCATGCTAGTGGTAATAGTGTATCTGCCTTCTCCATGGCTGCCAGAGTCCTCTCCTCTGTGAGTTAATGTGAGTTACTGGTAAGGTGTGCTCTGACTGTGGAATGTATGATAAGATGGGATATCTGATTTGTTGTGGGAGATGAAAAGCATCCTTGTTAATTTAGATGATTGATATAGATGACGCTGTGCTGCAAATTGCCACAGGGGTTGTCTGATAGCTATGAATGGATCCACTGTCCCCTCACGCTTCATATGGACATTATTGAGGACATTTCCTCAATCATGAATTCCACAATAACAAGAACTAGTTGGCCATACAGTCCCATGTTGTAAATCTTCACCACTTCCTCCTCCCTTGTGCATTTCTGATGAAAGTAATCACCTGCCTGACATGCACCATGCATTTCAATGGACTCAACAGGCACCCTGCAGAGACAAACCAGGCTTGGAATGACTTAGCTATCTGGCATATATGATTTTCTATAGACCCATGGTTGGTTGGTTTATACGTGTGTGTTAATTTTTGCCACACATTCCAGTGACAGTCTCTTAGACATGTATGCGTGGTGGTTTCTTGATGGACTAGAGAGTGCCCTGGCAGATGCAGCTTTGCAGGAAATAGAAAAAAATGCCTTCAGGCCAACAGACTGTCAGAAGGGATGTAGTGCATAAGTGACATTAAAACGATTTTGGGATAGTTACAGTTAGCAACATTTCATTGGATAGTTCTTGCTGGTAGAAGTATTGAGAACATGTGTCATCTGGGGTATTTCTATTTCATGTACAGTATAAAAAATGTTTTCTCCTTCCAGGAAAACGTGTTAAAGAAAAGTGGTCAATTCTCTGTTTTCCATAGTAGCCTTTCGAATCCATGTAAATTGTGTAACGCTGCTGTAAAAAAATGGTGTTCCGAACAAGCGACTGAAGTGCGTGTACATTAAGATGAGTTCCTATCAAACTATCTCAGTCCAAAAGAGAGGCATTGTGCCTCTTTCACGTACAAGGAACTCTTCAGCATTTTCTTCTCATTTGATCTCTTATTGGAGCAGGATTCAGTTAAGCCAAATGTGTCTGTCCTTCTTAATCAGTAACCGTATAGTATTGGCAAAAATCCCCCCCCCCCCCCACCCCACTCAATCAGATGTATAAATACAGTTTAGAGATACTGCATCAGTCACCATGTTGAAATAAAATAGATGGGGGTCAACTTACTATTCAGAGTAAGAGTAGTAGAATACACCAGGTGCAATTAATGTCAGTTACTGCCAGTCACTCAATTAGCCATGTCGCTAACCATTTTTTGATTGTTAGTTAGTCTCGCCAGCTATCTAAACTTGTAGCAATCATGTCCGAATACCGACTGGCATGCAGGGCACGTGCTCAGGGACCCCTATTGATTTGGATGGTCATTCTAACTCTGATATCACATTAACGTGGCATAAGTCATTACAAAATGTGTAGAATTGCAGGAAATTTGATTTAAAACGGCTAAATAAATATCTCTACCCCATGGCAAAATGGGTAGAATTGCAGGAAAGTAGCTGTAAAACTGCAATTGATTAGGGTGGTAAAGGAATGGGAGGAGGTCTTCATAGATGGAGAAGGGAAGACGTCAATAGATGCAGAATTTCATCTGGTGGGAGAAAATAGAAAGAGTTAAAGGCTGAGGAGAGAGGGAAGAGGCAGAATCAAGAGACAGGAGGTGCAGCGGCTAGTTCTTCCTGTCACTTGTCCTCGATAGGCAGCCAGTCTCGAAAGGTTTTTTTGCTCAAGCTGTTCGTCGTCTTGTCGCCAAGCCTCCTTCTTGGAACATAGCATAAACCCTGGAGATCAAAGGCTGAGTAAAGGGAAGAGAGGAGGAGGCAGGGGTGGCGGGATGAAAAAGCAAACACAAGGGTTACTTAATTTTCACTAACATGTGCCTAGTTTTAGCTGAAAGCCCTCTCAACACATCAAGGTACAAGCAAAGATATATATATTTTTTTTTTATAAAACCCTCTCACCCCCTACTCTATTTTTTCAGTGTTTGACCTTATGGGGCTTGGATAGGTGTATTTGTGTTTATTAGGGGACCCCCCCCCTCAAATAGAGTACCACAGTAGGAGTGTAACGGGATTCTTCCGTCGAAGGAGAGGCGGACCAATACGCAGCGTGGTTGAAGTTCATGTTTTTTTTATAAGAAAACTATACATGAACAAACTACAAAACAATAAATGTGAAAACCCGAAACCAGTCCCGTGTGGTACAAACACTGACACAGGAGACAATCACCCACAAACCCCAACACCAAACAGGCTACCTAAATATGGTTCCCAATCAGAGACAATGACTAACACCTGCCACTGATTGAGAACCATATCAGGCCAAACATAGAAACAGACAAACTAGACACACAACATAGAATGCCCACTCAGATCACACCCTGACCAAACAAAACATAGTTTGCTTTGTATGTTTCTATGGTCAGGGTGTGACAGTACCCCCCCCCCAAGGTGCAGACTCTGGCCGCAAAACCTGAACCTATTGGGGAGGGTCTGGGTGGGCATCTGTCCGCGGTGGCGGCTCTGGTGCTGGACGTGGCCCCCACTTCACCATAGTCTTAGTCCACCCCATTGTCCGCTTCCGTGGCCTCCTAACCACGGCGACCCTTCTAAATGAACCCACTGGACAGAGGGGCAGGTCGGGACAGAGGGGCAGGTCGGGACAGAGGGGCAGCTCGGGACAGAGGGGCAGCTCGGGACAGGCTGATGACTCTGGCAGATCCTGGCTGACTGGCGGCTCTGGCAGAACCTGGCTGACTGGCTGCTCTGGCAGAACCTGGCTGAATGGCGGTTCTGGGCAGATCCTGGCTGACTGGCGGTGCCTGGCAGACTGGCGGCACTGGCGGCTCCTTGCAGACTGGCGGCACTGGCGGCTCCTTGCAGACTGGCGGCACTGGCGGCTCCTTGCAGACTGGCGGCACTGGCGGCTCCTTGCAGACTGGCAGCTCAGGCGGCACTGGGCAGACTGGCAGCTCAGGCGGCGCTGGGCAGACTGGTGGCTCAGGCGGCGCTGGGCAGACTGGTAGCTCAGGCGGCGCTGGGCAGACTGGCGACTCCAGCAGCTCTGGAGAGGAGGAATGC
Organism: Oncorhynchus kisutch; assembly: GCF_002021735.2. Lineage (NCBI taxonomy): Eukaryota > Metazoa > Chordata > Actinopteri > Salmoniformes > Salmonidae > Oncorhynchus > Oncorhynchus kisutch. The sequence goes on along the minus strand of NC_034174.2, from coordinate 18,142,439 downwards.
TCTGGCAGCGCTGGAGAGGCGGGAGCACCTGTAAGGATGAGACAGAGAGACAGCCTGGTGCGGGGGGCTGCCACCGGAGGGCTGGTGAGTGGAGGTGGTACCGGATAGACCGGACCGTGCAGGCGCACTGGAGCTCTTGAGCACCGAACCTGCCCAACCTTACCTGGTTGACTGCTCCTGGTCGCCCTGCCAGTGCGGCGAGGTGGAATAGCCCGCACTGGGCTATGCAGGCGAACCGGGGACACCATGCGCAAGGCTGGTGCCATGTAAGCCGGCCCAAGGAGACGCACTGGACACCAGATGCGTAGAGCCGGCTTCATGGTACTTGGCTCGATGCCCACTCTAGCCCGGCCGATACGCAGAGCTGGTATGTACCGCACCGGGCTATGCACCCGCACTGGGGACACCGTGCGCTTCACAGCATAACACGGTGCCTGCCCGGTCTCTCTAGCCCCCCGGTAAACACAGGAAGTTGGCGCAGGTCTCCTACCTGGCTTCGCCACACTTCCTGTGTGCCTCCCCCAAGAAAGTTTTGGGGCTGACTCTCGGGCTTCCATCCACGCCGCCGTGCTGCCTCCTCATACCAGCGCCTCTCCGCCTTTACCACCTCCAAACTACAAAACAATAAATGTGAAAACCCGAAACCAGTCCCGTGTGGTACAAACACTGACACAGGAGACAATCACCCACAAACCCCAACACCAAACAGGCTACCTAAATATGGTTCCCAATCAAAGACAATGACTAACACCTGCCTCTCATTGAGAACGAATATCAGACCAAACACAGAAACAGACAAACTAGACACACAACATAGAATGGCCACTCAGATCACACCCTGACCAAACAAAACATAGAAACATACAAAGCAAACTATGGTCAGGGTGTGACAAGGAGTCATAATACCCATAAATCCTAGCAGTCAAACAAGGAAATGGTTCCAATCGTTGTTCCACCATATATTTTTCCCATGGGGAATTTTAGGAACACTTAAAATAAGGGCTGTGTTTCACGTAGGCTTACCCTGGCCTGACGTTTTGATAACCGTGTAAATCTCTCTTGGACAAGTAGACTTTTATCAATATATTCGCCAGAAATTACCCCCCCCCCCCCCCCGCCAAAAAAAACGAAATGCTAATTAGCTGCTTATGTGGCTATAATAAAGAACTACAAATGTGACCCACCACCTGAATTCGGTCCTGTGTAGCAACATTTGAAATGGTATGCTTTACATTGGCTAAAAGTAGGTACTCAGAGCTAGAAAATTGTATATCATACACTACAGTTGAAGAACAATGGGAAAATAATTTTGCTTTGAAAGTTGATAGACTTGTAAACCCACTTTTGAGAAAATGGCCCTTGAATGTTTTGGTACAGCTGCTTCAGAGCTCTTCTTTGTCTACACCCCTCCAGCATCGTTCACACCCTCTTAAGCCTTATCCACATACTTCTCTTTAAGGATTCACATGTGAGGTCATGTGCTAAACAGAGTGAGTAGTGTAGTATACAACCAAAGATTTTAAGACTAAAAGTGTAAAAGTAGTAGCCTACAGTGAGGAAAAACTCCAGCTAAAAATACACTTAACCTCTCTAGCGTCCCATCTGGCCAACATCCAGTGATCTATAATATTTCAATCGGACAATAACGTTGTCAATATAAAAGGTGAACAAGAAATGCACTCTCTCAGGATTGCGCATGAAAAAGCTCTGTGACACGTCAGGGTCCACACATTCAGACTGGTCTTACTCCCTCATTCATAAGAATACAAGCCTGAAACAATTTCTAAAAACTGTTGACATCTAATGGAAGGCATAGGAACTGCAAATGGAGTCCTAAGTCAATGGATACTGTAATGGCATTGAATAGAAAACTACAAAACAAAAAATAAGGTTCTCTCAGGTTTTCGCCTGTCAAAGCAGTTCTGTTATACTCACAGACACTATTTTAACAGTTTTGGAAACTTTAGAGTGTTTTCTATCAAATTCTACCAGTTATATAAATTTCCTATCTTCTGGGCCCGAGTAGCAGGCGGTTTAATTTGGGCATGTTTTTCATCCAAAATTCCGAATGCTGCCCCCTACCCTAGAGAGGTAAACAAGAAATTTGTGGAGTGTTTGATACTGAGTTTTAATGACTCCAACCTAAGTGTATGTAAAATTCCGACTTCAACTGTAGATAGCAAAATAGTTGGGAAGCGATTCCATGCCACATGGTTTATGAATTGACACTCAATTTTCCGTTCCTCCTGAAAGCCCAAACAGTCAAATGCATTCTCTGCGTTGCTACAGATGCTACAGATGGTGGTTCGATACCCGTGCCAGCCGCGACTGGGAGACCCATGAGTCAACGCACAATTGGCCCAGTGTCGTCCGTGTACACCAGTCGAGCAATTCATTTCAACATTAATCTTGATCTTTCATATGACTTTACAAACAACAAGAGGGCTTAATTGGAGTCTATTTCTTCTGAGCCTAGACCTATATAAAATAACTTAACTGGCTGAGGTAGGCTATGAGGTTTAACAGCCTAATAGAAGTAGGATTGTTTTTATTAGGCCTACTTACAATTGCAACTGGTAAAAAATGTAGCATCCTACATAAAACAATGATTTAAAGTACATACTGTCAGCTTGAGATGTAAATATTCCTGGATAACCTATCACAATAATATTAGAATTGACTAAATACAGTCATATAGACCACTAAGTCACTTATTTAATGAGAAAAGTTGCATTTCCCCTCGGACACAATCTTGTGGATGTTGGGTTTGATGGATAGATGTGATTTTGATGTGCAAAAGTCCTCGATTGACTTATGTGAAAGCATATCTCTCTGTACATTCTTCTCAGAAACTTTGATTTTCGTTATCCACTTTTCTTCTGGATTCTTTTTAAGAGTGACATTTTATCTTGCTATCAAGCAAATTATTCTGAACAAATGTTGACTTCAAAAAAATTAGTGTAGCCTAAAGTAGGCTACGTACCGTAGACCTGTAATTTAGACCCTTAGATATTCTCACAAATCAGATTTGCCCTAAAGAAAAATTAGCCTTATAAGTTCATTTACAATCCTCCAAACGTAATTATTGGCGGAGAGTCACGTCAAAAATATATTTTGACCGCTAGATTTTATGGGTATTGTGACACCTCCACTGCCAGGCTCCATATTCGATAATGTGATGACTCCACCCTGCTGTGTAATGGCCACTTCTGCCATATTACTTATGCAAATCTAGAACCTCCATATATTTAAACACTCACCAGAAACCAATGTCCAATTCCAAACGAACCCTGGCCTAAAGTTCTAATTGGAATTTGGCATTACGTAGACGGGTCAGAATTTTGAAAGTTCTAGCAACAGCCCTAGTAACTGAAGCTAGAGCTCATCGAATCCCATTGTGACACAGGGTGGGGACACATTTTGGCAGGTGGACACTATTTGGCATGACAGGCACCCAAAGGCCCTGGTAGAGAGGCACAGTGAAGTGCGTTATTGTTCTGTGGCAGTAACGCACTTCACTATGGCCTCCCGAGTGGCGCTGTGCTGTAAGGCACTAGTTAAATAAAATCAGTGTGAAGTCTCTGCATGCTGGGAAGCTTTCATTTGCCTCCATATACCTTGTTTCTTAGTAAGTATAGTATGTGAATGAAAGCAGGCCCATTACTGTGGCAGGAGATTATATAATTTAGCATACATTCAATCAGGTACAGAAATACCATCACTTGTTGTCTTTAGAGCTTAGAAAATGCCATAGTCCAGCAGGCCACTCATCTCTGCACAGTCCCTACTGACAAACACGGATGGTTTGGCAGCACTATCAGGCAGGCCTCACTAGTTGTTGACTACGGAGTTGTATTCAAAGTCTGAGATTTTTTCTATGGAGCGTCACGACTTTGAAGGACTGAAGTTTATGATAAAACTGTGCAGTCCAAGGGTCTTGCCTCTGAGGTTTTCACCACACTGACACTTATAAGAACACTAGGGCAAAGAGCAGCAAATAAAGACAAATGCTTTGTGTCAGTTCTTTAGCACTGCTGGAATAGTCCCTGCTTTATTGCTGTTCTCTGTTGGTTTTTAAAGTAAACAGTGCTGTGCGATTCTTCATAACGTCATTATGGATGAGGAGGTTGCTGCAGGCCCCTGATACTACTTTGCCAGTGCACAGACAGCGGTTGACACCCTTCCTGTGTGATACCAAGGTGTTTTCTAGTACTCTGCTCACTGAGGAGCCACATTGTTTGTTCATTCCTTATCAGTCACATTTACAGCCATGAAATGCTTTGAAAAGCTGGTCATGGCTCACATCAACACCATCATCCCAGACACTCTGGACCCACTCCAATTCACGTACCACCCCAACAGATCCACTCCACACTGCCAGCATCCACCTGGACAAAAGGAATACATTGTCTTCGGGAAAGTATTCAGACCCCTTGACTTTTTCCACATTTTGTTACATAACAGCCTTATTCTGTATTGTGGGGCGGCAGGTAGCCCAGTGGTTAGAGCGTTGGGCCAGTAACCGAAAGGTTGCTAGATCAAATCGCCGAGCTGACGTGGTAAAAACATCTGTGAGTTAGGCAGTTAACCCACGGTTCCTAGGCTGCCATTGTAAATTAGAATTTGTTCTTAACTGACTTGCCTAGTTAAATAAAGGTAAAATAAAAAATAAATGGAAATCACGATGGTTCCAGAACTCTGTGACGCTCTGAGGCTTGTTTTTTTTCTCTGGCATGCACTGTCAACTGTGGGACCTTATATAGACAGGTGTGTACTGTTCCAAATCATGTACAATCAATTGAATTTACCACAGGTGGACTCCAATCAAGTTGTAGAAACATCTCAAGGATGGTTAATGGAAACAGGATTCAGCTGAGCTGAATTTCGAGAGTCTCATAGCAAAAGGTCAGAATACTTATGTAAATAATATTTATACTTACGTAAATATTTCCGTTTTAGATTTGTTTATACATTTACAAAAATGTCTAAAAACCTGTTCTCACTTTGTCGTTATGGGGTATTGTGTGTAGATTGATGAGGAAACAAATTAATTTAATACATTTTTGAATAAGGCTGCAATGTAACTAAATGGGTAAGAAGTCAAGAGGTCTGAATACTTTCCGAATGCACTGTAAATAGATAACTAAATGGCTACACAGACTTTCTGAGTTTTCCCTTGTATTTCATTTCATTTCTGCACTTTCTATGCACACTCACAGGGCCCTCCACACTACGCACACTGATACTCCAACACACCCACACAAACAGACTTCATCATTTGCTCACACACACATAAAATGCACATACATTTATACTGACTCTACACAGATGCACACAAAGTTATCATATACGCTGCTGCTACTCTGTTAATCATATATCCTGATGCCTAGTCGCCCTACTCCTAGACTGTACATATCTACCTTTCTCACTCCAGTCTCCCTGCACATTGTAAATATAGTACTGGAACCCACTGACCCTATACATAGTATGATTAATTACTGTCTCATGTTCTTCTTATATCTTATTTTAATTTCTTATGTTTTTGTTCCACCTTATATTATTTGTTTGTATTATATTGATATTGATTACTACATTGTAGGGTTTAGAGCTCGCAAGAAAGGAATTTCACTGTACTTGTGCACATGACTTTAAACTTGAAACCATAACTTGTTGTTGTGTCTACAGTGCCAGCACATTGTGACATTCTGTTGAGTCATCTAGTGATACCATTTCATCCAACTTTTCTTTAATCTCAGCTATGTGAAAAGAAAATAACAATGCACTCTGGGGTGTGAGTTTTTTGTATTGAGTGTGTTTGTATTGTAATAAATGGTGGGGGAAAGAAGGCTCACACACCTTACAGCCTCACTCTATGGGGTGCCATATTGCTCTAAGAAACACTTGCAAAAATCTAAGAATTTCCCCCTGTGGTATAGCAAAAACAAAGTGTTGAAAGATAAAAAATAAAAAAAAGAATTCCCTCGTCATGTCTTCTGGATTCTGAGGAAGAAACACAAACCTGACCTCTTGCTTTGATTGCTTGGAAAGCAGTTGTTAGCAGCCCTCACATAACGCATAGTTAATAATGCAATAGTCCCAATGCTCAGATATTTCCAAAAGCTGGTTGTTGGGTGGTGTTGCTCTTATTAAGCCTGCAATTAAAGCTGTTCCCAGGGAGGGACCATGTCGCACCATGTTTGAGTAAGGAAACGATGCAGACACAACACAGTTTGTACCGCACACCAAGGATTGTTGTGCTTCTAAGCCAAAAACCCACATTTAACTAATGTAATATGTTTTCAAACATAGCTAAAGCACAGAATTGTTGCAAAATGAGTGTAATAGAGCTAGGGTGTTAACTAAATGAATGATGTAGCAGGAGATGGAACTGCCTTGATGTAGAAGCTGTCATGGTATAACTACTGTACAGGAGTGAAACATATTAACAATCTCACTTTATCTACTTACAAATGTATACATATTGGATATTTAGATAACCTTAATAACTATGTAATTACATTACACATTTACACACTATACTACCAACTTGAAAGCCTGCTAAAGCCACACTTCAATTCAGACAATACTTTTATGGAAAGATCTGGACAGAAGTCTTCTTTTCTCTTCCCTAAAGGCAGGAAGTAAAAGGTGTCAGACATGATTTACCATCTTGTGAGAATAGGAGATTTGTTTTATTGAAATCCAATCTGCGGTCTGTGAGACCACAACACCTCCAGCTATGGACTGATTTCTTATAGCTGATCAAATGCCTCTCAGCGAATAAAAAGCCTTTTAACACTAATTACCTTTTTTAGGTTTTTGACCTTTTATGAAGGAAAAAAATAGGAGAGTGCAGACAGATGCATTCGGAGATAGGGATGATTTGTCACGTTTGAAATAGATTCACATACACGTATCATTTATTCAATTTCTAAGTACAAGTAGTGCTAGCTGTGGGCTGCAGACGGGCCATTGTAGTGTCACTATCTGGGATACAGTTGTCGAGTAAAACGAAGAGCTATTGCAGTTCATTATGCTAGAAAAATGCTTTTTGTTCAATTCTTACTTATTCAAGAATAGTGACAGTTCAACGAGCTCAATGTTTATGCTGAAGTACAAGGACCCTCTGTCCTGGTCTACACTTTTCAACAGATGTATTCATAGCTTCTTTAGAAATGGCATGTTATCTGTATGCTTGAAGCCGATGCTCAACGTTTCTCAGCTATGATGCTAGCTTCACCCCTGCGTTACATGACTTTTGAAATGCCTTTATACGAAAGTGCTGCTCCAAAAAAACACCCACTGCAGGGTTATGTGCTGCTGTCACCTAGTTCATGTTTTTAGAGCACGTGCAATAAAACATGATGCTGTACAAACAACCAATTTGTGTAAAAGAAGGTCAGAGGTTTAGAGCTGACAGGGATGGTCAGACAGGGATGTCCTCTTTCTCTGGAAAGAAACCCCCCGTTGAAACGCTTTGGTCCCTCAGTCCCACACACTGCTGTCTAAAAACACTATTAATAAACCATTGGACCTCACATTATACTGGAGAACGGACCTGAGGGGTTAGCTGTGCCAAATATCTCTCTCTGTTAAAATCCTTCTTAAACAAAGCATAGAGTAACTATACTTGTGCCAAGGTGATTGATATCGGTATTCAGATGTTTAAGTGTTCTAATTTTATTTGTCTAGCTAGACCTTACCGTGAAAAGCTTACTTACAAGCTGTTAGAAGTAAGTCAGAAAATACTTGCAAAAAATAATAATAACCAGTCTACAGTATATAAAGGGTAGAGGTCGACCGATTAATCGGAATGGCCGAGTTTTCATAACAATCGATAATCTGCATTTTTGGACACCGATTATGGCCGATTACATTGCACTCCACGAGGAGACTACGTGGCAGGCTGACTACCTGTTACGCGAGTGCAGCAAGGAGCCAAGGTAAGTTGCTAGCTAACATTAAACTTCTTTAAAAAAAAACAATCATTCTTAACATAATCACTAGTTAACTACACATGGTTGATGATATTACCAGTTTATCTAGCTTGTCCTGCGTTGCATATAATCGATGTGCTGCCTGTTAATTTATCATCGAATCACAGCCTACTTCGCCAAACGGGTGATGATTTAACAAGCACATTCGCGAAAATAAACACTGTCGTTGCACCAATGTGTACCATAAACATCAATGCCTTTCTTTAAAATCAGTACACGAGTATATATTTTTAAACCTGCATACAGTGGTGCAAAAAATATTTAGTCAGCCACCAATTGTGCAAGTTCTCCCACTTAAAAAGATGAGAGAGGCCTGTAATTTTCATCATAGGTACACTTCAACTATGACAGACAAAATGAGAAAAAAAATCCAGAAAATCACATTGTAGGATTTTTAATGAATTTATTTGCAAATTATGGTGGAAAATAAGTATTTGGTCACCTAAAAACAAGCAAGATTTCTGGCTCTGACAGACCTGTAACTTCTTCTTTAAGAGGCTCCTCTGTCCTCCACTCGTTACATGTATTAATGGCACTTGAGGTAAAATGTACATGTAGGTACAGGTAAAGTGACTATGTATAGATAATAAACAGCAACAGCATTAAAAAAGGGGGTTAATGCAAATAGTCAGGGAAGCCATTTGATTAGCTGTTTAACAGTCTTATAGTTTGGGGGTAGAAACTGTTAAGGATCCTTTTGGACCTAGATTTGGTGCTCCGGTACCGCTTGGCATGTGATAACAGAGAGAACAGTCTATGACTTGGGTGGCTGGAGTCTTTGACAATTTTTAGGGCCTTTATCTGACACCGCCTGGCATAGAGGTCCTGTATGGCAGTGTTACGAATCCCTTTTGGCCCGATAGTCTAGGGGGGATGGTAATGAGACCCGTAACATAACTCATGCAAATTATTATTGTGACAAAGTAAAAGTGTGAACGAAATAACCACGACAACAGAAATCTACCGTCAAACTCCAGGTTTATTTATAAACACACGGTAATGGGGGGGAAGCAGGAAAAGGGGCTGAGCTGGACCCAAGGAAAGAAACAATAAATATACAAAAACACCCCTAAGCTAGACTAGCCTACTTTAACAACAGCTAACTAACTAACCAAAAATACAGTGGGTGGTCCGCCCAGTTCTAACTAGTGTATTTAACAAAGTTCACCTACGGGTAGTGTATGCCCATGGGCGACTTGTCTTGGTTTCCCCTTTTCCCACCAGCAATCAAACACAAACACCATAACCAAAAACAATACTCACAGGAGATGACAAAGTGATTTGGAGGTGTTCAAACAAAAGAGAGGTTAAGACACAAAGAGAGAGTGAAACACAAAGATCTACATACATGGCATTTAGAGCAAACAACTGATGGGGTTTTTAAACCATGGGGAAGGAACTGTGATAGGGTAGGAAATAGGAGGAGGTGTGTCTTCTGATTGATGATTGATTGTTGACTTATTGGGGAGTGATGATTTTCACCTGTGAGGGGAGAAGGAGAGAAAAGAAACACACACACAGGATACACACACACACAGGATAACTGTATCCGTAACAGGCAGAAAGCTTGACCCCAGTGATGTACTGGGCCATATGCACTACCCTCTGTTGCGCCTTGCGGTTGGATGCTGAGCAGTTGCCATACTAAGCATTATGCAACTAGTCAGGATGCTCTCGATGGTGCAGATGTAGAAATGATCTGAGGACACATGCTAAATCTTTTCAGTCTCCTGAGGGGGCATAGGCATTGTCGTGTCTTCTTCACGGCTGTCTTGGTGTGTTTGGACCCTGATAGTTTGTTAGAGATGTGGACACCTAGGAACTTGAAGCTCTTGACCTGCTCCACTACAGCCCCGTTGATTTGAATGGAGGCGTGCTTGGCCCTCCTTTCCCAGTAGTCCACAATTATCTCCATAGTCTTGGTCACGTTGAAGGAGAGGTTGTTGTCCTGGAGCCACACTGCCAGTTCTCAGCCCTCCTCCATATAGAGCTCCTGGATGGCAGGGCTCGGCCCCAGTGATGTACTGGGCTGTCCACACCACCCTCTGTAGCACCATGCCATACCAAGCAGTGATACCGCCAGTTAAGCTGCTCTCAGTGGTACAGCTGTAGACCCTTTTAGGATTTGAGGTTCCATGCCAACCCTTTTCAACCTAAAGAGGGGGAGGAGTGTGCGCATGTGTGTGGACCATTTTAAGTCCTTAGTGATTTGGACACTGAGGAACTTAAAGCCTTCGACCCGCTCCACTGCATCCCCGTCGATGTGGATGGGGGCGTGCTTGCCCACTCCCCCAGTTTCCTGTAGTCAACGATCAGCTCCTTGGTCTTGCTGGCGTTGAGGGAGAAGTTGTGTTTCGGATCACACTGACAGGCCACAGACCTTCTCCCTGTAGGCTGTGTCACGACTGTCATGTTGTCAGCAAACTTGATGATGGTGTTGGAGTTGTGCATGGCCATGCAGTCATGAGTGAACAGTCAGTACAGGAGGGGACTAAGCACACACCTCTGTGGAGCCCCCGTGTTGAGGGTCAGCATGGTGATATAGCCTACCCTCAACACCTGCGGTCAGCCCGTCCGAAAGACCGGGATCCTGTTGCAGAAGGAGGTATTCAGTCCCGGGTTCCTAAGCTTGGTGATGAGCTTGGAGGGGACAATGGTGTTGAACGTTGAGCTGTAGTCGATGAGCAGTATTCTCACATAGGTATTCCTCTTATCTAGGTGGGTGAGGGCAGTGTGGAGTGCAATTGAGATTCAGGTATGCAAATTGGAGTGGGTCTAGGGCAGTCCTCAGGACCCTAAGGGGTGCACGTTTTGGTTTTTGCCCTAACACAGCACAGCTGATTCAAATAAGAAAAGCTTGATGATTAGTTGATTTGAATCGGCTATTTGAATCGGCTGTGTAGTGTTAGGACAATAACCAAAACCTGCACCCTTTGGGGTCTCGAGGACTGAGTTTGGGAAACGCTGGTCTAGGGTGTCTGGGATGATGTAGTTGATGTGTGCCATAACCAGTCTTTTAAAGATATAAGTGCTACAGGGCGGTAGTGATTGTTGCATGAAGCCTTAGAGATCTTGGGAACAGGAATGATGGTGGTCATCTTAAAACATGTGGAGAACATCGACTGGGACAAGGAGAGGTTGAAAATTATCGTGAATATGCCTGCCAGCTGTTCTGTACATGCTTTGAGAACACGCCCTGGAATAGCGTCGGTACCATAACCTGATTAAAGACCATACGCATGTCGACCTTGGAGAGATCACCCAGAGTTCTCTGGGTCGGTGATAGCCCTCACGTCTGGCACGATGTTGTTATTGTCGAAGCGTGCATAAAACAATTGAGTTCATCCGGTAGAGTGGCTTCATTGGGCAGATCATGACTTCATCACCCCTAGTGGCGAAGGAGACTTGTTGATGAAAGTTGGGCATCACGTGTCTTAATGGCACGGATTAAAATCGCCGACAACCAGAAAAGCAGCCTGCTTGTCTTTAGTCACATACTGTTCATTAAGTTGATGCAGTTAATTTTCTTGTCCTGGGGTGGAATATATCACAATAACAGCTGAAAACTCCCTTGGGAGGTAGAAGTATTGGCATTTGACCATCAGGTCAATACGGATGAACAATGGGTTGACACTTGCACAGCGCTCGAGTCAGCACACCAGTTGTTGTTGATGAAAAGGAAAACCCCTCCTGATTTCCCTGACTCCACTGTCCTTTCCGTATGGTGAATGGAGACTATCTTGTCCAAGAGCCATGTTTCAGGGCCATGTTTTGAGAGCCCTGTTGGTAGAAAATCAACGATGGGAGGTCATCCATCTTATTATCAAGTGGCCAGTAGAATGTAGGGAAGAGGTGGCCGGTATTCCCTTCGCCTTAATCTCGCTAGGAACCCCCCACTCTTGCCTCTGTAACGCCAGAGTTTCCTCTTGGGTAGCCCGAAATTTGGGTCAGAATTACAGAAAGGGCCCGGGGCAGATGAGTCAAAGTTGAAGACGAAATTTAGTTAAGTAACTGCCTATCTGATGTTCAAAAGTTCTTGACGGTTGTAATAAATGATAGCGGATTAATTTATTCTTAAAAAAGAATCGCAAAATAGAAAATGGGGGTTTGAGTTTGCAAAACGGAGAGCTTCCAGTAAAGGCTCCATCCTGCTTTACTATCCGTTTTATGCTTTCTGGTGGAATGAATTCGATAGAATACGATCTTGTAAAACAAGTTGGACTGGAAACAAAAATGCAAGGCACATTTTATATCCTGATTCAAAACAGTCTGCATTCTGTAGACTTCATAGAACATGGAGTGCTAGTATTCATCCTATGAATAGCATGTTGAATAGCATGTTGTATCAGAAGCCAGCATGTGTATTTACATTTTTTATTAAAAAAAATACAAATATTATTTCACCTTTATTTAACCAGGTAAGCTAGTTGAGAACAAGTTCTCATTTACAACTGCGAACTGTCCAAGATAAAACAAACCAGTGCGACACAAACAACAACACAGAGTTACACATGGACTAAAGAAGCGTACAGTCAATAACACAATAGAGAAAAAAAGGAAGTCTATATACAGTGTGTGCACATGGCGTGACGAGGTAAGCCAATAAATAAGCCATAGTAGCGAAGTAATTACAATTTAGCAAATTACTTCTGGAGTGATAGATGAACAGATGATGGTGTGCAAGTAGAAATACTGGTGTGCAAAAGAGCAGAAAAGTAAATAAAAACAATATGGGGATGAGGTAGGTAGATTGGGTGGGCTATTTACAGATGGGCTATGTACAGCTGCAGCGATCGGTTAGCTGCTCAGATAGCTGATGTTTAAAGTTAGTGAGGGAAATATAAGTCTCCAGCTTCAGCGATCTTGGCAATTCGTTCCAGTCATTGGCAGCAGAGAACTGGAAGGAAAGGCGGTCAAAGGAGGTGTTGGCTTTGGGGATGACCAGTGAGATATACCTGCTGGAGCGCGTGCTACGGGTGGGTGTTGTTATCATGACCAGTGAGCTGAGTTAAGGCGGAGATTTACCTAGCATAGACTTATAGATGACCTGAAGCCAGTGGGTCTGGCGACGAATATGTAGCGAGGGCCAGCCGACTAGAGCATACAGGTCACAGTGGTGGGTGGTATAAGGGGCTTTGGTGACAAAACGGATGGCACTGTGAGAGCCTACATCCAGTTTCCTGAGTAGAGTATTGGAAGCTATTTTTGTAAATGACATCGCCAAAGTCGAGGATCGGTAGGATAGTCAGTTTTACGAGGGTATGTTTGGCGGCGTGAGTAAAGGAGGCATTGTTGCGAAATAAAAGCCGATTCTAGATTTAATTTTGGATTGGAGATGTTTAATATGAATCTGGAAGGACAGTTTACAGTCTAGCCAGACACCTAGGTATTTGTACTTATCCACATATTCTAAGTCAGAACTGTCCAGAGTAGTGATGCTAGTTGGGTGGGTGGGTGGGTGCGGGCAGTGAACAGTTGAAAAGCATGCATATGGTTTTACTATCGTTTAAGAGCAGTTGGAGGCCATGGAAGGAGTGTTGTATGGCATTTAAGCTCCATTGGAGGTTAGTTAACACAGTGTCCGAAGAAGGGCCAGATGTATACAGAATGGTGTCGTCTGCGTAGAGGTGGATCAGGGAATCACCAGCAGCAAGAGCGACATTGGTGTGTTGATGGCTCTATTTGTTCAATTATGAATATTCAGAGCAAAAAACATGTTTTTTTGGTAGAGGTATGACACACTGTTCAGCATGAGTACTATTCGTGTACTTCTTTCATTTACACAGATAGTAAAATGTCCCCTGTTGCTCATATAAGGGGAAATGTCTTGGCTAATGTTTTCAGGGAAACTCATGAAATTTACAGTACATGCAAATAGCAAAATACTGACCTCCTAGTGCTGCAATTAAGAGATTATGGAAGTTCTTATTCATTCTGGTGCATTTCAAACATGGAAAATTACCTGGGTGATTGACAGAAAGTCAACTGAAAGGGCATCAAAGGCAAAGAATGATATGAACACGTTTGTTCAGTGTTGAAATGCTATCCAGGAGGATAACACTGGTGGACACGCTATGCTTTCTAGAAAGGCTAAAAATATGACTCCTGAGGTTAAATAATTGACCGCTGCATTCAAGGGAAGTAGGCAACCAGAATGGCTTAGTGTTTATAAAACCTACTACGCAGCATGCAGCATTATCTAGTCAGCCTTACAAATGTACAAAGCAACGCAGCATCAAGTATCTGCAGTCAAATACACATAAATCACAGCAGGTTATAAAATATCTACTCTGTGCTGGACATGTTAAAAAGGTCAGCTATTTAATAATAATCTTGAATAATTCGAAGGGTCTGTTTCATATTCATTCACTTTATCAATGGAAATATCCATATACTGTATGGCAGGTGAGTTATATACTGTGCAGATGAGCCTTGGGTTTGATTCAGGTTTCTTATGAATGCAACTATTTTATTATTTCTATTCTTTATTTATCCATGTGAATCTGGGACAATTGTCATGGTGTGAAATAGTCTTTTTTTTTTACTGTCTCGTCTGCGAGGGAATTCAAGCATCCATGTCAAGTATAGTTGAGGGAGATGATTGGTGGGGGCTTGGTGGTTACAAGGCTTTGGCATTTTCTAGTTTGAAAAATTAATTGATTTCAAACCTCCGTTAACCTCATTGATGTTGATGCTGTATTCTTGACCTCACAGAAAGGGTAATGCTGCATACTTTGACCTCATTATATGGAGTTCAATTACTGCACACGACTCAAGTTGTTCAGCTTCCATTGGGTTTAATAACGAGGAAACACATTATATTGTAATGTGGCTTGTGCGCGACAGCCCAGTGAGCATAGGTTTGAGAGACATACTGATGTATTAGTGATGGAGCTGGTTATATCGCTCCCCTGGATGATCTACGTGACTTAAAGTAACTGCCCAGTGTTTCCAGCTTTCTGTGAAATATGACCTATAATTACTTAGAACATGAGTGAAATAGTTTACCTTACCAAAAATTGTAATTTCATTATGTTAAATAGCAGCTGTTCTGTGTTGGAATGGTGTGGGCATATAACGGTCATTAAAGATATTCATGCAAGTAGGCCACTGATTGGCCAGCTCATCCTCCTCAGGGAGATAACCCATGTTCTATGAGGAAATAGCAAGTATTTTTTAAACAGTCTGCTGAAATAAGTTTAAAGAGGTTTTTTGAAAGTGTTTTTCCTAGCATTTATGCCTTGGCCACAAATACAAGTATAGGATGAGTAAACAACATTATTTGGACATGAGTTATAGATGTCGACTCGGCCAAATTCCTATAGAAATGTGTGTTTTAGGGCTGTCATTCTCATTGAAAGCAAATCTATGACGCAGTAGGTCTGATCTATGTGTGATATTTCTATGCTTTCTGTTCTTAAATTGAGTTTATTGCATCTTTTACTTTTAGTTTTGTACACCAGCTTCAAACAGTGGAAAATAAAATATTTTTGGTTATGGAAAATATATTTCAGTGCGTTTTATATGCTGCAATGGTTCTCTACACTATACTTGCTTGCTTTATTACATAAACTGAAATATAATTTTTGACCCAGAAATGTCTGAGCAATTTCTGCATAGTGCATCTTTAACAGAATATAAATGTTTCTAAATAAGATTTTCACTTGGCAGTTACTTTAATTGTCCCCTGCCAACATCTAGTCACCACTGATAACACCCACTGTGTTTCAGCCGGTGCTTTTATCAGGAGTAGATACCATTCTGTTAGTAATATGAGGCACTGATGTTCTAGCCCAGTCTCAGGTATGTTAGTGCTTCAGCCAATCCCTCTGACTGTGGCCTTCATGCCATATGTAATGGCATAACATGACATGACATGAAAGATAGTCAAGGGAGTTGGCTCCTAAAGCACATACAGATGGGACCAGTCTACAGATATTCTGGTAGATTTCACTTTGAGAAGTGATTAATACTACTAGTTGATACTTGTAGCTTGTAGTTCTAGTCAATACTTCTGGATATTCAATCAATATTATTGTGAATATTACTGGAATATTTATTGATCAACTTACTTCTAAATGAGGATCAGAACAGGCTTCGTGAATCATTTCCTGTACCTCCAAACAGTACAGCAATTGTGTCAGCAACAGAACTCTTGGACATCTTGATAGTTGAGCAGTGTTATAGTAGTTTCTCTGTTTATTGTGCTCCAAGCTGGCAGAGGTTGCACAGCTTTATAAGAAAGGGATTTGTGTGCTGTGTTTTAGCTCAAGGCTGTCTGCTCCTCTATTCTGATGTTCATTATGGTGGTTATACAAAAAGTCAAGCTAAGGCAATGCACTGTGTCCAGACAGAGTAGAGCAGAGTATAATGGGATTCTTACAGACAAGACGTGTTTCAGACAAGAAGGTTACATACAAAGAACCAAGTCAAATCAAATTGTATTAGTCACATGCGCCAAATACAACATTTGTAGACCTTACAGTGAAATGCTTACTTACGAGCTCCTAACCAACAATGCAGTTGTAAAAAAAACCAGATAAGAATAAGAGATAAAAGTAACAAGTAATTTAAAGACCAGCAGTAAAATAAATATAGGGAGACTATATACAGGGGAGTACCGATACAGAGTCAATGTGCGGGGCTGTTTATTCGTTGAGGTAATATGTACATGAAGGTAGAGTTATTAAATTGACTATGCATAGAAAATAAAAACAGAGAATAGCAGGGGTGTAAAAGAGGGGGAGAGGGGGGGCAATGCAAATAGTCTCGGTAGAAATTTGATTAGGTGTCAGGAGTCTTATGGCTTGGGGATAGAAGCTGTTTAGAAGCCTCTTGGACCTAGACTTGGCGCTCCGGTACCGCTTGCCGTGCGGTAGCAGAGAGAACAGTCTATGACTAGGACAATTTTTAGGGCCTTCCTCTGACACTGCCTGGTATAGAGGTCCTGGATGGCAGGAAGCTTGGTCCCAGCAATGTACTTGGCCGTTTGCACTGCCCTCTGTAGTGTCTTGCGGTCGGAGGCCGAGCAGTTGCCATACCAGGCAGTGATGCAACCAGTTTGCACTGCCCTCTGTAGTGTCTTGCGGTCGGAGGCCGAGCAGTTGCCATACCAGGCAGTGATGCAACCAGTTTGCACTGCCCTCTGTAGTGTCTTGCTGCCCTCTGTAGTGTCTGCTGCTCTTTAAATTACTATGCTCTCGATGGTGCAGCTGTAGAACCTTTTGAGAATCTGAGGACCAATGCCAAATATTTTCAGTCTCCTGAGGGGGAATAGGTTTTGTCGTGCCCTCTTCACGACTGTCTTGGTGTGCTTGGACTATGTAGGTTTGTTGGTGATGTGGACACCAAGGAACTTGAAGCTCTCAACCTGCTCCACTGCAACCCCGTAGATAAGAATGGGGGTGTGCTCGGTCTTCTTTTTCCTGTAGTCCACAATCATGTCCTTTCTCTTGGTCACGTTGAAGGAGAGGTTGTAATCTGGCTGCTAAGAAGGACAATGTAAGGCTATGTATTTTTGGAAGTTGAAGCCCTAGGTAGCTATTGTGTGTTCTTCCTTACAACAGTTTTGAATGCTTCTATTCCCATTAATGAATGTGCTCGACCCTGAGAGGGACTGTTCTAATGCTGTCGTGGTGTGAGAGGGCTCTTGATACCCCGTGTACCTTTCTATTCAAGCAATAGACTGCTTGTGGCAGGACAATGAGAGAAAGACATCCAAGTTGAAAACCCATGGTAGAGAAATGTCTGGTAGACCAAGTCTGTAAAAGCCTTTATCACTGTTGAAGTTCATATGGTTTGTGATTAATTAGGACACCAGTAGTCATTACTCAAGCATTACAAGTGCAGTAAAATACAATATCTGATCATTATACAATAGCTTATGTAATAGCTCATTCTCTCATTCACTTAACTCTGTTGAGGCATAATTTATTGTCAATGTTGAGCCTACCTTTGTCTCAGAGGTCTGTGCTATTATTACCATAATAAGATATCACCATAGGCATATGCTATGATGTATGTATCAATGGTCAGTTATCTGACCTCCGTTGCTCAGCACACATCATTTGATACACTATCATGTCATGTCTGCCACACAAATTAAGGACATTACCCAACAAGAAAAGCCTCTCATAGGACAGCCCCCAGGTTACAAAGATATTTAAAGCTGCAATATGTAACCTTTTCTGTTATAGAGCTGTCATTCTCGTTGAAAGCAAGTCTAAAAAGCGGTAGATCTGTTCTATGTACACTATTTCTATGCTTCCCATTCTTAAATTTTGTTTTTGTGTCTTTTACTTTCGGTTTTGTACACCTGGTTCAAACAGCTGAAAATAATATATTTTTATAATGGAAAATATATTTCATAGCAATTTAGATGGTACAATGATTATCTACACTATACTTGCTTGTTTTGTCGCATAAACTGAATTAAGCGAACTATTCGAATTTTAGAAGCCAGGAAATGGCGGACCAATTTCTGCATAGTACATCATTAAATGGTGTGTCATTCATTTGTAATGTTTGTGGTGAAATGTTGATTAGAAGACTGATAATCCAGACTTGCTGAGGACAGCTTCTAATGTGGTTTTCATGTGGAAGAGATCGAGAATGTCATGTCTAGGTTCTGCAGTGGTTTATATGAGGGAGGCGGAGCTCCCCTGTCACTTCTGGGACCTGTCTTTCTTTGACAGATGTGGTGTCATTGGAGCTTCTGTGTTTGGTCATGCCCAACGTGTTTCCCATAGTGAGATACAGTACCTAACTCTTTTATTGGAGAACTGGGTTGATGGAAGTAACACTACGTCTTCATAAAGTTATGGTGTGTGATTGAGGTGGTCCAAATAAATGGCAGATTTTGCAACCAGTTCATCCAGCTGTTGTAAAGGAAATACATCTTGAATCTTCAGGGAGAGGGATTCATTAGAGGACGCTGATTGAAATAAAGATAAGATATTAAATGTGACCCACTGACAAATCCAGGCTTAAGTTTCAGACCATATTTTTCTGAAAGTGAAGAAAATACAATATTCTGGTCTCATATTGATTTCTTGCTCCTAGTGTTTTGGAACCTATGATTATTGCATTGCTCAAGCGTGTCTTTGAAATGTAGTATTACAATTCAGTAAGCAAGAACTGAAGAAGACTTTCAATACTGCTTCTGCCTCTGTTTAGATAGTGAAAAGCCAACAAGAGCCTGTTTGCGGTGTAATGGGATGGTGTGGGTTGTTATTATATACTAGATCCATGAATAAACATGTATTTACCTAGGGGACATGGGATCATTGCAGCTTGTTTTCTAGAGAAGCTTTTCAAATTGTACATTGCATTACTTAGCTTGTCATATTGCTGTATTGCCTTTGTAACGAGTGTACACAGCTTTTCCAGACGCAGCTTCTGACATTTGCCTCAGACTTATTCTATGTTGTTCTCTCAGACTCTGTGGCAAGCTGCATACTGTACATCCAACTGCCTACCCCCATTCTGTTTCATTTACATCTCTACTTCCTCTCCCTGCTACTGAAACCCATATCTATCCCAATTTGGCACTTTTTATGCAATGACAAGGTCCTTAAGAGGAACATCTCAGAGACAGTGTAAACATTCTGAGATAACCCTCAGTGCGGTTTTACATTTGTTTATAATTGATTGAATTGGGGCCTGTGATGACAGAACTCTCAGTCACAGAGGACAAGTAGATAATAGTCCATCACTGATTTAGATATACCTTCGTCACTCGAGGAAATAACAAAGGCTCAAACATCAGCACGTGAATCAGTTAGCTGTTGACAAAGTCCATGCAAACCTTTGAGAGACCCTGAAAACAGGAACTATCTTATAAGCTTATTTTTTTCATTTGAGTTACTTTGAACAATCACTCATTTTGAGATGTACACATATTATTCTGTCCTCTCCAAAAACGTGTTGTTTTTGGGGTTTGGAGTTGAGGAGAGGAGATGAGAGGGAAATGGGTAATTCAAATTTAAACAATACAGCAATTAGTTGTGTCAGCTTCTGAATAAATCCTAATTGGATCATATTTGTCTTTCAACAAACGATATGAAATACTTATTTAAAGACTGACAATAACAAAATGACCACGTTTCAAAGTTCACCTTACACTACACTCCTACCAAACAGAATGCAGTTTCCTGTCCTGATGTAAATGAGTAAGCATTATATTGTCTGTAGGGCAGCAGGTTACAGTAAGCTAATGTTGTAAAAGTACTGCCATGGGACACTGTCTCTGGATGGCATTGATTTTATTTTTATCCCCCCCCCCCCCCCCCTTCTCTTCTGCTCTTTACATTGATGGCCTGGAGCACTCAGATAATTACTATCCCTCTGAAACAATGCAGGCTCTTCAGGTTTGGGTACAGATTCCATGGCGATACCCCTGGTATTTCTGCTGGGGAATTAAACACATCTGACACTGGGATCACTGACATGTTTTTTTACACCTCATCTCCTGCTGTGTCATGCAACGTTTATGAACGTAGAAGTGAATTGGTATTATTAAGTGTAGATGTGCCACTGTATGTTCAAGAAGGAGCTACCAAAATAGGCTTAAAAATAGGTGTGTCTGGAACTGTATTGTTCATGGGTGTGGGAATGCATGTCACTCGTAATTACTTTGCGCCAAACATGAAATCTGTGCTATTTTTGCTATTTTTGCCTCTGTAGCTTTTCATGAAATAGAATAGGCTCCAGCCTGACTTTGGGAGGGAGAAAAAAGGAGTAAGGTATTTTTTATGATAGTCTGTGCATTGAGAGTTACATTGTACATGTAATGGTTTTTTTTGGGGGGGGGGGGGGTGCAAGAGAATATAGAGTAAGTTTTTAACTCAATCATCTAATTACTTAATTTAATGTATACTTTCAAAGTAATGTCTTTGTTCACATTCAAGGTTTCCTTTTTTCAATTCTTGCCTAAAATGACATACCCAAATTTTACTTCCTGTAGCTCAGGACCTGAAGTAAGGATATGCATATTCTTTAGTTTGTGGAAATGTGAAATAAATGTAGGATAATATAACACAGATCTGGTTAAAGATAATACAAATATATATATATATATTTTTTGTAAACAAAAAAATGTGCCCCATCATCTTTGAAATGCAAGGAAAAAGGCCATAATGTACTATTCCAGGTTAGGCACAATTTAGATTTTGGCCACTAGATGGCAGCAGTGTATGTGCAAAGTTTTGGACTGATTCAATGAATCATTGCATTTCTGTTTGAAATGGTGTATCAAGACTGTCCAAATGTGCCTAATTAATACATTTCCAAGTTCATAACTGTGCACTCTCCTCAAACAGTAGCATGGTATTCTTTCACTGTAATAGCTAGATTAATTTCTGATACATTCATCATTTTGAAAATCTAAATATCTAACCGAATGACGGTCTACAGTAGGCCGTGAAGGTTAACAGTTTGGAAAGCATTGCCCTAGTCCTTGACATCAGAAGCGAGGCATGCCATCATATTCCTTTAAAGTTAGATTATTTTACCTTTATTTAACTAGGCAAGTCAGTTAAGAACAAATTCTTATTTTCAATGACAGCCTAGGAACAGTGGGTTAAGTGCCTTTGAACTACAGATTTGTACCTTGTCAGCTTGGGGAT
Organism: Oncorhynchus kisutch; assembly: GCF_002021735.2. Classification (NCBI taxonomy): domain Eukaryota; kingdom Metazoa; phylum Chordata; class Actinopteri; order Salmoniformes; family Salmonidae; genus Oncorhynchus; species Oncorhynchus kisutch. Next base: position 18,120,817 of record NC_034174.2, on the reverse strand, counting down.
TTGAACTTGCAACCTTCTGGATACTAGCCCAACGCTCTAACCACTAGGCTACCCCAACAAATACTTTATAGGATATGATTAATGATATATACTGTACCTATTCATTCTTGAAGAAAAAACTTAGAAATGCCTCATGAGCTTAGTACAACCTTTGTTACACATTAGAACCCAAAATATAAGCCTGTTTTATGCCAACAATTGTAAACAAAGTAAATGTAAACAAACACTGTATAGCCTTAAAACATAGTTAAAACTATACTTTTGATATCAAACAAAAACCAATGATTGCAAATTCAAAGTCACTCTTTTACCGTAGAACTGCCTTCAATCCTTGCACACATAGCTCGCTTTGAATTTAAGAGTGGTTAAATTTCTCTGGGTAATTTGTAATTGTTTCAATTAAGGATTTCAGCTTTAATGTTTAACCAATATTCGGTAGATAGTCCTTGAGAAAAGTACTGTCTTTGTATCTTATCATGGAATTCATTTCACCTGTCTCTTGTTATACAGAGTGAAGACCCAGAAAGGTACCAAAAGGATTCCATACATTTGTGATTGGATGTGAGTCTACTTTGACCCCAGAAATCTGACGATGATGTTGCTATGGAAACTGCTGGTGCTGAAGTCACTCATGGGGTGCCTGGCAGGTAACGTACCTTATTAAGAACTTTTGATGCACGCAAGAGCTATTTTTGTGAAGTTTTGTGTCCTTATTCTTATGTATTTAGGGCAGGTTGCAGTGTGAAATCCATAGTTTAGAATGAAGCTAACTCAAATTACACCTGCCACAGGCAAACATAAATCATAATTTTTGTTCCATTACAATACAAATAATGAGGTTGCTAAATGTATTTAATATGAAAGGGGGTTGTTAAAGTAAATAATTGTATGGAAGGGGTGTCAGTCAGTAAAGGTTGACTGAAGTTAGTTTAATCACTATGAATATAAAGGAGGAGATTGTGTTGCAGACATGAAACTAAAAATGAAAATATTAAATTGGATGCAATGATTGCAAATCAGTGTGAGATTTAATCATTAGAGGGAAAAAAATGGCAATGACATTGATTCTGTGGTAAATAACACTGCACCATGGAGTGGGCAAAGAAACTCACCTTGGGCAAAGAAACTCAAAAGGGGTGATGATATTAACTAATAGCAATTTCGATCCGAATGTGCAAACTGTCCAAACAGATCTGCAAGGAAGGTATATCCCTTTTAAATATGCTATTGGACAATAAACAGATGTGGCTAATTAGTCTATATGGTCCAAATAATGATGAAGCACTTATTTGAAAATATACACTGCTCAAAAAAATAAAGGGAACACTAAAATAACACATCCTAGATCTGAATGAATGAAATATTCAGATTAAATACTTTTTTCTTTACATAGTTGAATGTGCTGACAACAAAATCACAGAAAAATTATCCATGGAAATCAAATTTATCATCCCATGGAGGTCTGGATTTGGAGTGACACTCAAAATTAAAGTGGAAAACCACACTACAGGCTGATCCAACTTTGATGTAATGTCCTTAAAACAAGTCAAAATGAGGCTCAGTAGTGTGTGTGGCCTCCACGTGCCTGTATGACCTCCCTACAACGCCTGGGCATGCTCCTGATGAGGTGGCGGATGGTCTCCTGAGGGATCTCCTCCCAGACCTGGACTAAAGCATCCGCCAACTCCTGGACAGTCTGTGGTGCAATGGTGGATGGAGCGAGACATGATGTCCCAGATGTGCTCAATTGGATTCAGGTCTGGGGAACGGGCGGGCCAGTCCATAGCATCAATGCCTTCCTCTTACAGGAACTGCTGATACACTCCAGCCACATGAGGTCCAGCATTGTCTTGCATTAGGAGGAACCCAGGGCCAACCGCACCAGCATATGGTCTCACAAGGGGTCTGAGGATCTCATCTCGATACCTAATGGCAGTCAGGCTACCTCTGGCGAGCACATGGAGGACTGTGCGCCCCCCCAAAGAAATGCCACCCCACACCATGACTGACCCACCACCAAACCGGTCATGCTGGAGGATGTTGCAGGCAGCAGAATGTTCTCCACAGCGTCTCCAGACTCTGTCACGTCTGTCACGTGCTCAGTGTGAACCTGCTTTCATCTGTGAAGAGCACAGTGCGCCAGTGGCGAATTTGCCAATCTTGGTGTTCTCTGGCAAATGCCAAACGTCCTGCACGGTGTTGGGCTGGAAGCACAACTCCCACCTGTGGACGTCGGGCCCTCATACCACCCTCATGGAGTCTGTTTCTGACCGTTTGAGCAGACACATGCACATTTGTGGCCTGCTGGAGGTAATTTTGCAGGGCTCTGGCAGTGCTCCTCCTGCTCCTCCTTGCACAAAGGCGGAGGTAGCGGTCCTGCTGCTGGGTTGTTGCCCTCCTACGGCCTCCTCCACATCTCCTGATGTACTGGCCTGTCTCCTGGTAGCGCCTCCATGCTCTGGACACTACGCTGACAGACACAGCAAACCTTCTTGCCACAGCTCGCATTGATGTACCATCCTGGATGAGCTGCACTACCTGAGCCACTTGTGTGGGTTGTAGACTCAGTCTCATGCTACCACTAGAGTGAAAGCACCGCCAGCATTCAAAAGTGACCAAAACATCAGCCAGGAAGCATAGGAACTGAGAAGTGGTCTGTGGTTACCACCTGCAGAACCACTCCTTTATTGGGGGTGTCTTGCTAATTGCCTATAATTTCCACCTGTTGTCTATTCCATTTGCACAACAGCATGTGCAATTTATTGTCAATCAGTGTTGCTTCCTAAGTGGACAGTTTGATTACACAGAAGTGTGATTGACTTGGAGTTACATTGTGTTGTTTAAGTGTTCCCTTTATTTTTTTGAGCAGTGTATATACTAATCTATGGAACTCAAAAGCAACAAATGACACTATTATTATGGTGGGAGATTATAATACAGTTTTAAGTACACCAATGGATTTCAAAGGAAATCACACTACATGCACTTTGTGAAATTACAAATATCATGGACACGTTAGAACTAGTGGATATATGGAGGCTTAAAAATCCAGACCTAGTGAGATATACATGCGTGTGGCTTAATCAAGCCAGTCGTCTTGAATACTTTCTTGTATCATTCACACTGGCACGAAAAGTCAAAAAAGTTTTGATAGGAGCCACAATTTGGTTGGACCATCAAATAATTGCCATCCACATTACTCTTACAGAATATTGGAAATGTAATCAAAACCTAGTGGATGACAACCTGTTTTTAACCAAGACAAATTATTTTAAAACTGACTTTTTCCTGCATAACATAGGTATAGCAGATCCCCTTATTATATAAGACACTTTTAAATGTGCCTTCAGAGGTCATGGAAGTCAATACTCATCTTTAAAACCAAAACTATTTTGGTCAAAATAGTTCATATTAACAAAGGAATTAGAGGAAATAACAGTACAAATCGATAGCAATAAAAACTGTACCCTAGATAATAAGTTAGAGGAAAAAATGAAACTTATTCGAGAACAAGTACAATATCATTACAAATAAAGCCAATTGAACAGAAAATTGTGAAAATGCACCAAATTCTTTTTGAATCTTCAACATAGAAATGCTACCAAAAATAATTTACAGAAACTTACAAATGAGTCATCCATGATTCACCTAATTATATTTTTTAAAGAAGAAGCAAAATACTTTAAGCATTGTGCTCTCTTTTCAGTCTCCTCCATTTCCAATAACTGAGGTTAACTGTAAGGAATTGTTTTCCAAATAATAGTGTAAAATTCACAGCTTACAGAAAGACTTGTGTGAGGGCAAAATTGTAAAGGAAGAACTTCTTGATGTAATTAAAGCCTTTAAGCCTGGGACAACTCCAGGGCCGGATGACATACCAGTTGAGGTACAGTACCAGTCAAAGGTTTGGACACACAATGTTCCACATTATAGAATAGTAGTGAAGATGGGATTAACAGGGTCTACAGTCAATCACGGACTACAGGAAGAAATCCAGCCCAGTCACGGACCAGGATGTCTTGCTCCCAGGCAGACTAAATCACTTTTTTGCCCGCTTTAAGGACAATACAGTGCCACTGACATGGCCTGCAACGAAAACATGCGGTCTCTCCTTCACTGCAGCCGAGGTGAGTAAGACATTTAAACGTGTTAACCCACGCAAGGCTGCAGGCCCAGATGGCATCCCCAGCCGCGCCCTCAGAGCATGCGCAGACCAGCTGGCCGGTGTGTTTACGGACATATTCAATCAATCCCTATACCAGTCTGCTGTTCCCACATGCTTCAAGAGGGCCACCATTGTTCCTGTTCCCAAGAAAGCTAAGGTAACTGAGATAAACGACTACCGCCCCGAAGCGCTCACTTCCGTCATCATGAAGTGCTTTGAGAGACTAGTCAAGGACCATATCACCTCCACCCTACCTGACACCCTAGACCCACTCCAATTTGCTTACCGCCCAAATAGGTCCACAGACGATGCAATCTCAACCACACTGCACACTGCCCTAACCCATCTGGACAAGAGGAATACCTATGTGAGAATGCTGTTCATCGACTACAGCTCGGAATTCAACACCATAGTACCCTCCAACCTCGGGTCTCGACCCCGCCCTGTGCAACTGGGTACTGGACTTCCTGACGGGCCGCCCCCAGGTGGTGAGGGTAGGCAACAACATCTCCTCCCCGCTGATCCTCAACACTGGGGCCCCACAAGGGTGCGTTCTGAGCCCTCTCCTGTACTCCCTGTTCACCCACGACTGCGTGGCCACGCACGCCTCCAACTCAATCATCAAGTTTGCGGACGACACAACAGTGGTAGGCTTGATTACCAACAACGACGAGACAGCCTACAGGGAGGAGGTGAGGGCCCACGGAGTGTGGTGTCAGGAAAATAACCTCACACTCAACGTCAACAAAACTAAGGAGATGATTGTGGACTTCAGGAAACAGCAGAGGGAACACCCCCCTATCCACATCGATGGAACAGTAGTGGAGAGGGTAGCAAGTTTTAAGTTCCTCGGCATACACATCACAGACAAACTGAATTGGTCCACTCACACAGACAGCATCGTGAAGAAGGCGCAGCAGCGCCTCTTCAACCTCAGGAGGCTGAAGAAATTCGGCTTGTCACCAAAAGCACTCACAAACTTCTACAGATGCACAATCGAGAGCATCCTGGCGGGCTGTATCACCGCCTGGTACGGCAACTGCTCCACCCTCAACCGTAAGGCTCTCCAGAGGGTAGTGAGGTCTGCACAACGCATCACCGGGGGAAAACTACCTGCCCTCCAGGACACCTACACCACCCGATGTTACAGGAAGGCCATAAAGATCATCAAGGACATCAACCACCCGAGCCACTGCCTGTTCACCCCGCTATCATCCAGAAGGCGAGGTCAGTACAGGTGCATCAAAGCTGGGACCGAGAGACTGAAAAACAGCTTCTATCTCAAGGCCATCAGACTGTTAAACAGCCACCACTAACATTGAGTGGCTGCTGCCAACACACTGACACTGACACTGACACTGACTCAACTCCAGCCACTTTAATAATGGGAATTGATGGGAAATGATGTAAATATATCACTAGCCACTTTAAACAATGCTACCTTATATAATGTTACTTACCCTACATTATTAATCTCATATGCATACGTATATACTGTATTCTATATCATCGACTGCATCCTTATGTAATACATGTATCACTAGCCACTTTAACTATGCCACTTTGTTTACATACTCATCTCATATGTATATACTGTACTCGATACCATCTACTGTATCTTGCCTATGCTGCTCTGTACCATCACTCATTCATATATCCTTATGTACATATTCTTTATCCCCTTACACTGTGTATAAGACAGTAGTTTTGGAATTGGTAGTTAGATTACTTGTTGGTTATTACTGCATTGTCGGAACTAGAAGCACAAGCATTTCGCTACACTCGCATTAACATCTGCTAACCATGTGTATGTGACCAATACAATTTTTGATTTGATTTGGGATATCGATACTATGAAATAACACATATGGAATCATGTAGTAACAAAAAAGTGTTAAATATATCAAAATATATTTTAGACTTTAGATTCTTCAAAGTAGCCACCCTTTGCTTTGATGACAGCTTTGCACACTCTTGTCATTCTCTCAACCAGCTTCATGAGGAATGGTTTTCCATAAGTCTTGAAGGAGTTCCCACACATGCTGAGCATTTTCCTTCACTCTGCAGTCCAACTCATCCCAAACCATCTCAATTGGGTTAAGGTGGGGTGATTGTGGAGGCCAGGTCATCTGATGCAACACTCCATCACTCTCGTTCTTGGTCAAGTAGCTCTTACACAGCCTGGAGGCAGCCTGTTTTGGGTAATTTTGCAAACCAGATGGGATGGTGTTTCTCTGCAGAATGCTGTGGTAGACATGGTGGGTAAGTGTGCCTTGAATTCTAAATAAATCACTGACAGTGTCGCCAGAAATGCACCCCCACACCATCACACCACCACCTCCTTGCTTCATGGTGGGAACCACACATGCGGAGATCATCCATTCACCTACTCAGTTTCTCACAAAGACAGAGGTTGGAACCAAAAATCTCTTATTTGGACTCAGCAGACCAAAGGACAGATTTCCACCGGTCTAATGTCCACTGCTCGTGTTTATTGGCCCAACCAAGTCTCTTATAATTATTGGTGTCCTTCAGTAATGTTTTTTTTGTGGCAGAAATTCGACCATGAAGGCCTGATTTACTCAGTCTCCTCTGAACAGTTGATGTTGAGATGTGTCTGTTACTTGAACTCTGTGAAGCATTTATTTGGGCTGCAATTTCTGAGGCTGGTAACTCTAATGAACTTATCCTCTGCAGCAGAGGTAACTCTGGGTCTTCCTTTCCTGTGCCGGTCCTCATGAGAGACAGTTTCATCATAGCTCTTGGTGGTTTTTCCTACTGCACTTGAAGAAACGTTGAAAGTTCTTGTCTTAAAGTAATGATGGACTGTCGTTTGTCTTTGTTTATTTGAGCTGTTCTTGCCATAATATGACTTGGTATTTTACCAAATAGGGCTATCTTCTGTATACCACCCCAACCTTGTCACAACACAGCTGATTGGCTCAAATGCATTAATTCCACAAATTAACCTTTAACAATGTTAATTGAAATGCATTCTAGGTGACTACCTCATGAAGCTGATTGAAATTATATCCACAAACAGAATGTGATGTACAGTGGGGCAAAAAAGTATTTAGTCAGCCACCAATTGTGTAAGTTCTCCCACTTAAAAAGATGAGAGAGGCCAGTAATTTTCATCATAGGTACACTTCAACTATGACAGATAAAATGAGAAAAAAAATCCAGAAAATCACATTGTAGGATTTTTTATGAATTTATTTGCAAATTCTGGTGGAGAATAAGTATTTGGTCAATAACAAAAGTTTATCTCAATACTTTGTTATATACCCTTTGTTGGCAATGACAGAGGTTAAACGTTTTCTGTAAGTCTTCACATGGTTTTCACACACTGTTGCTGGTATTTTGGTCCATTCCTCCATGCAGATCTCCTCTAGAGCAGTGATGTTTTGGGGCTGTTGCTGGGCAACATGGACTTTCAACTCCCTCCAAAGATTTTCTATGCGGTTGAGATCTGGAGACTGGCTAGGCCACTCCAGGACCTTGAAATGCTTCTTACGAAGCCACTCCTTCTTTGCCCGGGCGGTGTTTTTGGGATCATTGTCATGCTGAAAGACCCAGCCACGTTTCATCTTCAGTGCCCTTGCTGATGGAAGTAGGTTTCCCTCAAAATCTCACGATACATAGCCCCATTCATTCTTTCCTTTACACATATCAGTCGTCCTGGTCCCTTTGCAGACAAACAGCCCCAAAGCATGATGTTTCCACCCCCATGCATCACAGTATGTATGGTGTTCTTTGGATGCAACTCAGCATTCTTTGTCCTCCAAACACGACGAGTTGAGTTTTTACCAAAAAGTTATATTTTGGTTTCATCTGACCATATGACATTCTCCCAATCTTCTTCTGGATCATCCAAATGCTCTCTGGCAAACTTCAGACGGGCCTGGACATGTACTGTCTTAAGCAGGGGGACACGTCTGGCACTGCAGGATTTGAGTCCCTGGCGGCGTAGTGTGTTACTGATGGTAGGCTTCGTTACTTTGGTCCCAGCTCTCTGCAGGTCATTCACTAGGTCCCTCCGTGTGGTTCTGGGATTTTTGCTCACCGTTCTTGTGATCATTTTGACCCCACGGGGTGAGATCTTGCGTGGAAGATTATCAGTGGGAGATTATCAATGGTCTTGTATGTCTTCCATTTCCTAATAATTGCTCCCACAGTTGATTTCTTCAAACCAAGCTGCTTACCTATTGCAGATTCAGTCTTCCCAGCCTGGTGCAGGTCTACAATTTTGTTTCTGGTGTCCTTTGACAGCTCTTTGGTCTTGGCCATAGTGGAGTTTGGAGTGTGACTGTTTGAGGTTGTGGACAGGTGTCTTTTATACTGATAACAAGTTCAAACAGGTGCCATTAATACAGGTAACGAGTGGAGGACAGAGGACCCTCTTAAAGAAGAAGTTACAGGTCTGTGAGAGCCAGAAATCTTGCTTGTTTGTAGGTGACCAAATACTTATTTTCCACCATCATTTGCAAATAAATTAATAAAAAATCCTACAATGTGATTTTCTGGATTTTTTTCTGATTTTGTCTGTCATAGTTGAAGTGTACCTATGATGAAAATTACAGGCCTCTCTCATCTTTTTAAGTGGGAGAACTTGCACAATTGGTGGCTGACTAAATACTTTTTTGCCCCACTGTATATGGGACGTACAACCATCTCAGCACTGCAGAGTGTGCTACAAAGACACAGGTTGGTCACTGGTTCAAAAATGGCTGAAAAATCCAAATCAAATCAAATCTTATTTGTCACATACACGTGTTTAGCAGATCCTATTGCGGTGATAGCGAAATGCTTGTGCTTCTAGTTCCGACAGTGCAGCAACATTTATTGAAAAATGTACCCTGCAAATAGCACTGTTGGGAGATTTGGAAATCCACAGTCAATCAATCAACAATATAATGATACTTTTAGTAAAAATACAGTTGAAGTCAGAAGTTTACATACACCTTAGCCAAATACATTTAATCTCAGTTTTTCCACAATTCCTGACATTTAATCATAATAAAAATTCCCTGTCAGTTAGGATCACCACTTTATTTTAAGAATGTGAAATGTCAGAATAATAGTAGAGTGAATTATTTCATACACTCAATCAGTATTTGGTAGCATTTCCTTTAAATTGTTTAACTTGGGTCAAATGTTTCGGTGTAGCCTTCCAATAGCTTCCCACAATAAGTTGGGTGAATTTTGGCCCATTCCTCCTTACAGAGCTGGTGCAACTGAGTCAGGTTTGTAGTCCTCCTTGCTCACGCATGTTTTTTCAGTTCTGCCCACACATTTTCTATAGGATTGAGGTCAGGGCTTTGCGATGGCCACTCCAATACCTTGACTTTGTTGTCCTTAAGCCATTTTTCCACAACTTTGGAAGTTTGCTTGGCGTCATTGTCTATTTGGAAGATCCATTTGCAACCAAGCTTTAACTTCCTGACTGATGTCTTGAGATGTTGCTTCAATATATCCACATAATTTTGCTTCCTCGTGATGCCATCTATTTTGTGAAGTGCACCAGTCCCTCCTGCAGCAAAGCACCCCCAGAACATGATGCTGCCACCCCCGTGCTATACGGTTGGGATTGTGTTCTTCGGCTTGCAAGACTCCCCCTTTTTCCTCCAAACATAACGATGGTCATTATGGCCAAACAGTTATATTTTTGTTTAATCAGACAAGACATTTCTCCAAAAAGTTTGATATTTTTCCCCATGTGCAGTTGCAAACCGTAGTCTGGCTTTTGTATGGCGGCTTTGGAGCAGTGGCTTTTAACTTGTTGTGCGGCCTTTCAGGTTATGTCGATATAGGACTCGTTTTACTGTGGATATAGACACTTTTGTACCTGTTTCCTCCAGTTTCTTCACAAGGTCCTTTGCTGTTGTTCTGGGATTGATTTGCACTTTTTCCACAAAAGTACATTCATCTCTAGGAGACAGAACACGTCTCCTTCCTGAGCGGCATGACAGCTGCGTGGTCCCATGGTGTTTATACTTGCATGCTATTGTTTGTACAGATGAACATGGTACCTTCAGGCATTTGGAAATTGCTCCCAAGGATGAACCAGACTTGTGGAGGTCTTCAATTATTTTCTGAGGTCTTGGCTGATTTCATTTGATTGTCCTATGATGTCAAGCAAAGAGGCACTGAGTTTGAAGGTAGGCCTTGAAATACATCCACAGGTGCACCTCAAATTGACGCTTCTAAAGCCATGACATAATTTTCTGGAATTTTCCAAGCTGTTTAAGGCACAGTCAACTAAGTGTAAGTAAACTTCCGACTTCAACTGTATTCATCTTTAACTTACAATCTGTAGATACTATGCGATTAGAAATGCATGTGAAACATCACAGCACAATTGAATAATATATGGCACTTTGAAAACATAAGAGGGCGGTTTAGGGAGATAGGTGGGATAGACTGAGAGCTGAGGGTTGGTTTTATAATCTCATGTTCTATAATAGTTATAGAACTGAAAACTCAATGTATCATGTTTAAGTACTTTCTGTCCACCATTCTTAAGACTCTTCCTAGTGCTGGCCGCTCGGCCAAACTGAGCAATCGGGGGAGAAGTGTCTTGGTCAGGGAGGTGAACAAGAACCTAATGAGTTCCTCTGTGGAGATAGTTGTCCTTCTGGAATGTCGTCCTATCTCTGCAGCACTCCACCAATCAGGCCTGTGTGGTAGAATGGCCAGACAGAAGAAACTCCTCAGTAAAAGGCACATGACAGCCCGCTTGGAGTTTGCCAAAAGGTGCCTAAAGATTCTCAGAACATGAGAAACAAGATTCTCTGGTCTAATGAAACCGTGATTGAACTCTTTGGCCTGAATGCCAAGCATCACGTCTGGAGGAAACCGGGCACCATCCCTACGGTGAAGCATGGTGGTGGCAGCATCATGCTGTGGGGATGTTTTCCAGCGGCAGGGACTAGGAGTCTATTCAAGATCAAGGGAAAGATGAACGGAGCAAAGTACAGAGAAATCCTTAGTGAAATCCTGCTCCAGTGTGCTCAGGACCTCCGACTTTGGCGAACGCTCACATTCCAACAGGACAACAACCCTAAGCACACAGCCAAGACAACACAGGTGTGGCTTCGGGACAAGTGTCTGAATATCCTTGAGTGGCACAGCCAGAGCCTGGACTTGAACCCAATCCAACATCTGAGAGGATCTGCAGAGAAGAATGAGAAAAACTCCACAAATACAGGTGTGCCATGCATGTAGCTTCATATCCAAGAAACCTTGGCTGTAATCGCTGCCAAAAGTCCTTCAACAAAGTACTGAGAAACGGGTCTTTGTCATTATGGGGTATTGTGTGTAGATTGATGAGGGGGAAAAATGATTAAATCAATTTTAGAATAATGCTGTAACATAACAAAATGTGGAAAAAGTCAAGGGGTCTGAATACTTTCTGAATGCACTCTAGCTGTGCAGTAATGCTCCCCATCCATCCTGACAGAGCTCCCCAAATACAGGTGTGCCAAGCTTGTAGCATCATACCCAAGAAGACTCTATGCTGTAATCAATGCCATAGGTGCTTCAACAAAAGAGTGAGTAAACGGTCTGAATACTTCTGCAAATGTGATATTTTATTTGTTTATTTTTAATAGATGTATTAAAACTTGTTTTTGGTTTGTCATTATGGGCTATTGTTTGTAGATTTATGAGGAGAAGATATAAAAAAAAAATATATTTTTTAGAACAAGACAGTATCGTAACAAAATGTGGAAAAAGTCAAGGGTTCTGAATAGTTCCCGAAGGCACTGTACATGTAACTACAAAATAAAAAGTGGGAAAAATAACTTTTATTTTTGTCTTCCGAAGAGAAGGGCCCCAAAATATAATAAATAAAAACATTGACTCTAAAAAAACACATAACAAAAATAAAAAGTTGAATGTCTATTGTGGACCAATATATTGTACACTAAAGGAATAAGGCCTTACAAAGAACACTTCCCATCATGGAAGCCCTCCTGTGAGTACTCAAATACCTTCTCTCACCCCCTGAACATAAGGAGAATTATGGAACCTGAAATCATTACCTCATGTCAAGGTTGAATGGGTTATATTGGTTTATTTGGTGTGCATAGATACGGTATACTTTTGGGGCGGCAGGTAGCCTAGTGGTTAGAGTTTTGGGCCACTAACTGAAAGCTTGCTGGATCAAATCCCTGATGTGACAAGGTAAAAATCTGTCATTCTGCCCCTGAACAAGGCAGTTAACCCACTGTTCCCCGGTAGGCTCAAATCAAATCAAATCCAATTTTATTTGTCACATACACATGGTTAGCAGATGTTAATGCGAGTGTAGCGAAATGCTTGTGCTTCTAGTTCCGACAATGCAGTAATAACGAACAAGTAATCTAACTAACAATTCCAAAAAATACACAGTGTAAGGGGATAAAGAATATGTACATAAGGATATATGAATGAGTGATGGTACAGAGCAGCATAGGCAAGATACAGTAGGTGATATCGAGTACAGTATATACATATGAGATGAGTATGTAAACCAAGTGGCATAGTTAAAGTGGCTAGTGATACATGTATTACATAAGGATGCAGTCGATGATATAGAGTACAGTATCTACGTATGCATATGAGATGAATAATGTAGGGTAAGTAACATTATATAAGGTAGCATTGTTTAAAGTGGCTAGTGATATATTTACATCATTTCCCATCAATTCCCATTATTAAAGTGGCTGGAGTAGAGTAAGTGTCATTGACAGTGTGTTGGCAGTAGCCACTCAATGTTAGTGGTGGCTGTTTAACAGTCTGATGGCCTTGAGATAGAAGCTGTTTTTCAGTCTCTCGGTCCCAGCTTTGATGCACCTGTACTGACCTCGCCTTCTGGATGACAGCGGGGTGAACAGGCAGTGGCTCGGGTGGTTGATGTCCTTGATGATCTTTATGGCCTTCCTGTAGCATCGGGTGGTGTAGGTGTCCTGGAGGGCAGGTAGTTTGCCCCCGGTGATGCGTTGTGCAGACCTCACTACCCTCTGGAGAGCCTTACGGTTGAGGGCGGTGCAGTTGCCATACCAGGCGGTGATACAGCCCGCCAGGATGCTCTCGATTGTGCATCTGTAGAAGTTTGTGAGTGCTTTTGGTGACAAGCCGAATTTCTTCAGCCTCCTGAGGTTGAAGAGGCGCTGCTGCGCCTTCCTCACGATGCTGTCTGTGTGAGTGGACCAATTCAGTTTGTCTGTGATGTGTATGCCGAGGAACTTAAAACTTGCTACCCTCTCCACTACTGTTCCATCGATGTGGATAGGGGGGTGTTCCCTCTGCTGTTTCCTGAAGTCCACAATCATCTCCTTAGTTTTGTTGACGTTGAGTGTGAGGTTATTTTCCTGACACCACACTCCGAGGGCCCTCACCTCCTCCCTGTAGGGAGTCATTGTAAATAAGAATTTGTTCAAGTTAAATACATTATTTTTTTAAACTAGGCTTTCAGAAAATGTATTATATAACGACTGGACAATGGAGGATGGTAATCAGAAAACGATCAAGGCCCAATATCAGTGTCATATCATTGATTCACAGTGTCATATTATTGATACTGAGTCATATTTTGATTATTATAGAAAAAAAGGGGAAAAAAACTGCACTATGCTTAAACTGTAGAATTTACTGCAGAGTCAACGGCATAAAGTTGAAGTATTTGACAACAGATGAAAATAGAAGATTTTAACTTCTATTGTCATGATCGAATGATTGCCTCTATAGCAGTAACTCTATTTGAAATAATTTGGTTTGTTGAACAGATAAGCTCTCCTCCGATTCTGGCAAAATATACATAATTAGGTTAAGTATAGATAAAAGGTCATTGATAGCATTAACATTTATCAAAGTTTCATTGTTTTGTAACTCCTGTCATTATCTGTTTTTATGCCAGATGCAAGTTATTTAGGTTATATAATAATTAGGGGGCTAAGGGGGAAGTAACAACGATCTAAGGTTGTTGCTGACGTCTGCGTTGTGGATGGTGACATTTTTTAAAGTGCACACACTTAAAACATTTTTGTGAGTAGATTACATTCTTCCAGTCATAGAAATGACGGTTAAGTCAGTGCACAGTGTATGAAAGACGTTGGTTAGTTCTTGTGAAGATTAAAGATGCTATGAACATGAAATAACCCATCCTTTCATCCATGCTTATCCATAATGGATGTGTGTTTTTGTTAATTGAATTAATCCCTACATCAAACGTAATACAATAATCAGAAGCGGTATTATAATAACCCCCTTGAACCCCGTCATCACTGTCCACAGTGCCATTGAAAATCTTTCAGGGGGAAATATAGTCTCATGGGGAGTAGTTCTGATTTCTCTCTCTGCCTTTAAAGCTGCAGTGAAAGAAACACAGTAATATTTACTCTCTAATTGATATACAGTATAACAGGGAAACAGGGGGACATGAATCACACAGAAATCCTTATTGTGGGTTTTGGAGTATCCGACATTCATGTACAGTAAAACTGAATTATAGCTTCATTATACAATGGGTGCCCGTTGTCCCTCCCAGGGCTCTCCAGCATTGATCACATTTTGATGGAGAGCTTTAATTTGTCTTTCTTACAAATTGGTGGGGTCAACAGTGAACCACAGTTGGATTTCTCAGTGTTTAATCAAGAGGCTGATGAAGCATTATGCTCTGGCTCTAGTATACCCTCCCATGCATTACTCAATCCAACACTAGACTTTTTTGAAATAGCAAACCTTTCTTATTGTCATGATTAAGAGTTGGGTTTTATTGTAAAGGACTCTGCCCACTGGGCACACACATCAATTCAACAACTATTCCATGTTGGTTCAAAGTCATTTCATTGCAATGACATGGAAACAACATTGATTCATCCAGTATGTGCCCATTGGGTGCAGACTGCATACTTGTTTTTGGTTCTTATAATGTCATTCAAATCTGACTCTTGTGGTCACTCAGCAAAACTCAGGAGTTGGCACAGGTTGATTGACCAGCATCTTATAAGCACAGTTTGTTGCCAGCACAGTACTCATAGAGTAAAGCTAGCAGAGCCACTGCCTCTTTGGCGAGAATTTATGATTTGTGAGAGAAACAGTTTTTGCCCTTGATGTGTTTGTCTTTGAGGACCATCACATAAACTATACTGTATTGTAATTATGTCAATCAAAGGAAAACTTGACCTGTTGTTCAAATTTATAAGACCACTGTGGGCAAAAATTCCAAATGTAGTATTATAACTCTAATTTTGTCTTTAATGGTAATTGTCCTTTTGGTATAACAAGCACATAGCATTTTATCCATGTTGAATTTCTCCTAGGTGAGATCAGGTTCTATAGTTATTTTTTATCTTGGAAAGGCATGATCCCAGTTTGCCATGTACTGTAAGGCACTTGTCTTTCATTACGTGCAGTAGCTGTCTGAATGCAGCTTGTGAAACTGACTGAAAAGGTCAAGCAACGTGGTGAATGCCAGTGAAAGGGAAGGTTACCACTGAAAAGGCAAGGATTCACAGTCAGAATGCACCAAATGTGTTGAGGGGGCTGTAATGATCTCTGTCCCCTGCTAGGCGTGTTCTTTTGTTCTGCTATTGTGCCTCAACAGTGCTGCCTCCTGTTTCCCCTGCCTACGCGTCACTCTCAGCCTCCCTGTTAGCGTCTGATTAGCCCACCGTAGCGCCACACTCTTCCCCAGGACACGCTCAGAATCCTGATGCCCTGCCTGTTACTCCTGCTTGCTCCACTATGATGACACATCCCTTACTTTAATTCATGCTTTACTTTAGACCCTTAGCACAGTTGTGCTAAGAAGCACTAATGGCACTTATGAACTCAGCCCTCAGTTTTGCTGCCTGTCGCAGAACCATTTGATTTCCACACCTGAGATGATTACTGTGCTCGTGGAGAATAAAAAATATTGTACTCCATGTGGTCTCAGCATTTTACAGGTTCCAGTGCCTTGTAAATGAAAAAGTTACATTAAAGAGACATTGTGCACACAAAGGAGTTCTCTATGGTTAAATGGTGAGTGAGATAACCTTCACATCTCCAGGGACATTACTGTAGTTTTATTCCTGTGTCTGTGGAAATCCCCTGTTGTTAGAACCCTAATATTGTCCCATGGCTATTGCGCACAGCGCATATAGGACTGGGATATCAACCGCTCAAAGTTGCCGTTAGTGGGAGTGACCATAGAATTCTATGGGAGTGACCTTACTGAATAAAGTATTTGTCATCATTACATTTTTGTGAATCACATGACTGCAAGGCTTGTGCTTGTGTTGTGCTAGCGTACAGGGGAGGGTTAGAGGAAAAGTATTGTGGGAGATAATTGGTTGGTAGATTAAGCTGATTAAGTCAATGCCTATGTGTCTGGAGTTTCTCCCGGCTCTCTGTATTGACTAACAAAAGCTAAGTTTGACCCGTTGGTCCAATAGAATCTTTGCATATTCGGGCAGAGGCTTCTGGGAACGACATTATTAGAATCCAGGAAAGAACATGGAACAAAATAATCCTTTCCAGGCATGAATGTATCTGCTGCTTTTCGCAAAAGTGTCGCTAAAATGATGCCTGATATTCCTGATCACTTCTCAGAATGAGGATGTTGCATCAGCTTTGCTTGCTCTTTTATGCTTTCTCAACTGTGCCTATATGTAAAATAATAGTGAAGGCATCAAAACTATGAAATAACACATATGGAATCATGTATTGACCGAAAAAGTGTTAAAAACATCAAATATATTTTAGATTTTAGATTCTTCAAAGTAGGCACTCATTGCCTTGATGACAGCTTTGTACACTTGGCATTCTCTCAACCAGCTTCACCTGGAAGGAGTTCCCACATATGCTGAGAACTTGTTGGCTGCTTTTCCTTCCCTCTGCTGTCCAACTCATCCCAAAACAGGTGGGGTGATTGTGGAGGTCAGGTTATCTGATGCAGCACTCCATCACTCTCATTATTGGTCAAATAGCCCTTACACAGCCTGGAGGTGTGTTGGGTCATTGTCCTGTTGAAAAACAAATAGTAGTCCCACTAAGCGCAAACCAGATGAGATGGTGTATCGCTGCAGAATGCTGTGGTACCAATGCTGGTTAAGTGTGCCTTGAATTCCAAATAAATCACTGACAGTGTCACCAGCAAAGCACCCCCACACCATCACACCTCCTCCATGCTTCACAGTGAGAACCACACATGCAGAGATCATCCGTTCATTTACTCTGCATCTCAGAAAGACACAGTGGTTGGAACCAAAAATCTCCAATTTGGACAGATTTCCATTGCTTGTGTTTTCTTTTTTTTACCTTTATTTAACGAGGTAGGCCAGTTGAGAACAATTCTAATTTACAACTGTGACCTGGCCAAGATAATGTAAAGTAGTGTGACAAAAACAACACAGAGTTGCACAAACAAACAGTCAATAACACAAAATATAATAACATTTGAAAAATCTATGTACAGTGTGTGCAAATGTAGAAGAGTAGGGAGGTAGGCAATAAATAGGCCCGAGAGGTGAAAATAATTACAATTTAGCATTAATACTGGAGTGATACATGTGCGGATGATGCAAGTAGAGATACTGGGGTGCAAAAGAGCAAGAGGGTAAGCAATAATATGGAGCTGTTATTTCCATAATATGGACTTGGTCTTTTACCAAATAGGGCTATCGTCTGTATACCACCTCTACCTTGTCACAACACAACTGATTGGCTCAAATGCATTAAGAAGGAAAGAAATTCCACAAATCAACTTTTAACAAGGCACACCTGTTAATTGAAATGCCTTCCAGGTGATTACCTAATGAAGCTGGTTGAGAGAATGCTAAGGGTGTGCAAAGCTGTCATCAAGGAGAAGGGTGGTGTTACGGCTTTCTAGTTGTGAAGGAGAGTCGGACCAAAATGCAGCGTGTAGATTGCGATCCATGTTTAATGAATAACGTAAACACGAAGTAACACAAACACCACAAAACAAAGAATGTAAATAACGAAAACCAAAACAGCCTATACTTGTGAAAACTAACAAAGATAGGAACAAGGACACTAAGGACAATCACCCACGACAAACTCAAAGAATATGGCTGCCTAAATATGGTTCCCAATCAGAGACAACGATAAGCACCTGCCTCTGATTGAGAACCACTCCAGACAGCCATAGACTTTGCTAGATAACCCCACTAGCTACAATCCCAAATACATACACACCAAAACCCCAAGACAAAACACACCACAATACAAAAACTCCATGCCACACCCTGGCCTGACCCAATACATGAAGAAAAACACAAAATACTTAGACCAGGGCGTGACAGAACCCCCCCCCCCTAAGGTGCGGACTCCCGAACGCACCTCAAAACAATAGGGAGGGTCCGGGTGGGCGTCTGTCCATGGTGGCGGCTCCAGCGCGGGACGTGGAACCCACTCAGTCAATGTCCCTGGATAGACCACCCTCGCCGCCGACCATGGCCTAGTAGTCCTCACCCAGAACCCCACTGGACTGAGGAGCAGATCGGGACTGAAGGACAGCTCGGGACTGAGGGGAAGCTCGGGAGTGAGAGAAAGCTCGGGAGTGAGAGAAAGCTCGGGAGTGAGAGAAAGCTCGGGAGTGAGAGAAAGCTCGGGAGTGAGAGAAAGCTCGGGAGTGAGAGAAAGCTCGGGAGTGAGAGAAAGCTCGGGAGTGAGAGAAAGCTCAGGAGTGAGAAGAAGCTCAGGAGTGAGAAGAAGCTCAGGAGTGAGAAGAAGCTCAGGAGTGAGAAGAAGCTCAGGCAGGTTGATGGATCTACCAGA
Organism: Oncorhynchus kisutch; assembly: GCF_002021735.2. Taxonomy (NCBI): domain Eukaryota; kingdom Metazoa; phylum Chordata; class Actinopteri; order Salmoniformes; family Salmonidae; genus Oncorhynchus; species Oncorhynchus kisutch. Next base: position 18,101,886 of record NC_034174.2, on the reverse strand, counting down.
TCCTGGCTGGCTGGTGGTTCCGGCAGATCCTGGCTGACTGGCGGATCCTGGCTGACTAGCAGATCTGGCAGATCCTGGCTGACTGGCGGATCCTGACTGGCGAATCCTGGCTGACTGGCAGATCCTGGCCGACTGGCGGATCCTGGCCGACTGGCAGATCCTGGCCGACTAGCAGATCCTGGCAGACTGGCGAATCTTGGCTGACTGGCAGATCCTGGCTGACTGGCAGATCCTGTCCGACTGGCAGATCCTGGCCGACTAGCACTACTGGCAGATCCTGGCCGACTGGCACTACTGGCAGATCCTGGCCGACTGGCACTTCTGGCGGATCCTGGCCGACTGGCACTTCTGGCGGATCCTGGCAGACTGGTGGATCCTGGCTGACTGGTGGATCTAACTGATCCTGACAGACTGGCGACGCTGGTCAGACTGGCGACGCTGGGCAGACTGGCGACGCTGGGCAGACTGGCGGTGCTGGGCAGACTGGCGATGCTGGGCAGACTGGCGGCGCTGGGCAGACTGGCGACGCTGGGCAGACTGGGGGCACTGGCGGCGCTGGGCAGACTGGCGGCGCTGGGCAGACTGGCGGCACTGGCGGCGCTGGGCAGACTGGCGGCACTGGCGGCGCTGGGCAGACTGGCGGCTCCTTGCAGACTGACAGCTCCTTGCAGACTGACATCTCCTTGCAGACTGGCAGCTCCTTGCAGACTGACAGCTCCTTGCAGACTGGCAGCTCCTTGCAGACTGGCAGCTCTGGCTGCTTCATGTAGACTGACAGCTCTGGCTGCTCCTTGCTGACTGGCAGCTCCATGCAGACTGGCAGCTCCATGCAGACTGACATCTCTGGCTGCTTCATGCAGACTGGCAGCTCTGGCTGCTCCATGTAGACTGACAGCTCTGGCTGCTCCATGCAGACTGGCTGCTTCATGCAGACTGGCAGCTCTGGCTCCTCCATGCAGACTGACAGCTCTGGCTGCTCCATGCAGACTGACAGCTCTGGCTGCTTCATGCAGACTGGCAGCTCTGGCTGCACCATGTAGACTGACAGCTCTGGCTGCTCCATGCAGACTGACAGCTCTGGCTGCTCCATGCAGACTGACATCTCTGGCTGCTCCATGCAGACTGACAGCTCTGGCTGCTCCATGCAGATTGACAGCTCTGGCTGCTTCATGCAGACTGGCCCCTCTGGCTGCTCCATGTAGACTGACAGCTCTGGCTGCTCCATGCGGACTGACAGCTCTGGCTGCTCCATGCGGACTGACAGCTCTGGCTTCTCCATGCAGGCTGGCAGCTCTGGCTGCGCTGAACAGGCGGGAGACTCCGGCAGCGCAGGAGAGGAGAAAGGCTCTGGCTGCGCTAAACAGGCGGGAGGCTCCGGCAGCGCTGTAGAGGAGAAAGGCTCTGGCTGCGCTAAATAGACGGGAGACTCCAGCAGCGCAGCAGAGGAGAAAAGCGCTGGCTGCGCTGAACAGGCGAGGCGCACTGAAGGCCTGGTGCGTGGTGCTGGAACTGGTGGTACTGGATCGAGGACACGCACAGGAAGCCTGGTGCGGGGAGCTGCTACCGGAGGACTGGAGTGTGGAGGTGGCACAGGATGGGCTAGACCGTGAAGGCGTACTGGAGTTCTTGAGAGCAGTGTTGGCACAGGACGTGCAAGGCTAGGGATGTGCACAGGAGGCCTGGTGCGTGAGGCTGTCACCAACTTCACCAGCCGACTAACACGCACCTCAGGACGAGTATGGAGCGCTAACCTAGGTGCCATCAAATCCCCAACACGTTCCGTCGGGCGAATTCCATGCAAAAAGCACCAACACAGCAACTCCCTCATTTCTCTCTCCTCCAATTTCCCCATTAACTCCTTCACAGTCTCTGTTTCGCTCACCTCCAACACCGGCTCTGGTTCTGGTCTCCTCCTTGGCTCCTCACGATAAACAGGGAGAGTTGGCTCAGGTCTGACTCCCCCCCCCCCCCCCAAGAAATTTTTGGGGCTGATTCTCAGGCTTCCATCCGCTACGCCGTGCTGCCTCCTCATATCTGCGCCTCTCAGCTTTCGCCACCTCCAGTTCTTCCTTGGGGCGGCGATATTCTCCAGGCTGAGCCCAGGGTCCTTTACCGTCCAGTTCTTCCTCCCATGTCCATTTCCCCAGGTGGTGCAGCCTCTCCCACTGCAGCTGCTGCTGCTGCTGCTGCTGCCTCTGTTGCCTCTCCTGTGGCTCCTGCCTGTTAACACGCTGCTTGGTCCGTTGGTGGTGGGTGATTCTGTTACGGCTTTCTAGTTGTGAAGGAGAGTCGGACCAAAATGCAGCGTGTAGATTGCGATCCATGTTTAATGAATAACGTAAACACGAAGTAACACAAACACTACAAAACAAAGAATGTAAATAACGAAACCAAAACCAAACAGCCTATACTTGTGAAAACTAACAAAGATAGGAACAAGGACACTAAGGACAATCACCCACGACAAACTCAAAGAATATGGCTGCCTAAATATGGTTCCCAATCAGAGACAACGATAAGCACCTGCCTCTGATTGAGAACCACTCCAGACAGCCATAGACTTTGCTAGATAACCCCACTAGCTACAATCCCAAATACATACACACCAAAACCCCAAGACAAAACACACCACAATACAAAAACTCCATGCCACACCCTGGCCTGACCCAATACATGAAGAAAAACACAAAGTACTTAGACCAGGGCGTGACAGGTGGCTACTTTGAAGAATCTCAAATATAAAATACATTTTGATTTGTTTAACTTCTACCGTCCCACCTGCCCAACAGCGCGAAAGTCAAACTACAGAATTATAAATATTTAACTTTCATAAAATCACAAGTGTAATACATCAAAATAAAGCTTCACTTCTTGTTAATCCAGCCGCTGTGTCAGATTTCAAAAAGGCTTTACGGCGAAACACACCATGCGATTATCTGAGGACAGCGCCCCGCATACAAGAGCATGAAAAACATATTTCAACCAGGCAGGTGTGCCAAAGTCAGAAATAGCGATATAATAAATGCCTTACCTTTGATGATCTTCTTCTGTTGGCACTCCAAAAGGTCCCAGATACATCACAAATGGTCCTTTTGTTCGATAATGTCCTTCTTTATATCCATAAAAACTCAGTTTAGCTGGCGCGCTTCAGTCAATAATCCACCCAGTTTCCCTCCATCAAAATGCAACAAAATTAATCCCAAATGTTACTAATAAACTTTTCCAAACAAGTCAAACAACGTTTATAATCAAACCTTGGGTACCCTAATAAGTAAATAAACAATAACATTTAAGACGGAGAATCGTTTTTACCGGAAAAAAATACCAAAGAACGCGCTCTCTTCCCACGTGCTTGGAAACACTACAGCCAAAATGAGAGCCACCTTCAAAAACTACCATTTCTGGCTAATTTTTCCAAAAAACAGAATGAAACTCTTTCCAAAGACTGTTGACATCTAGTAGAATCCCTGGGAACTTATATCCTTCCTGTTTGGCCCTGTCCGGGGGTGTCCTCGGATGGGGCCACAGTGTCTCCTGACCCCTCCTGTCTCAGCCTCCAGTATTTATGCTGCAGTAGTTTATGTGTCGGGGGGCTGGGGTCAGTTTGTTATATCTGGAGTACTTCTCCTGTCCTATTCGGTGTCCTGTGTGAATCTAAGTGTGCGTTCTCTAATTCTCTCCTTCTCTCTTTCGGAGGACCTGAGCCCTAGGACCATGCCCCAGGACTACCTGACATGATGACTCCTTGCTGTCCCCAGTCCACCTGGCCATGCTGCTGTTCCAGTTTCAACTGACCTGAGCCCTAGGACCATGCCCCAGGACTACCTGACATGATGACTCCTTGCTGTCCCCAGTCCACCTGGCCATGCTGCTGCTCCAGTTTCAACTTCCACCTGACTGTGCTGCTGCTCCAGTTTCAACTGTTCTGCCTTATTATTATTCGACCATGCTGGTCATTTATGAACATTTGAACATCTTGGCCATGTTCTGTTATAATCTCCACCCGGCACAGCCAGAAGAGGACTGGCCACCCCACATAGCCTGGTTCCTCTCTAGGTTTCTTCCTAGGTATTGGCCTTTCTAGGGAGTTTTTCCTAGCCACCGTGCTTCTACACCTGCATTGCTTGCTGTTTGGGGTTTTAGGCTGGGTTTCTGTACAGCACTTTGAGATATCAGCTGATGTACGAAGGGCTATATAAATACATTTTATTTGATTTTGATTTGATTTGAACTGCAATCTGGGAGGATTTTGCCTTATAATAAAAGTGACAGCCATTGAAAACAGTGGTAGGCTGAAATATGTATTTTTTGGGATGGTTTGTCCTCGGTGTTTTGCCTGCCATATCAGTTCTGTTATATTCACAGACATAATTTTAACTGTTTTAGAAACTTCAGAGTGTTTACTACCCATATCCACCAATTATATGCATATCCTAGCTTCAGGGCCTGAGTAACAGGCAGTTTACTTTGGGCACACTTTTCATCCGGACGTGAAAATACTGCCCCCTACCCAAGAGAGGTTAACACTTTTTTGGTTACTACATGATGTGTTTTTTCATAGTTTTGATCTCTTCACGATTATTCTACAATGTTTAAAACTCTTGAATGAGTAGGTGTGTCCAAACTTTTGATTGGTACTGTATATATATAGTATACCTACAGTGCATTCGGAAAGTATTCAGACTCCTTGACTTTTTTCACTTTGTTACGTTACAGCCTTAATCTAAAATGTATTCAATTGGTTTTTTCCCTTCATCAATCTACACAAAATACCCCATAAAGAAAATAAATAAATACATTTTGGCAAGCACCTTTGGCAGCTATTACAGCCTCAAGTCTTCTTGGGTATGACGCTACAGGCTTGGCACACCTGTATTTGGGGAGTTTCTCCCATTCTTCTCTACAGATCCTCTCAAGCTCTGTCAGGTTGAATGGGTTTCAAGTCTGGGCTCTGGCTGAGCCACTCATGGACATTTAGAGACTGGTCCAGAAGTCACTCCTGCGTTGTCTAGGCTGTGTGCTCAGGGTCGTTGTCCTGTTGGAAAGTGAACCTTCGCCCCAGTGTGAGGTCCTGAGTGCTCTATAGCATGTTTTCATCAAGGATCTCTCTGTACTTTGATCAGTTCATCTTTTCCTTGATCCTGACTAATCTCCATGTCCCTGACACTGAAAAACATCTCCATAACATGATGCGGCCACCACTATGCTTCACTGTAGGGATGGTGCCAGGTTTCCTCCAGACGTGACTCTTCACATTCAGGCCAAAGACATCAGTCTTGTTTTCATCAGACCAGAGAATCTTGCTTCTTATGGTCTGAGAGTCCTTCATGTGCCTTCTGGCAAAATCCAAGCGGGCTGTCATGTGCCTTTTACTGAGGAGTGGATTCCGTCTGGCCACTCTACCGTAAATGCCTGGTTGGTGGAGTGCTGCAGAGATGGTTGTCCTTCTGAAAGGTTCTCCCATCCCCACAGGTGAACTCTGGAGCTCTGTCAGAGTGACTATCGAGTTCTTGTTCACCTCACTGACCAAGGCCCTTCTCCCCTGATTGCTCAGTTTGGCCAGGCAGCCAGCTCTAGGAAGAGTCTTGCTGGTTCCAAACTTCATCCATTTAAGAATGATGGAGGCCACAATGCTCTTGGGGACTGTCAATGCTGCAGAAATATTTTGGTAGCCTTCCCCAGATTTGTGCCTTAATACAACCCTATCTCGGCGCTCTACTTACAATTCTTTCGACCTCATGGCTTGGTTTCTGCTCTGACGTGCACTGTCAACTGTGGGACCTTTATAAAGGCAGGTGTGTGCCTTTCCAAATCATGTCTAATCAATTGAATATACCACAGGTGGACTCCAGTCAAGTTGTAGAAACATCCCAAGGCTGATCAATGGAAACAGAATGCACCTGAGCTCAATTTTGAGACTCATAGCAAAGGGTCTGAATACTTATGTAAATTAATTTTTCAGGTTTTAATTTGTATAAATTTGCATACAGAAATAGGGTATTGTGTGCGGATTAATGAGCATTTTTTTTAATTGAATCAATTTTAAAATAAGGCTGTAACGTAACCAAATGTGCAAAAAGTGAATGGGTCTGAATAATTTGTGAATGCACTTTATATTTAAAGAAGCCACTAACATTATGTGCATATCCTAAAAGGCATGTTGGTGATTCAAGGTTGCATGACTCCCTTCAAAGATTAATTTTCGGTTAATCTTTTTTTCTGGGATTTCAATAGGACGGAAGAAGTTATTTTCAAGATCTTGAAGGACAGAACATGAAAGGTATATAGACATGAATCAGAAGGACAAAGAGGGAAAGACACCAGCTGTTCCGTACATCCTGGTGTTTACTGTACAGGAACAGCCGCTTAGTACAAATGTTATCAGGAGAGGCCATGCAGAGAACAATACAATGTGTTATACAATGGCAAGAACATGTATGTGAACCCTTTGGAATTACCTGGATTTATGCATAAATTGGTCATAAAATTTGATCTGATCTTCATCTAAGTCACAACACTAGACAAACACAGTCTGTTTAATAACACACAAACAATTATACGTTTTCATGTCTTTATTGAACACACTGTGTAAACATTCACAGTGCAGGGTGGAAAAAGTATGTGAACCCTTGGATTTAATAACTTGTTGACCTTCCTTTGGCAGCAATAACCTCAACCAAACATTTTCTGTAGTCAGACCTGCACAACGGTCAGGAAGAATTTTTGACCATTCCTCTTTTCAAAAATGTTTCAGTTCAGCAATATTCTTGGAATGTCTGGTGTGAACCGCTCTCTTGAGGTCATGCCACAGCATCTCAATTGAGTTGAGGTCAGGACTCTGACTGGGCCATTCCAGAAGGCGTATTTTCTTCTATCGAAGCCATTCTGTTGTTGATTTACTTCTGTGTTTTGGGGCGTTGTCCTGTGGAACATCCAGGTGCACTTTTGCAAACTTCAGACGTGCAGCAATGTTTATTTTGGGCAGCAGTGGCATCTTCCGTGGTGTTCTCCCATGAACACCATTCTAGTTTAGTGTTTTACGTATCGTAGACTTGTCAACAGAGATGTTAACATGTTCCAGAAATTTCTGTAATTTCTGTAAATCTTTAGCTGACACTCTAGGATTCTTGAGCATTCTGCGCTGTGCTCTTGCTGTCATCTTTCCCTTATGGCCACTCCTAAGGAGTCTAGAAACAGTGCTGAACTTTCTCCATTTATAGACAATTTGTCTTACCGTGGACTGATTAGCATCACGGCTTTTAGAGATACTTTTGTAACCCTTTCTAGCTTTATGCAAGTCAACAATTCTTAATATTACGTCTTCTGAGATATCTTTTGTTCGAGGCATGGTTCACATCAGGCAAAGCTTCTTGTGAATAGCTAACTCAAATTGTGTGAGTGTTTTTTATAGGGCTAGACAGCTCTAGCCAAGATCTCCAATCTTGTCTCATTGATTGGACTCCGGGTTAGCTGACTCCTGACTCCAATTATCTTTTGGAGAAGTCATTAGCCTACACTGTGAAAATGTAAATGATGTATTCAATATAGACAGGAAAAGACAATAATTTGTGTGTTATTAGCTTAAGCACACTGTGTTTGTCTCTTGTTATGACTTAGATGAAGATCAGATCAAATGTTATGACCAATTTATGCAGAAATCCAGGTAATACCAAAGGGTTCACATACTTTTTCTTGCCACTGTATACTGTATAAACCTCCACAGGCAATACAAGCCCACTGCAAATGCATGAATTTGATTTTACAAAGTCACTTTACAATGCATTGTTCAGCTATTGAGGTCTTATATTAACTTGTAGTTGTAGTTTTTATCAACCTCACTTCATTTTATTTTCATGGTTCATACTCAACTTTTTCAGGCAAGAAATTAAACAGCAGGATGCCACAACAGTCATTTGACCAAGTTATTCATGGCTTGTAAAGCAAACCCAGTACTTGGCATATAGACAAAGCCAATTTTCATAAAACTATTTCATGTTTATGTAAGAGTGCTGTCTCTCCGACCTACTGCTGCTGTTGTGAATAAGTATACCGATATAGCAGTAAATAGCTTGCTCTGGTTACTCTCCTAACCCAACATTGAGAAGGGGGCATAATGGTGTATGTATACACTCTGTTAGTGTCCTTATCTTTCCCTTGCATTGGGGCCCACGCAGCAGGCGCTTCATAACCCTTATCACTTTACATTGCATGGAAATTGAGTTTTTTTGTTCTCAACATATATCTCTAATAGAAATCTTAATTGATTTTTTTGTCACAATCACCTCTAAATCAAAACCTATTCACATGCCCAGACATGTGTGTGTATATCTAAGGATTCATTGAATTGCTCTTAACTTTACTTTCAGTTTAGAAATGTATAAATCAGTTCCTAAATGTTTACAAAATAAGATTATATGGAGGGATATTAGTGCCAACAGAACGCCATACTATCACAAATAGTCAATTTTATGGAAATAGCTTTCTCTGCAATGTGTCTATGCAACTGAAAACCTATTTAAAGTAATTAACACTTAGCATCTTGCACATTAATGAGAATCTCATGAAATTAATTATAGTTTTTTTCCCCCTAGCAGGTCAGGCAAAGCTCCAGTATTATCTCAAGGAAAAAAGCATTTAGCTTTCTAATGATCGGCTAATCAAAAGCGTGAGTTTTAGCATTATTATTCTATTAAACACATTGATCTCTCTAAAGACAGAAGAAGAGAAAGCAATATACTCATATCTATTACAAATGAAAGTAATTTTAGGTGGGATACCTTTGTCAACTGGCCCTGAAATTGGCCTACAATTGATGTGGTGACCGGCAGTGCTCTTCTCTCACTGATTGATTGAGCTTTTAAAAGTGCAATATAAAGAAATCGCTCTGCCATTTCCTGGTTGCTAAAGTTGTAATAGTTAGTCTAATTTCAGTTTATGTGACAAAACAAATAGTCATTGTGGAGAGAACAATTGTACTACCTAAACCGCTGTGAAATATATTTTCCATAACCCAAAATATTGTATTTTCAGCTTTTTGAAGCTGGTGTAGAAAACCGAATGTAAAAGACGCAAAAACTAAACTTAAGAACGGGAAGCATAGAAATAGCGCACATACCACATTCCATGTGTAACTCTGTGTTGTTGTTTGTGTCGAACTGCTTTGCTTTATTCTTGGCCAGGTGGCAGTTGTAAATGAGAACTTGTAAAAACAAATATGAAAAATTAAACACTAATACACTACATGACCAAAGGTATGTGGACACCTGATCGTCGAACATCTCATTCCAAAATCATGGGCATTAATAGAGTTGGTCCCACCTTTGCTGCTATAACAGCCTCCACTCTTCTGGGAAGGCTTTCCACTAGATGTTGTAGCATTGCTGCGGGGACTTGCTTCCATTCAGCCACATGAGCATTAGTGAGGTCGGCACTGATGTTGGGTGATTAGGCTTGGATCGCAGTCAGTGTTCCAATTCATCCCAAAGGTGTTCGACGGGATTGAGGTTAGGGCTCTGTGCAGGCCAGTCAAGTTCTTCCACACCGATCTCAATCAACCATTTCTGTATGGACCTCGCTTTGTGAACGGGGACATTGTGAAAAATAGAGGTAGGGTTGTATAGAATCGAATATAATAAGAAACCTTAGGCCTTAACCTTAAGAAACCAAGGATGAGGCGGATGTCCAGGTTAAGGGGAGTTTAACGGAAGAAGATGTCCGCATTCACACACACATCTGACCACTCATGGTTCAGTTAACTGAGAATCAGTCCATTGAGAACTGACATTAACTATGTGGTTAATTAAACATCAGCCATACAGGGATTCAGTCCATAGGAGGAAAAGTTCTGCTGGAGGGAAAACTGTGGAAGCGCTCATCGGGATGGGGAAAGCATGTTTCTGACCACACAGCATGTTGGGGTCATAGACTAACTTAAACTGAAGTCCTGGGATTCAAGGACACTGATAAGCTGTAGGAGATGTGTTGATAAGTATTTGGCATGACCAATAAGACACTAACAAAAGTGGGGGTCCTCTGAAAGGGAGACTATGCTGCCCGACTAGAACTAACCAGATGGGATGGCTAGAATCAGCTGACTGAAGCTGGCCGTTTTAACACACTGCAATGCTGAAACAAGAAAGGGCTTTCCCCAATTTGTTGCCACAAAGTTGAAAGCACAGAATCGTCTAGAATATCATTGTATGCTGATACCCAAACCATGAAAAACAGCCCCGACCATTATTCCTCCTTCACCAAACTGTACAATTGGCACTATGCAGTGGGGCAGTTCTCCAGGCATCTGCCAAACCCAGATTCATCACTCCACAGAACACGTTTCCACTGCTCCAGAGTCCAATGGCAGCGAGGTTTACACCATTGCATTGCGCATGGTGATCTTAGTCTGTAGATGGGAGTGTTTATGTGTCTATACAGAACAACTAGCCAGATATGTCTCAGATATGAGTCATCCAAAACACTGGGGACATGCCTGACACAGCTCTGAGAGGCTACACTAACACACATCCAGGCCGGTGCGTAGCAAGGAACAGCCGGCGACCTGCCACTGATATCCAACCCAGACAGAGAGACAGACAACAACACAGTTGTACGGGGGGCTGTTATGGGCATCCACGGCCGGAGCATCTAAGTCCCCGGTGGAGGCGGGAAATGTTTGTTCCTTGGACTGTTGGTGTGCAGCAGTGAAAACACATTTGAATCTGCTGGGGACTCGCGTGCTATTAAATGTATAATCTGTGACATGTTCATTGTTGTCATTTGTGATTTTTTTTTTGAACGTGATGCAGCTGAAGAAAGGATTATTACTCTTCATGAAGAAATACATTTTGAACTGAAAAATGATTCTATGAGACTATCAGCATTTTAAAATGCTTCTGTTACGCCCTGACCATAGAGATCCCTTGGTTCTCTATGGTGTAGTAGGTCAGGGTGTGACTAGGGGGTGTTCTAGCTCAATATTTCTATGTTGGTGTTTTGTATGGTTCCCAATTAGAGGCAGCTGTTAATCATTGCCTCTAATTGGGGACCATATTTAGGTAGCCATTTTTCCCACCTGTGTTTGTGGGATATTGTTTTGTGTTTATGCATGTGCACCACTACTTTCACGGTTCGTTATTGGTTTATTGGTTTATTGTTTTTTGTTTTAAGTTTCACCGTAATAAAGATGTGGATGTTCAATCATGCTGCGTCTTGGTCCGCTCATTACGACGATCGTAACAGCTTCCTATTAAACCATCCAAGTGGATCATAATGGGACCTTTCTGGACGATGATAAATTTCCGCCACTGCACCCCTCTAATAGCTTGATCCAGAAATGGCTGCTCATTGTTCGACTCCAGGTGAGCGTAAATGGATGCATTTCAAATCCAGAAATAAGGAGAATAATCATTTTCAGCACGCCTACCTTCTTCCCCCGCGACCGGACTTAAGATTTTCAAATCGCTTTGAGCCCCTGTTCCAGCTGTCTTCTGCCAGGGGTTTAAGTGTTCCCTCCATGGGTGTGGATGCCCCTCCAGCTACCTCTCCCTGTCCTAGTCAGTCAACTGACCGGGCACAGCCTGGACCTCCGTGGACCCCCTCCGCTGGGCCGTGGTCTCTGGATGAGAGCTCTATCCCTTTTGGCTTTTGTGGCCTGCACGCAGCCGGCGTCTCAGCAGACCTCTTCTTTTCTCTGGCCTCGCAACCTGCTTCGAGACACGGCAGAGGCCGGATCATTATGGCGATTGTGATAGGGAGTTCAATGCTGAGGCATATATTTACCTGGGGCAAAAGTTTAGGATACCGCCAGGTTGTTTCCTGAGGCTGTGAGTCAGTCACCGGGGGCTGACACTGTCAAGGTTCATGTGGGGTCAAATCATATTATTAAGGGACAGCTGAAGATGGATTTTAAACAACTGATTGGGTCTCTACTTGACACCAACAAATGCATTGAACGGTTCAGCAGACTTTTATCCCTCCATAACTGGCAACGTGACTATCGCAGCTCTGTGGGTGTAACATTTATTGACAATTTTGATACCTTCTGCCTTAATTTTGCTGGACCCAAGGAGATTCTGCCTTGGCAGCAGCTAATGGGGCTCCATTTATTTAATCTTTATTTAACCAGGTAGGCTAGTTGAGAACAAGTTCTCATTTACAACTGCAACCTGGCCAAGATAAAGCAAAGCAGTTCAACACATACAACACAGAGTTACACATGGAATTTTTATTTTACCTTTATTTAACTAGGCAAATCAGGTAAGAACAAATTCTTATTTTCAAAGATGGCCTAGGAACAGTGGGTTAACTGCCTGTTCAGGGGCAGAACGACAGATTTGTACCTTGTCAGCTCGGGGGTTTGAACTTGCAACCTTCCGGTTACTAGTCCCAAAGCTCAAAGCTCTAACTACTAGGCTACCCCCTAGTATACAGTGTGTGCAAATGAGGTAAGATAAGGAGGTAAGGCAATAAATAGGCCATAGTGGTGAAGTAATTACAATAAATCAATTAAAAACTGGAGTGATAGATGTACAGAAGATGGTGCAAAGGAGCAAGATAAATATCAAATTAAATCAAATGTATTTATATAGCTCTTCTTACATCAGCTTATATTTCAAAGTGCTGTACAGAAACCCATCCTAAAACCCCGAACAGCAAGCAATGTAGGTGTAGATGCACAGTGGCTAGGAAAAACTCCCTAGAAAGGCCAAAACCTAGGAAGGAACCTAGAGAGGAACCAGGCTACGAGGGATGGCCAGTCCTCTTCTGGCTGTGCTGGGTGGAGATTATAACAGAACATGGCCAAGATGTTCAAATGTTCCTAAATTACCAACATGGTCAAATAATAATAATCACAGTAGTTGTCGAGGGTGCAAATAAATAAATAAATACAGTATGGAGATGAGGTAGATGGATGGGCTATTTACAGATGGGCTATGTACAGCTGCAGTGATCTATGAGCTGTTCTAACAGCTGGTGCTTAAAACTAATGAGGGAGATATGAATCTCCAGCTTCAGTGATTTTTGCAGTTCGTTCCAGTCATTGGCAGCAGAGAACTGGAAGGAAAGGCGGCCAAAGGAGGAATTGGCTTTGGGGGTGACCAGTGAGATATACTTACTGGAGCGCGTTGTAACGGTTTTGACTTGAGGTTATTATTTATAGGGGTGCCAGGTAGGTTGTGCCTACCAGAGAAAACATTGGTTTGGGAGGGAATGAGTCCCATCTGGTCCGTCAAGTCTACACCAATACAAAGGACTTGTGTAAAAGTCAGGATGGAAATAAACTTAAACTTAAAACATTAAAACATTGGAAAGAACTTCAAAAACAACTATACTCCTTTGCATGGGTTGTATTAGCAACATCAATGATTACACAGACATATAATAATATCACAATGAGTTCTGGTTCCTCCAGAAATGTCCTGTACCTCGGGCCTAAAAAGAGTCCAGCCCGGTAAAGGAGTTCAGGGAACTCCCGTTACCTTAGTCACGCAATGTTTGTCCGTTCATTCAAGTGTAGCGTAAACCCAGTATTAATCATATAATCAATATAACAATTATTTTACCACAGAACTTAAAACCGTATCAACTCTTACTAAGTCCTCAACTACAACTAACTACATAAATCATCACCGTATACATGACATCAAAACAATTGAAATACCGTATACAAAAAGGTTGTAGTCAGTCAGACAATTCAATCTGCCTACAGATCTCCAGCGGAGAAAGGCCACGAAGAACGGAGAGGTGTAGTCCACGGATGCAAAGAGTGGATCCGATCCTGGGTAAACTCTATTAGGCTACAAAACACACGTTTAACCGCAACAAAACAACGGAATAGAGAAGCTTCGGGAACTGAGGGTTGAACACATCCTCATTCACGTCTCCATCACAACCCCACTTTTGCGCAGCTGATGCTGGCTATTTAATTCGGAATTAAAGGGAAAGCGCCCAATTGGAAGGAGCTGCACTGAGACGGTTCAGAATAATTCAGGGCCGTCACAGCGTGCTACGGGAGGGTGCTGCTATGCTGACCAGTGAGCTGAGATAAGGCAGAGCTTCACCTAGCAAAGACTTGTAGATGAACCTGGAGCCAGTGGGTTTGGCAACGAGTATGAAGCGAGGGCCAGCCAACGAGAGCATACAGGTCGCAGTGGCGGGTAGTATATGGGGCTTTGGTGACAAAACGGATGGCACTGTGATAGACTGCATCCAATTTGTTGAGTAGTGTGTTGGAAGCTATTTTGTAGATGACATCGCCGAAGTCAAGGATCGGTAGGATGGTCAGTTTTACGAGGGTATGTTTGGCAGCATGAGTGTAGGATGCTTTGCTGCGAAATAGGAATCCGATTCTAGATTTAATTTTGGATTGGAGATGCTTAATGTGAGTCTGGAAGGAGAGTTTTGTAGTCTATCCAGACACCTAGGTATTTGTAGTTGGCCACATATTCTAAGTCGGAACCGTCCAGAGTGGTGATGCTGGACGGGCAGGCAGGTGCGGGCAGCGATCGGTTGAAGAGCACGCATTTAGTTTTACTTGCATTTAAGAGCAGTTGGAGGCTACTGAAGTGGAGTTGTATGACAATTGAAGCTATTCTGGAGGTTGTTAACACAGTGTCCAAAGAAGGGCTAGAATAAATCCATAATAAATACAAATACAAATGCTTAGTCATGGAAACCCATTACATGTAGCTCCAGTCGGACAGTTCTAGTGCTGACATTGCTTCGAGGCAGTTTGGAACTCGGTAGTGAGTGTTGCAACCGAGGACAGACAATTTGTACACGATAGGTGCTTCAGCACTCGGCGGTCCCATTCTGTGAACTTGTGTGGCCTACCACTGCGTGGCTGAGCCGTTGTGTGAGCTTGCATTGCCTACCACTTCGTGGCTGAGTCGTTTTTGCTCCTAGACATTCCCACTTCACAATAACAGCACTTACAGTTGACCAGGGCAGCTCTAGCAGGGCAGAAATTTGACGATCTAACTTAATGGAAAAGTATCATCCTATGACGGTGCCACGTTGAAAATGACTGAGCTCTTCAATCAGGTCATTCTACTGCCAATGTTTGTCTATGGAGATTGCATGGTCGTGTGCTCGATTTTATACACCTGTCAGCAATGGGTCTGGCTGAAATAGCCGAAACAACTATTTTGAAGAGGTGTCCACATACTTGTATATATACATTTGTGGCCAAAAGTTTTGAGAATGACACAAATATTAACTTTCACAAAGTCTGCTGCCTCAGTTTGTATGATGGCAATTTGCATATACTCCAGAATGTTATAAAGAGTGATCAGATGAATTGGAATTAATTGCAATGTCCCTCTTTGCCATGCAAATAACTGAATCACAAAAAAAACATTTACACTGCATTTCAGCCCTGCCACCAAAGGACCAGCTGACATCATGTCAGTGATTCTCTCTTTAACACAGGTGTGACGAAGACAAAGCTGGAGATCACTCTGTCATGCTGATTGAGTTCGAATAACAGACTGGAAGCTTCAAAAGGAGGGTGGTGCTTGGAATCATTGTTCTTCCTCTGTCAACCATGTTTACCTGCAAGGAAACACGTGCCGTCATCATTGCTTTGCACAAAAAGGGCTTCACAGGCAAGGATATTGCTGCCAGTAAGATTGCACCTAAATCAACCATTTATCAGATCATCAAGAACTTCAAGGAGAGCGCTTCAATTGCTGTGAAGAAGGCCTCAAGGCGCCCAAGAAAGTCCAGCAAGCGCCAGGACCGTCTCCTAAAGTTGATTCAGCTGCGGGATCGGGGCACCACCAGTACAGAGCTTGCTCAGGAATGGCAGCAGGCAGGTGTGAGTGCATCTGCATGCACAGTGAGGCGAAGACTTTTGGAGGATGGCCTGGTGTCAAGAAAAACATTCAGGGACAGACTAATATTCTGCAAAAGGTACAGGGATTGGACTGCTGAGGACTGGGGTAAAGTCATTTTCTCTGATGAATCCCCTTTCTGATTGTTTGGGGCATCTGGAAAAAAGCTTGTCAGGAGAAGACAAGGTGAACGCTACCATCGGTCCTGTGTCATGCCAACAGTAAAGCATCCTGAGACCATTCATGTGTGGGATTGCTTCTCAGCCAAGGGAGTGGACTCACTCACAATTTTGCCTAAGAACACAGCCATGAATAAGAATGGTACCAACACATCCTCTGAGAGCAACTTCTCCCAACCATCCAGGAACAGTTTGGTGATGAACAATGCCTTTTCCAGCTAATGGAGCACCTTGCCATAAGGCAAAAGTGGTAACTAATTCGCTCAGGGAACAAAACATCTATATTTTAGGTCCATGGCCAGAAAACACCCCAGACCATAATCCTATTGAGAACTTGTGGTCAATCCTCAAGAGGCGGGTGGACAAACAAAAAACCCACAAATTCTGACAGACTCCAAGCATTTATTATGCAAGAATGGGCTGCCATCAATCAGGATGAGGCCCAGAAGTTAATTGACAGCATGCCAGGGCAGATTGCAGAGGTCTTGAAAAAGAATGGTCAACACTGCAAATATTGACTCTTTGTATCAACTTCATGTAATTGTCCATAAAAGCCTTTGACACCTATAAAATGTTTGTAATTATACTTCAGTATTCCATAGTAACATCTGACAAAAATATGTAAAGACACTGAAGCAGCAAACTTTGTGAAAATTAATATTTGTGTCATTCTCAAAACTTTTGGCCACGACTGTATAGTGCATACCTTTATTAGATAAGTATTCAATCCCCTGAGTCAATACATGTTAGAGTCACCATTGGCAGCGATTAAAGCTGTGAGTCTTTCTGGGTAAGTCTCTAAAAAAATTCCACACCTGGATTGTTCAACATTTGCCCATTATTCTTTTCAAAATTCTTCAAGTTCTGAGAAATTGGTTGTTGATCATTGCTAGATGACCATTTTCAGGTATTGCCATGGATTTCAAGCAAATTTATGTCAAACCTCGAACTCTGGCACTCGGAAACATTCACTGTCTTCTTGGTAAGAAACTCCAGTGTAGATTTTACCTTGTGTTTTTTGTTATTATCCTGCTGAAAGGTAAATTCATCTCCCGGTGTCTGGTGGAAAGCAGACTGAACCAAGTTTTTCTCCATTACATTACATTATTTTTTATTCTGAAAAACTCCCCAGTCCATAACGATTACAAGCATATGAAAATATGGAGAGTGTACTCCTGAACTTATTTAGGCTTGCCATTACAAATGTGTTGAGTACTTATTTATTCAAGACATTTCAGCTTTTCATTTCTAATTAATTTGCTAAAATGTCAAAAAACATAATTCCCCTTTGACGTTATGGGTTACTGTGTGCAAACCAGAGACAAACAAAACTCAATTTAATCAATTTTATTTTCAGGATGTAACACAACAAAATGTGGATAAAGTCAATCGGTGTGAATATTTTCTGAAGGCACTTAACAGTATGTGATACTGTTAAACTGGACTTGGTACTGTACTTTTGTTATGGCCATTGCGAAATTCATACTGTGCTTCTCTCTGCTCTTGTCCACTGCCATGAAGGACGTAGTTACTTGTGCTTGTGCCTAGACTGCCGTGCATGTCAGATGGTCTGGTTGGATATTAAAAGTCCACTGGAAAGGCATAGTCTCCAGGCAGTTTCACAATGGAAGGCTGAACATTGACCTCTGTCATTTATTCTACTGTGTGTGCAGCTTCTATAGCTTCCTACCCACTGGTACAAGGCCAGGCCAGCTGAGAGATACTGCTGCTGGTTAGACTCTGTGGCCCATGGCCCCTGGGTGTCAGTCTGGATGGACCTCCTAACCAGCACAGCTGTTCATGCTTCATTACAATCTGTTGAATGCGAGGTGGACTAGTGTCAATCCCTTACCAGTAATAGAATAATGTATCACTGTGGATGTAGGCAGCTCTCTTTTTTGAGTGAATATAGCCCTCTCTCCTTTCATATTGTGACGGACTAGACTTCCTCTAAGATAATATGCCCTTCCAAACTGACTCTCATCAATGTTCCTCCTTATACATGGCTATGGTTCTACTCCATTAAGGTATTCATTAGCCAGGGTATCTCGTTGATGATAGTATTAGTGAGAGCTCAGGTCCTGTTGATTAAATCTAACATGGTGTCTCAGTAACGGGGAGCGTGCCTGCCTGCCTGCCTCTCCAGGTGCACTCACCTGCTCCTCCTCTGGAGAAGCAATTATTCTTTGTGTGGCAGGATGAAGAAGGAGGTGCTCCCCAGACGGTCACACAGCGAAGCCCCTGCTAATTGGTGATGTTAGGGATTCAGACCAGATGCAAGGAGCTCCTCGTTGTCCTTCTTTTTTTTGCTCAGCTTTTTCTCCACTTTGTTTTGCTTTGTCAACACTTTCTTTTGATATGCATATCAATAAATGTTTTATTCATGTAATCTAGGAAATCAGACTGGTTAGCCACATGCTCCCCTTTATTTATTCCCCACCATGATTCACTATGTGTGGGTTCACAGTTACAAATGCGTTTTCCTGAAAGGCTTACAATTAAACAACCTGAGTGAAAATGAATGATTAATGCAATTGTCACTCTCACACCTGGAGAAAACAGCGCAGGTGAAACTGTAGATCCATGGCATTCTTCTTCTCTTTTTCTGACAGCTTCCAGTCTTTTTAATGAGTCTGTGACGCTAATTGAGTGGCTGGGAGGGAACATTGATCAGTGCTGCTCCCAGCAGAACAGCTTAGAGGCAGGGGTACTGGCAGGATGTGCTGAATGGCACTGGTTTACAGTTCCTGTCTCCCAAAGGGCGTGTGCACCAGTCCCAGAATAACATCTCTGGCTCTTCCTGTTTATCATCACTCTAAAGATGTGAAGTTTAATTAAAACTTTGCTATACTACGTTCATGTCAATGTTTATTAAATCGCACAAGGGTCGTTCCACCTCAAAAAGCACAAGAAAGGGGATTGGCATTTTTTTGTTGTTGTTAGGAACAGATAAGATTAGCATTCTTGACACATTATTTTGTTGAAATATAATTTGATCTCTTAGAAATTAAGCTAATTGATTGCACCCAAATTGGGCATTTTAATTTATAGGATTCATATGATATTCAATAAATATAGTACATACCATCTGATTTGAACCAAACTTTTTTCTAACAGGAATCAGAGGTGATACTCTAGACCCAAACTGTTACAGACCTATATCCATCCTGCCATGCCTTTCTAAAGTCTTCAAAACCCAAGTTAGATCACTGACCTTTTCAAATCCCACCTTACCTTCTCCACTGTGCAATCCGGTTTCCGAGCTGGTAACGGGTACACCTCAGCCACGCTCAAGGTACTAAACGATATCATAACCACCATTGATATAAGACAGTACTGTGCAGCCGTCTTCATCAACCTGGCCAAGGCTTTCGACTCTGTCAATCACTGTATTGCAGACTCAACAGCCTTGGTTTCTCAAACGACTGCCTCGGCTGGTTCACCAACTACTTCTCAGATAGAGTTGAGTGTGTCAAATCGGAGGGCCTATTGTCCGGACCTCTGGCAGTCTCTATGGGGGTGTCACAGGGTTCAATTCTCTTTTCTCTGTATATATCAATGATGTCGCTCTTGCTGCGGGTGATTTCCTGATCCACCTCTACGCAGACGACACCATTCTCTATACATCTGGCCCTTCTTTGGACACCATTCTGTATACATCTGGCCCTTCTTTAGACACTGATAACTGATCACTACCTGCAGCCACCCAGCTGCCCGACGAGCATCACTAATCTGGACGGTTCTGACTTAGAATATGTGGACAACTACAAATACCTAGGTTTCTGGAAAGATTGTAAACTCTCCTTCCAGACTCATATTAAATATCTCCAAACGAAAATTAAATCTAGAATCGGCTTCCTATTTCGCAACAAAGCATCCTGCACTCACTCTGCCAAACATGCCCTCGTAAAACTGACTATCCTACCGATCCTCGACTTTGGCGATGTCATTTACAAATTAGCCTCCAACACTACTCAGCTAACTGGACGCAGTCTATCACAGTGCCATCCGTTTTGTCACCAAAGCCCCTTATACCACCCACCACTGTGACCTGTATGCTCTCGTCTGTTGGTCCTCGCTACATATTCGTCGCCAGACCCACTGGCTCCAGGTAATCTATAAGTCTTTGCTAGGTAAAGCTCCGCCTTATCTCAGCTCACTGGTCACCACCTTTCCTTTCAGTTCTTTGCTGCCAATGACTGGAACGAATTGTAAAAATCGCTGAAGTTGGAGATCTATATCTCCCTCACTAAGTTTAAGCATCAGCTATCTGAGCATCTTACCGATCGCTGCTGCTGTACACAGCCCATCTGTAAATAGCCCATCCAATCTACCTACCTCATTCCCATATTGGGACTGGGCAGCAGGGTAGCCTAGTGGTTAGAGCGTTCTACTATTAACAGAAAGGTTATAGTTCTAATCCCCAAGCTGACAAGGTACAAATCTGTCGTTCTGCCCCTGAACAGGCAGCTAACCCACTGTTCCTAGGCCGTCATTGAAAATAGGAATTTGTTCTTAACTGACTTGCCTAGTAAGAAAAAATAAAATAAAAAATATTGTTTTTATTTACTTTTTTGCTCTTTTGCACACCAGTGTTTCCACTTGCACATCATCATCTGCACATCTATCACTCAATGTTAATTTGCTAAATTGTAATTACTTCACTACTATTGCCTATTTATTGCCTTACCTCCTCACACCATTTGCACACACTGTATATAGACTTTTTCTTTTGTGTTATTGACTGTACATTTCTTTATTCCATGTGGAACTTTGTGTTGTTGTTTGTGTCGCACTGCTTTGCATTATCTTGGCCAGGTCGCAGTTGTAAATGAGAACTTGTTTTCAACTGGCCTACCTGGTTAAATAAAGGTGAAATAATAAAATAAATAGGATGGAACGGAAAATATGGCACTGTACAATGTGACGGTCGGGAGTATGCTACAGTACTGGGCTATTTAGCTAAAGATTGCTCATTTTGTGCGGGCACGTGGGACACTGGGGTTCAATTCCCTGACGGGGAGGAAGGAGTAGGCTGTCCTTCTAAATTACTTATACTGAAATTGCAACCAATCACAGTGGATTAAACTGAAATTGCAACCAATCACAGCCAACCTAACTAAGAAATAGAACGATAGAAATCTCCCCCTACCCTCCTTCTAGGCAGGTCTATCGTCCAGCTACTTGCTAATAAATCAAATCAAATCAAATTACATTTTATTGGTCACATACACATGGTTAGCAGATGTTATTGCGAGTGTTGCGAAATGCTTGTGCTTCTAGTTCCGACCATGCAGTAATATCTAACAAGTAATCTAATCTGCAAAAATCACTGAAGCTGGAGACTGATATCTCCCTCACAAGCTTTAAGCACCAGTTGTCAGAGCAGCTCATAGATCACTGCACCTGTACATAGCCCACCTGTAATTAGCCCATCCCACTACCTCTACCCCAGTATCTCTACTTGTACACTCATATTCTGCACATCTATCACGCCAGTGTTTAATTGCTCATTTGTAATTATTTTGCCACTATGGCCTATTTATCGCCTTACCTCCGTTATCCTACCTCATTTGCACACACTGTATATAGACTTTTTCTATTGTATTATTGACTGTATGTTTGTTTATTCCATGTGTAACTCTGTATTGTTGTTTGTGTTGCACTGCTTTGCTTTATCTTGGCCAGGTCGCAGTTGTAACTGAGAACTTGATCTCAACTAGCCTACATGGTTAAATAAAGTTGAAATAAAAATAAATTAAAAACAACAATTTCACATCAACTACCTTATACACACAAGTGTAAAGTAATAAATAAGAATATGTACATATAAATATATGGATTAGCGATGGCCAAACGGCATAGGCAAGATGCAGTAGATGGTATAGAGTACAGTATATACATATGCGATGAGTAATGTAGGGTATGTAAACATTATATAAAGTGGCATAGTTTAAAGTGACTAGTGATACATTTATTACATCCAATTTTTATTATTAAAGTGGCTAGAGATTTGAGTCAGTATGTTGGCAGCAGCCACTCAATGTTAGTGATGGCTGTTTAACAGTCTGAAGGCCTTGAGATAGAGAGATGAGTCAGTATGTTGGCAGCAGCCACTCAATGTTAGTGATGGCTGTTTAACTGTCTGATGGCCTTGAGATAGAAGATGTTTTTCAGTCTCTCGGTCCCAGCTTTGATGCACCTGTACTCACCTCGCCTTCTGGATGGTAGCGGGGTGAACAGGCAGTGGCTTGGGTGGTTGTTGTCCTTGATGATCTTTTTGGCCCTCCTGTGACATCGGGTGGTGTAGGTGTCCTGGAGGGCAGGTAGTTTGCCCCCGGTGATGCGTTGTGCATCCCTCTGGAGAGCCTTGCGGTTATGGGCGGAGCAGTTGCCGTACCAAGTGGTGATACAGCCCGACAGGATGCTCTCGATTGTGCATCTGTAAATGTTTGTGAGTGTTTTTGGTAACAAGCCAAATTTCTTCAGCCTCCTGAGGTTGAAGAGGCGCTGTTGCGCCTTCACCCCACTGTCTGTGTGGGTGGACCATTTCAGTTAGTCCGTGATGTGTACGCCGAGGAACTTAACTTTCCACCTTCTCCACAACTGTCCCGTCGATGTGGATAGGGGGGTGCTCCCTCTGCTGTTTCCTGAAGTCCACGATCATCTCCTTTGTTTTGTTGACGTTGAGTGTGAGGTGTGTGATTATTTTCCTGACATCACACTCCGAGGGCCCTCACCTCCTCCCTGTAGGCCGTCTCGTCGTGGTTGGTAATCATGCCTACCACTGTAGAATCATCTGCAAACTTGATGATTGAGTTGGAGGCGTGCATGGCCACACAGTCATGGGTGAACAAGGAGTACAGGAGAGGCTAAGAACGCACCCTTGTGGGGCCCCAGTGTCGAGGATCAGCGGGGTGGAGATGTTGTTTCCTACCCTCACCACCTGGGGGCGACCCGTCAAAGTCCAGGACCCAGTTGCACAGGGCGGGGTCGAGACCAGGGCCTCGAGCTTAATGACGAGTTTGGAGGGTACTATGGTGTTAAATGCTGAGCTGATAGCCATAATGGAGCTGTAGAACGTGACCGTGTGTGTTTGATAAGAGTATTTTCCAATTAGCAACAGTTTGTTTACCTTCATTAGACAACTTTGTTACAATATTTCTGTTATTCAGCGATATTTATTCCCATAGTAATTCGTTATGGATCCATAACTATATAAACTGCGAGGCCGGCACAGGTATTGAACCAGCATCTGTAGCAACACAGCTTGCAGTGCGCTGCAGTGTGTTAGACCGCTACGCCACTTAGGAACTGTACAATGTGACTGGTCGGGAGTAGCTCCTTGGGACCCAAAAGCATAATCAGAGCTCTAACTCCCCCTTGCGCTGGTCTGGAGCAATGAAGTAGTGACGCAGGGTACCGTACTAAACCACAAATGACCTCTAAATCCCGCAGCATAATTGCAAAACATTTAGTGGAGCAACCACTGTACGGAACAGCAAGAGGAACTGCCCCTCACTACCTTAAGGCTATGCTCAAGCCCTACACACCAAACCAAGCACTCTGTTCTGCCACCTTAGATCTCTTTCCCCCCTGAAAAGGATGTTTTTGATGTATTTAATACCATTTCACTGATTCCGCTCCAGCCATTACCATGAGCCCGTTCTCCCCAATTAAGGTGCCACCAACCACTTGTGTTTGAAACAGTGGCCAGGTAAAGACAACCAACACATGGGTTTCTGTCATACCTTGTCCATAAACTGCTTACAGGTTAAGGACATTTTGGAATTTGGGTGAGGTATCCCTTTAAAATTGAGGGTTTGGGATTCTTTAAAAAATCTGCTAATAGTAGGAACACCACCATCTAATGGTCAGAACCGGGTAATATCAGGATGTGGGATGGGACATAAACCTAACAACTTCAGTGACAAATTTCTATGAACAAGGGGAATAAACATCACTAAATTCACTGAGAATACATTACATTGGATGAAGAAACAATACTCCGAGCCACAGATCTATAGTACATGTCAGACATAGATAAGTGATAGCATATACTCGTTGTCAGGGTGGAATTATTGTGGTGGGTCCGTGGGTGGCTTTTTACAATTTCTTTAGATTCCTCATGTCTTACTCATTGTTATGAGTAAGCAAGTCACTGTGACTCATGCATGGTGGTTTGTTTGTTCCTCCTGCTTGACTGCCTAGTAGTTGCCATGGTGGAACTTTGTCTAATGCAAGCTGGTTCAAAGTTGACCAATATATTAAGCCAAGGCAAGTGCAGGCTGGTGATGTAGCAACTATATTTGGCATAATACAGTTGTGTTAGTAAAAGTTGTCTGTGACTAACTGAATTAAATAATGTATGTCCACTGTCCTCAAGTCCACCACCTCATATATGCGCAACTAGAATATGCAAAGATGAGAGCAATTCTATGCACGTACTGTACCTTGAAAGTTTTGTCAATTGCCTGTTGGTCGAACATTCTGTCGGCGTCTTCGACCTCCCCCCCCAACCTGTACAGTAGCTTTATGATATAATATGTATTATCCAGTCTGTGCTGTTGTTACATCATCCATCAAGGGAAGTAGGCATTGTGGACCTGAGACTAAATTACACACGTGTCTGTCACATCCCTGGTGACTTTAGTCTAACCAGCAAGGACTCTGTCTCTATGAGTGGAAAGAAAACAAGTCCAATTATGCCAGCTCAACCTCAATGCAGCGGGGGCAAGCAAACAAGATGTTTGTTCTTTTATTCTTTATCACAGACACCCTCTACTGAAATTATATTGTTTGTTCCAGTAAGATGGAAAACATAATGGAAAAGAAGAATTCTGGTGCACACACACAAATATTCACACACATCAACTAGATACACTATATATATATATATATATATATATATACACACACACACAAAGGTATGTGGACACCCCTTCAAATTAGTGGATTTTGCTTTTTCAGCAACCCCCGTTACTGACAGTATCAAATCGAGCACACAGCCATGAAATCTCCATGGACAAACATTGGCAGTAGAATCGCCTTATTGAAGAGCTCAGTGACTTTCAACGTGGCACTGTCATAGGATGCTACCTTTCCAACAAGTCAGTCAAATTTCTGCCCTGCAAGAGCTGCCTTGATCAACTCTAAGTGCTGTTTTTGTTAAGTGGAAACATCTAGGAACAACAACTGCTCAGCTACAAAGTGGTAGGCCACACAAGCTCACAGAGAGGGACCGCCGAGTGCTGAAGCACGTGGCACGTAAAAATCATCTGTCCTCGGTTGCAACAATTCACTACCGAGTTCCAAACTAACCTCTGGATGCAACGTCAGCACAAGAACTGTTCGCCGGGAGCTTCATGAAATGGGTTTCCATGGCAGAGCAGTCGCACACAAGCCTAAGATCCCCATGCACAATGCCAAGCATTGTCTAGAGTGGTGTAAACCTCGCAGCCATTGGACTATGGAGCAGTGGAAATGTGTTCTTTGGAGTAATTAATCACTCTTCACCATCTGGCAGTCCAACAGACAAATCTAGGTTTGGCGGATGCCAGGAGAACACTACCTGCACCAATGCGTAGTGGCAACTGTAAAGTTTGGTGAAGGAGGAATAATGGTCTGGGGCTGTCTTTCATGGTTTGGGCTAGGCCCCTTAGTTCCAGTGAAGGGAAATCTTATTGCTACAGCATACAATTACGTTCTAGACGATTCTGTGCTTCCAACTGTGTGGCAACCGTGTTTCAGCATGAAAATCCCCCCTTGCGCAAAGCGAGCTCCATACATAAATGGTTTGTCAAGATCGGTGTGGAAGAACTTGACTGGCCTGCACAGAGCCCTGACCTCAACCCCATTGAACACCCTTGGGATGGATTGGAACTCCGACTGAGAGCCAGGCCTAATCCCCCAACATCATTGCCCGACCTCACAAATGCTCTTGTGGCTGAATGGAAGTCCCTGCTGCAATGTTCCAACATCTAGTGGAAAACCACCCCAGAAGAGTGGAGGCTGTTAAAGCAGCAAAAGGGGGAACAACTCCATATGAATATCTATGATTTTGGAATGAGATGTTCATCGAGCAGGTGTCCACATACTTTTAGTCATTTTAGTCATGTAGTGTATACAGTGCATTCAGAAAGTTTTCAGACCCCTTGACTTTTTCCACATTTTGTTACGTTACAGCCTTATTCTAAAATTGATGATATCTTATTTTCCTCTCCAATCCACACACAGTACCCCATAATGACAAAACAAAAACAGGTTGTTTATATATTTTTTATTTTAAGTATTCAAAACCTGGACTCAGTACTTTGATGAAGCACCTTTGGCAGCGATTACAGCCTCAATTCTTATTGTGTATGACGCTACAAGCTTGGCACACCTGTATTTGGGGGAGTTTCTCCCATTCTTCTCTGCAGATCCTCTCAAGCTCTGTCAGGCTGGATGGGGAGCATCGCTGCACAGACATTTTCAGGTCTCTCCAGAGATGTTTGATTGGGTTCAAGTCCAGGCTCTGGCTGGACATTCAGAGATTTTGTCCCGAAGCCACTCCTGCATTGTCTTGGCTGTGTGCTTAGGGTGGTTTGTTGCTATGGGGTATTGTTTATAGATTGATGAGGAAAAACATTTATTTAATCAATTTTATAATAAGTCTGTAACGTAACAAAATGTGTAAAAGGCAAGTGTTCTGAATACTTTCAGAATGCACTGTATAAACCCATTCAAATACCACATAAGCCTACGTTCTTGTAAGATAATAAACCAGTCTTCACATACCTGTTGAAGGGTTGTGAAATGAGTCATGAATTTATTTGCATCCTGCTTTGCACAAACACAGTGGTTTAACACTCAATGATATGCAATATGCATCACTTCATGAGGCTATAGATAAAAATAAGGCATCTTGATGTGCTAGTCACACACACACAAACACACACACATGCATATTGACGCCACACACACACACACACTCACACAGACACACACACATCATTTTCGTACTGCACATTATTTACAGAGTGAGAACAGACAGCAGCCAAGCCCTTCACAGAGCATTTTCAATCTGCTTAACAGCTCTCACTGGTTGCAAAATGTTTTGATTATCCATGTTCAGTTTGTCTTGCCATTGTGGCTACAGTAAGTTAAAGGGAATCTCGAGAGACACTAGAAATCAATTACTGAAAAATGCACATATTTATTTGATTACTAAAATCCTCTTTTCAGTGGGGTCTGTTAAATTCAGTTATATTATTCATTGAATCAGGAACAAATTAGTTTGATCATTTTCTTTCCAGATGAAAAAAATAAACATTCTGAGAATAAAAGTTCATGTCCATTTAAAGTCCATCAAGGTCATCCTATAATTAGTGGGTGAATCAAATTGGCTTGGTCTTATTGCAGATGGCAATAGTAATCACACAAAATTAAAATGTGATTAATTTATCTTTTTGGAATAGGGTTTATGACCTCTGTCTAGACATGTCCACTCTCCAATGTATTCTCCATTAAACAATAATGCTGCTGCTGTCTAACCTGGATGAGACTAACCTGGATAGACTAATCTATAAACTTCAAACCTTACTCTCTCAATGGGAATTAAGGAAAATTAGTATGAAAACACTTTCAAATTAGATGAAAAGGTATGAGAACCCTATCTCTCTCTTATAACCTGCATTTTGCATGAGAAATGGGGAAGTATGTGGGAATATCACAATAATAAATGCAGTCACCAATTTGAGCCTGGTGGGAATTCAGAGCGCTGTAGCACCCAGCGGCAGTATACCCGGGTGCTTTCACCTGACAAGTTTCCTCTGCCACATATCATGCAGATGTATAAAGCTATAATCTTGTGTTGGGAAATATATATATACATTTGAAATCGGAAGTTTACATACACCTTAGCCAAATATATTTAAACTCAGTTTTTCACAATTCCTGACATTTAATCCAAGTAAAAATTCCATGTTTTAGGTCAGTTAGGATCACCACTTTATTTTAAGAATGTGAAATGTCAGAATAATAGTAGAGAATTATTTATTTCATATTTTATTTCTTTCATCACATTCCCAGTGGGTCAGAAGTGTACATACACTCACTTAGTATTTGTTACCATTGCCTTTAAATTGTTTTACTTGGGTCAAACGTTTCAGGTTCACTTCCACAAGCTTCCCACAATAAGTTGGGTGAATTGTGGCCCATTCCTCCTTATAGAGCTGGTGTAACTGAGTCAGGTTTGTAGGCCTCCTTGCTCACACACACTTTTTCAGTTCTGCCCAGAACTTTTCTATAGGATTGAGGTCAGGGCTTTGCAATGGCCACTTCAATACCTTGACTTTGTTGTCCTTAAGCCATTTTGCCACAACTTTGGAAGTAACTTTGGAAGTATGGGGTCGTTGTTCATTTGGAAGAGCCATTTGCGACCAATCTTTAACTTCCTGACTGATGTCTTGAGATGTTGCTTCAATATTTCCACATAATTTTGTTTCCTCATGAGGCCATCTATTTTGTGAAGTGCACCAGTCCCTCCTGCAGCAAAGCACCACCACAACATGATGCTCCCACCCCCGTGCTTTTTTATGGTGGTTTTGGAGCAGTGGCTTCTTCCTTGCTGAGCGGCCTTTCAGGTTATGTCGATATTGGACTCGTTTTACTGTGGATATAGACACTTTTGTACCTGTTTGATTTGGGATTGATTTGCACTTTTCACACCAACGTATGTTCATTTCTAGGAGACAGAATGTGTCAGAATGTGTGAGCGGTATGATGGCTGCATGGTCCCATGGTGTTTATACTTGCGTACTATTGTTTGTACAGATGAACGTGGTACCTTCATCATACCGCTCAGGAAGGAGACGTGTTCTGTCTCCTAGAGATGAACATACTTTGGTGTGGAAAGTGCAAATCAATCCCAGAACAACTGCAAAGACCCTTGTGAAGATGCAGGAGGAAACAGTTACAAAAGAGGCCTGCAAACCTGACTCAGTTACACCAGCTCTGTCAGGAGGAATGGGCCAAAATTCACCCAACTTATTGTGGGAAGCTTGTGGAAGGCTACCCGAAATGATTGACCCAAGCTAAACATTTTAAAGGCAATGCTACCAAATACTAATTGAGTGTATGTAAACTTCTGACCTACTGGGAATGTGATGAAATAAATAAAAGCTTAAATAAATCATTCTGTCTACTAATATTCTGACATTTCACATTCTTAAAATAAAGTGGTGATCCTAACTGACCTAAAACTGAATTTTTACTAGGATTAAATATCAGGATTTGTGAAAAAACAGAGTTCAAATGTATTTGGCTAAGGTGTATGGTGTATGTAAACTTCTGACTTCAACTGTATATATTTTTTACAGTTTAGTGTGTCTTGGGTACGGTATGTGAGGTCAAAAGGGAGTACAGGAAAGATAGCTGCATGTGTTCCATGAACATAGTCGGTTTTAATTGTGAGCTGTTTTTACCTGTACTGTAGAATGTGATGCACAGTTCACTATACACTGAGTATACCATTACAAACACTTTCCTAATATTGAGTTGTACAATCCACCCCCTTTGCCCTCAGAACAGCCTCAATACATCAGTGCATGGACTCTACAAGGTGTGGAAAGCATTTCACATGGATGCTGTTCAAGTGTTGACTCCAATGCTTCCCACAGTTGTGTCAAGTTGGCTGGATGTATTTTGGGTGGTGGACCATTCTTGATACACATGGGGAACTGTTTTTGACACAAACTGGTGCACCTGGCACCTACTACAGAACCATACACCGTTCTGACTGTCAAATCTGTTGCATAGGTGATATGAGTTTAAACTTGACGTAACTTACTGCAAGCTATCTTCAGTCGTTGAATTTACGTACATTATTTTGCCAAATAGTTTTTGCAACAGGCATAGTTTGAAAACAGGAAGAAAATATTTTAGGTTTGCAGGGGGAACTGTATTGTAGTTTGGGTTTTTGTTTTGAAATGCATTTTGTCACATTACCTTATCAGTCACATCACATCTCCAGCATGTTTTTCATTTTTTCCTCAGGGGAGGTACCTTAGAGAAGATCCCAAACACGTAACAACAAATAATGTGTTCATTAACAATGCAAAGTTCTCGGGAAAACAGAGTTCATCTTTCCCCCCAAAATGTCTGAATGACTGCTCACAGGATATCTGAAGCATGTCATTTAACAAATTGTGCAATTTGAGAGGGTAGCACAAAAGCTATGGTCACAAACACAGGAAATCATTCCACCAGTAGGTATTTTGGCTGTTATTGTTTATTTAAACATTGCATTGAATAATGCAAATTGTCGTGTTTTGAGTGGTTTTGTTATGTACTGCACAATGTAGCATCGATACATCCTGCTGCTAAAAAGCTTTTCTATTCCGGACACAAAATAAGTGGCCTGGTTCTCCATTGTACATGGCAATATACACCCCTACCGCATGCCAATAAGAACACTGACCTTTGATGTTTTAAACAATTCAGGAATCTGCCATTAGTATATTTTAGCCAGGTTAGCCACAGGCAGGTGTTAAATACATTCTGCTTTTGTTTGTTTGTTTCAAAATGACTCCACAGACAGTCCGCAGTCATATCTTGATGTATCTTGTTACAGTATGTCTGCTGCTACTGCAGCCTATAGTGAAAATGGCTGGAGATTGAAAGGGTAATGTGGTGTATAACCCTTGAATCACATCTAATCACATTGGCTGCGTTTAGACGGGCAGCCAAATTCAGATTTTTTCCTTCACTAATTGGTCTTTTGACCAATCAGATCAGCTCTGAAAAAGATCTGGTGTGAAATGTGATTGGTCAAACAACCAGTTTGTGTAAAAGAGATCAGAATTGGGCTGCCTGTGTAAACGCAGCCATTCTAGGCCAAAGGTAAGAATGGTTGCAAATGCAGTCACTTATTCTTTATCCCATGGCTTAATGACACCAAAGGCTTTGTGAAGTCATGCACAGATAGCCCAATGGATTCCCAGCTGCCCATGGAGTAATGGAGATTTCCATTCTGTGTGTCATTTTAGTGAGAGAATACAAACCACAGCCAAGGAAGGCTAACTGCACAACTAAATGCTTAAACATCAACAGGGACACAACTACTCCAATAGCACTCTTGGAAAATAGGACTCAAGTTGACAAAAGGCAAATGAAAATGTGTCCCAGACTGTTGTTAGGTATAAATCAGTAGCTATCCCATTGCTGCCTAAATAGCTTTTGAAGACACGTCTCACCTCCAATAACTCTTTTCTCTGCCATGGTGCTGTGACAGGCAGAATTCATTTATATGTTTTGTCTGCTTGGGGTTTGGCCCTCTAATGGTTTTACCAGGGCTGGCCTGTTTGCTGCCTCTGACTAATTGTCTGTTTTTCAAGCAGGTTTGATGTCTGAGTCTGCGTGTAAGCTGAGTGTTGTTTTGTCCTGACTGTGTGTCCCCTATAGAGAGCAGTGTCCTGCAGAGCCCAGTGTTCACCAAGCAGCCTGGCAGCATTGTGTTTCCTGTTGACTCCCAGGAAAACAACAGAGACGTGGTGTTCAGCTGTGAGGCCCAGGGAAGCCCATCTCCCCTTTATCGGTGAGTATACACTGAGTGTAAGAAACATTTGGAACACCTTCCAAATAATGAGTTGCACCCCCTTTTTGCCATCAGCCTTAATTTGAGAAGGCGTTCCACAGTGATGCTTGCCCATGTTGACTCCAATGCTTCCCACAGTTGAGTTAAGTTGGCTGGATATCCTTTGGGTGGTGGACCATTCCTGATACACATGGGAAACTGTTCTTGAGTGTGAAAAATACAGCAGCGTTGCAGTTCTTGACACACTCAAACTGGTGCGCTTGGTACCTACTACCATACCCAGTTGAAATGCACTTAAATATTTTTCCTTGCCCATTCGCACTCTAAATGGCATACATACACAATCCATGTCTCAGGGCTTTAAAATCATTCTTTAACCTGTTTCCTCCCCTTCATCTACACTGATTGAAGAGCATTTAACAAGTGACAATAAGGGATCATAGCTTTCACCTGGATTCAAATCAAACGTTTTTGGTCACAGGCGCCGAATACAACAGGTGTAGACTTTACATTGAAATGCTTACTTACGAGCCCATTCCCAACAGTGCAGAGTTAAAAAGTGAGACTATTTGATAAATAAAAACGGAAATAGTAACACAATAAAAACAATAATGAGGCTATATACAAGGAGTACCGGTACCGAGTCAATGTGCAGGGGTACGAGGTAGTTGAGGTAATTGAGGTAATACAGTATGTACGTGTGGGTAGGGGTAAAAGTGACTAGGCAATCAGGATATATAATAAACAGAATAGCAGCAGTGTATGTGAAGTGTGTCTGGATATAAGGGAGTTTGGACCCAGTGATGTACTGGGTCATACGCACTACCCTCTGTAGCACCTTGCAGTCAGATGCCGAGCAGTTGCCATACCAAACGGTGATGCAGCCAGTCAAGATGCTCTCAATGGTACAGCTGTAGAACCTTTTGAGGATCTGTGGGCCCATGACAAATCTTTTCAGCCTAATGAGGAGGAAGAGGTGTTGTTGTGTCCTCTTCATGATTGTGTTTGTGTGTTTGGACCATGATAGGTCCTTAGTGCTGTGGACACCAAGGAACTTGAAGCTCTCGACCCACTCTACTTCAGCCACGTCGATGTGAATGGGGCATGTTCAGCCCTTCGTTTCCTGTAGTCCACAATACGGTTCTTTGTCTTGCCCACGTTGAGGAAGAGGTTGTTGTCCTGGCACCTGGCCTACCACTGTCATGTCGTATGCAAATTTAATAAAGGTGTTGGAGTCATGTGCGGCCACGCAATCATGGGGGAACAGGGAGCACAGGAGGGGACTGAGCACGCACCCCTGAGGGGCCCCCATGTTGAGGTTCAGCGTGGCAGAAGTGTTGTTGCCCTCCCTCACCAGCTGGGGGCGGCCCGTCAGGAAGTCCAGGATCCAGTTGCAGAGGGAGGTGTTGTCCCAGGGTCTTTGGCTCAGGGATAAGCTTGGAAGGCACTATGGTGTCGAACGCTGAGTTGTCGTAAATTAACAGCATTCTCACATAGGTGTTCCTTTTTTCCAGGTGGAAAAGGGCAGTGTGGAGTGCAATCTGTGGATCTGTTGCGGTATGCAAATTGGAGTGACTCGAGGGTTTCGGGGATGATGGTGTTGATGTGAGCCATGACCAGCCTTTCAAAGCAGGTTACCTTGGCATTCTCAAGCACAGGGACTATGATGGTTTGCTTGAAACATGTAGGTATTACAGTCCGGGTCAGAGAGCGATTGAAAATGTCCATGAAGACAATTGCCAACTGGTTTGCGCATGATCTGAGTACGCGTCCTGGTAATCTTACACACATCGGCTACGGAGAGCGTGATCATACAGACGTCCAGAAGAGCTGGTCCTCTCACGCATGGTTCAATGTTTCTTGCCTCGAAGCGACAATAGAAGGCATTTAGCTCACCTGGTAGGCTCGCTTCACTGGGCAGCTCTCGGCTGGGTTTCCCTTTGTAATCCATGATAGTTTGCAAGCCCTGCCACATCCGACGAGCATCAGAGCCGCTGAAGTAGGATTCAATCTTAGTCCTGTATTGACGCTTTTCCTGTTTGATGGTTCATCGGAGGGTGTAGTGGGATTTGTTATAAGCATCAGGATTAATGTCCTGCTCCTTGAAAGCGGCAGCTTTAGCCTTTAGCTCAATGCGGATGTTGCCTGTAATCCATGGCTTCTGGTTGGGATATGTATGTACGGTCACTGTGGGGACGTCGTCATCGATGCATTTATTAATGAAGCCAGTAACTGATGTGCTAAACTCCTCAATGCCATCGGATGAATCCCGGAACGTAGTCCAGTCTGTGCTAGTGTTAGCAGTTGATGTTACTCTTCAATAACACAGACCCCAAAGCAAATCAAGGGGAGGAAATAGGTTTATTCTTATTCAAAGAGGACAAATCATGCAGGGAGGTAGATGTTCATGCTCCCCTGTCCTCAGTGATTTTCTCCTGAGGTTCTCTCCTGTGGTTCTCTCCACAGAAAAAAAAACAAGTATCCAATTTCAGATTGGACCAATGAGAACGTGCCACACATAGCTATAAGTTCAGGACTGACATTCCTAACAGATGTGGAACTGAAAACCAACTATTTTAAGGTCACCAGAGATGGCTTAAGCTGACAAATGAGTTAAAGACTGCATTACATAGACAATAATGCATTTTACTAGGGACAGCTTAGGAGTTTATAACAATCTCTCATTGTCTCAAAATCATCCTTGCAACTGGGAAACTAAGCCAAGGTGGGGTTAAGACAACCCCGTGCAGATAAGAACAGGATGTGGCTTATGATGCTCCTTAGTCTGCATGGGAGGGGTTGAACCAACCATGACTGAGCATTGTTAGTGTCAGCTATATATAGTACCCTGCATTTGTGTAAAGGTTAGGTTACTTGGTCCAACACTCAAGGGTGTGGGGTCAACCAGTCTTATTATTGCAATAATTAATCGATATTGAATGAAGATTGTTTGAAGAAATGGCAAAGTGAAATTCAGATTTCCTGCAGTAAAATCACTGGCCACTGGGATGGATGAGCATTTTCTTGTTTGCTTACGGCCCTATACAGCTCGTTGAGTGCGGTCTTAGTGTCAGCATCGGTTTGTGGTGGTGAATAGACAGCTATGAAAAATAGAAAATAGTGTGGTCTACAGCTTATCATGTGGTATTCAAACTCAGGTAAGCAGAACCTTGAGACTTCCTTAATATTAGAGATTGCGCACCAGCTATAGTTAATAAAGAGACACACACCCCCAAATCAAATGTATTTATATAGCCCTTCTTACATCAGATAATATCTCAAAGTGCTGTACTAAAACCCCAAACAGCAAGCAATGCAGGTGTAGAAGCACGGTGGCTAGGAAAAACTCCCTAGAAAGGCCAAAACCTAGAGAGGAACCAGGCTATGAGGGGTGGCCAGTACTATTCTGGCTGTGCCGGGTGGAGATTATAACAGAACATGGCCAAGATGTTCAAATGTTCATAAATGACCAGCATGGTCAAATAATAATAATCACAGTAGTTGTCGAGGGTGCAGCAAGTCAGCACCTCAGGAGTAAATGTCAGTTGGATATTCATAGCCGATCATTAAGAGTATCTCTACCGCTCCTGCTGTCTCTAGAGAGTTGAAAACAGCAGGTCTGGGACAGGTAGCACGTCTGGTGAACAGGTCAGGGTTCCATAACCGCAGGCAGAACAGTTGAAACTGGAGCAGCAGCACGGCCAGGTGGACTTGGGACAGCAAGGAGTCATCATGCCAGGTAGTCCTGAGGCATGGTCCTAGGGCTCAGGTCCTCCAAGAGAGAGAAAGAGAGAACATACTAAAATTCACACAGGACACCGGATAAGACAGGAGAAGAAGTACTCCAGATATAACAAACTGGCCCTAGCCCCCCGACACAAACTACTGCAGCATAAATACTGGAGGCGTCAGGAGACACTGTGGCCCCATCCGATGATACCCCCGGACAGGGCCAAACAGGCAGGGTATAACCCCACCCACTTTGTCAAAGCACAGCCCCCACACCACTAGAGGGATATCTTCAACCACCAACTTACCCTCCTGAGACAAGGCCGAGTATAGCCCACAAAGATCTCTGCCACGGCACAACCCAAGGGGGGGGGCACCAACCCAGACAGGAAGATCATGTCAGTGACTCAACCCACTCAAGTGACGCACCCCTCCTAGGGACGGCATGGAAGAGCACCAGTAAGCCAGTGACTCAACCCCTGTAATAGGGTTAGAGGCAGAGAATCCCAGTGGAGAGAGGGGAACCGGCCAGGCAGAGACAGCAAGGGCGGTTCGTTGCTCCAGAGCTATTCCGTTCACCTTCACACTCCTGGGCCTGACTACACTCAATCATATGACCCACTGAAGAGATGAGTCTTCAGTAAAGACATAAAGGTAGAGACCAAGTCTGCATCTCTCACATGGGTAGGCAGAACATTCCATAAAAATGGAGCTCTATAGGAGAAAGCCCTACCTCCAGCTGTTTGCTTAGAAATTCTAGGGACAATTCGGAGGCCTGCGTCTTGTGACCGTAGCGTATGATAGATAGGAGCAAGCTCATGTAATGCTTTAAAACCTTGAAATCAGCCCTTGCCTTAACAGGACACCAGTGTAGGGAGGCTAGCACTGGAGTAATATCATCACATTTTTTGGTTCTAGTCAGGATTCTAGCAGCCGTATTTAGCACTAACTGAAATGTATTTAGTGCTTTATCCGGGTAGCCGGAAAGTAGAGCATTGCAGTAGTCTAACCTAGAAGTAACAAAAGCATGGATTAACTTTTCTGCATCATTTACGTAGATGGAAAAAGCTGTCCTTGAAACAGTCTTGATATGTTCGTCAAAAGAGAGATCAGGGTCCAGAGTAACGCCAAGGTCCTTCACTGTTTTATTTGAGACGACTGTGCAACCATTAAGATTAATTGTCAGATTCAACAGAATATCTTTTTGTTTCTTGGGACCTAGAACACGCATCTCTGTTTTGTCTGAGTTTAAAAGTAGAAGGTTTGCAGCCATCCACTTCCTTATGTCTGAAACACAGGCTTCTAGTGAGGGCAATTTTGGGGCTTCACCATGTTTCATTGAAATTTACAGCTGTGTGTTATCTGCATAGCAGTGAAAGTTAACATTATGTTTTCGAATGACATCCACAAGAGGTAAAATATATAGTGAAAACCATAGTGGTCTTAAAACAGAACCTTAAGGAACAGTTAATTTGTCAGAGGACAAACCATTCACAGAGACAAACTGATATCTTTGACAGATAAGATCTAAACCAGGCCAGAACTTGTCCGTGTGGAACCAATGTGTTTCCAATCTCTCCAAAAGAATGTGGTGATCGATGGTATCAAAAGCAGCACTAAGGTCTAGGAGCACGAGGACAGATGCTCAGATGCTAAAAGGTAATTTACCACCTTCACAAGTGCAGTCTCAGTGCCATGATGGGGTCTAAAACCAGACTGAAGCATTTCGTATACATTGTTGGTCTTCAGAAAGGCAGTGAGTTGCTGCGCAACAGCTTTTCTAACATTTTTGAGAGGAATGGAAGATTCGATATAGGCCTATAGTTTTTTTTTCTGGGTCAAGGTTTGGCTTTTTCAAGAGAGGCTTTATTACTGCCCCACCACCCCTGATCTTACTGGACTATGACACTGTCCTGCCAATGCATAGAAAAACCAACTAGACCAACTAGAAGTATAGTATATTCCAGTTCTTAATGTTGATAGGGTGGTCTCGAACGGAGCTTGTCCAGTTTATTTTCCAGGGATTGCACATTGGACAATAGAACAGTGGGTAGAGGCCTCTATAGCGCCATCTTCACCTTCTATTGAATTCTCATTGGAATTATGGATTCATGAAGGATAATCACATTCATTCCACTCAAAATATAGTATGGAACATTATATTTCCTATTTGGGGAAATTCAAAGTGTGGATCTGGTTATGTACTGTATGGTTCACACGTATTGTGAAGACAGAGGCTCAAAGAGAGTGGTCGTATCTTAATACCTATACTACATACTTAAACTGCATACTATTTACTCATCGTCACATTCTATTTAGCCCGTACTGTTTAGTAAAAAGTATGCAGTATGTCACGGCCGCAACGCAGTAGCGTGAAGCAAGGCCGAGTGCAGGTGGATTTTTATAGGTCTACTCAGGATGGTTATAGGCAGACTATCACATTCGACCTATACCGTAGTAGACCATAGAGCCCATCAATCCTATTTAAAAAGCCCTGAAGACCGAAACAGATCATTTGGTTCCATTTCAACATAGTTATTAGTGAAACCAAAGTACTGTAACTCATATATAAATTAAAACAAATAGCCTAGTACACACACCAAAACTTTTCAAATGTTCAAATCAAAAGGTTATTGCGCAGAAAAACTGAGTCGGGGTGCATCGCAAATTTATAATAAACTAAAGCACTGATCATTGGGAAGGAGATCAGAATGACTGCTAGGGCTTGATCCATACAATAAATAATTGAGTAGGTAGTCTAGCCTACAAAACGAAAACAATTTGTTCAAATCAAAAGGCCTGATTAACATGACATCAATAACGCAGCCACATCCCGAGTCCTGGTACAGAGACATTCAGAAATCAAAATATGGTTTAGTTTAGTTTAAAAGCTCTGATGAAGGCCAAGAAACACTTTTCAGTGAGAAAACAGGTTAAAAAAATATGTAAAAACTGTTTTCAAAGATTTAGCCTGCTATGCAATACTCATGATCATTGAAAGGAGATTTATTTTTATTTTTATCAAATCAAATCTGATTGTCACATACACGTGATTAGCAGATGTTATTGCAGGTGTAGCGAAATGCTTGTGCTCTAGCTCTGACAGTGCAGTAATATCTAACTAGTAATCTCGAACAAATGACACAATATATACCCAATATGCATAAATCTAAGTAGGAATGAATTAAGACTATATACATATATGGTTGAGCGATGTCAGAGCAGAAGAACAGTATAGAATACAGTATATTCATATGAGATGAGTAATGACAGATATGTAAACATTAAGATACCTTAGAATAGTAAAGAATACATTTGAGATTAGTAATGCAAGATATGTAAACATTATTAATAAGTGACTAAGATACTGTGGAATAGTATATAATACAGTTTATACATAGGATAACTGTAATGCCAGATATGTAAACATGATTAAAGTGACTAGTGTTCCATTCCTTAAAGTGGCCATTGATTTCTAGTCTATGCCTATAGGCAGCAGCCTCTAATGTGCTAGTGATGGCTGTTTAAGAGTCTGATGGCCTTGAGATAGAAGCTGATTTTCAGTCTCTCGGTCCCAGCTTTGATGTACCTGTACTGACCTCGCCTTCTGGATGATACCAGGGTGAACAGGCAGTGGCACAGGTGGTTGATTTCCTTGATATTTTTAACCTTCCTGTGACATTGGGTGCTGTAGGTATCCTGGAGCGCGGGTCGTTTGCCCCCGGTAATGCAGACCACACCACCCTCCGGAGAGCGGAGGGTGCAGGTGGTGCAGTTGCCGTTACCAGGCGGGGATACTGCCCGACAGGATGCTTTCAGTTGTGCATCTGTAAAAGTTTGAGGGTTTTAAGTGACAAGCAAATTTCTTTAGCCTCTTGAGGTTGAAGAGTCTTTTTTGCGCCTTCTTCACCACTCTGTGTGTGTGGTCCATTTAAGTTTTCGGTGGTGTGTACGCCAAGGAACTTGAAGCTTTCCACCTTCTCCACTGCAGTCCCGTCAATGTAGTTAGGGGTGTGCACCCTCTGCTGTTTCCTGAAGTCCACAATCTCCTATATGTTTTGTTGACGTTGAGTGAGAGATTGTTTTCCAGGCACCACACTCCCAGAGCCTTCACCTCCTCTCTGTAGGCTGTCTCGTCATCATTGCTAATCATGCTTACTACTGTTGTGTCATCTGCAAATTGATGATTGAGTTGGAGGCGTGCTTGGCCATGCAGTCATGGGTGAACAGGGAGTATAGGATGGGGCTGAGCATGCACCCTTGCGTGGCCCCAGTGTTGAGGATCAGTGGAGTGGAGGTTATGTTTCCTACCTTCGCCACCTGGGGGTGGCCCGTCAGGAATTCTAGGACCCAGTTGCACAGGGTGGGTTCAGACCCAGGGCCTCAAGCCTAATGAGGAGCTTGTAGGGTACTATGGTGTTGAATGCTAAGCTATAGTCAATGAACAGCATTCTTACATACAGTGGGGCAAACAAGTATTTAGTCAGCCACCAATTGTGCAAGTTCTCCCACTTAAAAAGATGAGAGAGGCCTGTAATTTACATCATAGTTACCACTTCAACTATGACAGACAAAATGAGAAAAAAAATCCAGAAGAATCACATTGTAGGATTTTTAATGAATTTATTTGTAAATTGTGGAAAATAAGTATTTGGTCACCTACAAACAAGCAAGATTTCTGGCTCTCACAGACCTGTAACAACTTCTTTAAGAGGCTCCTCTGTCCTCCACTGTGAATCTATTGGGGCAGTAAGCAAATTGAAGTGGGTCTAGAGTTGCAGGTAAGGTAGAGGTGATATGATCCGTTCAGTTACCTTTGCCTTCTTGGGTACAAAAAAATCGTGGCCATCTTGAACCATATGGGGACAGCAGACTGGGATAGGAAGAGATTGAATATGCCCATAAACACACCAGCCAGCTGGTCTGCGCATGCTCTGAGGACACGGCTAGGGATGCCGTCTGGGCATGCAGCCTTGTGAGGGTTAACACGTTTAAATGTTTTACTCACGTCAGCCACAACAAGGAGAACCCACAGTCCTTGGTAGCGGGCCGTGTCGGTGGCACTGTGTTATCCTCAAAGCATGCGACGAATGTGATTAGCCTGTCCAGAAGCAAGACGTCGGTCTCGGCGACGTGGCTGGTTTTGCTTTTGTTGTCCGTGATTGTCTGTAGCCCCTGCCACATATGTTTCATGTCTGAGCCATTGAATTGTGACCCTACTTGTTTGATTGCCTTGAGTGATTAACTACACAGTTTATATTCTGCCATATTCCCAGTCACCTTGCCATGGTTAAATGCGGTGGTTCACGCTTTGTGTCGCACGAATGCTACCATCTATCCATGGTTTCTGGTTAGGGTAGGTTTTAATAGTAACAATGGGTACTACATCTCCAATACACTTCCTTATAAACTCAGTCACCGTATCTGTGTATGAGTGTAGATTATTTTCACAGGCTACCCAGAACATATCCAGTCCTCGTGAACAAAACAATCATGAAGCGTGGATTCCGATTCTTCAGACCTGCATTGAGTAGTTTTTAGCACGGGTACTTCCTGTTTGAGTTTCTGCCTATAGGATGGGAGAAGCAAGATGGAGTTGTGGTCAGATTTGCCGAAAGGAGGGCAGGGAAGGGCCTTGATATTGATATGTTAATAGAACTTCGGCAGCCTAGTCCTCAAATTTGCTTTGTTAAAATCTCCAGCTACAATAAATGCAGCCTCGTGATATTTGGTTTCCAGTTTGCATGAAGTCCAGTGAAGTTCTTTGAGGGCCGTCGTGGTATCGGCTTTAGGGGGGATGTAAACGGCTGGGGCAATGACGGAGAATTCTCTTGGGAGATAATATGGTCGGCATTTGATTGTGAGGTATTCTAGGTCAGGTGAACAAAACGACTTCCTGTATGTTCCTAGAATTACACCATGAGTCGTTAAACATGAAACACACCCCTCCGCCCTTCTGCTTCCCGGAGAGATATTTATTCCTGTCTGCGTGATGTACTGACAATCCTGCTGGATTTACCAACTCCGACAGAGTATCTCGAGAGAGCCATGTTTCCATGAAACAGTTGGTTCCAGGCCCCGATGTCTCTCTGGAAAGAAATCCTTGCTCTAAGCTCATCAACTTTGTTATCCAAAGACTGAACATTAGCAAGTAATATACTCAGAGCGGTGGTGGTATGCGTGCCTCCTAAGTCTAGCCAATAGGCCTCCTCGATTGCCTCTCTTTCCAGCGATGTTTTGGGTCGGCCTCTGGAATAAATTAATGCTCTGGGAAGAGTGAACAAAGGATCTCCTCCAGGGAAGTCATAGTCCTAGTCGATATGCTGGTATCATAGCCTCAATTTTGTCCTGCACATTGAATATAGTTGCGGAGAGTCCCTGTAATCCTAGATTCAGATAATTCAGGCGAGAAAAAACATCACCCAGAAAGGCCAGTTGTGTGAGAAACGTATCATTTAAGCACTCAGACAAGTGAAAATTATGGTCAGTAAAGAAAACCTTAAGCGCGCCTCTCAATTTAAAAACGTGTCAATACTTTCCCCTTGATAACCAGCGCACTTCTGTATGTTGTAAAAGCGTTACATGGTCACTGCCCAGATCATTTGCAGTGCAGAAAATACACGAGTTCAGGGGCCTTGCTTTGTCAAAGTTAACCATTTTCACTGTAGTGTCCAAAATGTATTTCAAGTTGTCAGGCATTCCTTTGGCAGCAAGAGCCTCTCGGGGGGGCCCAAGTGACATCGGGAGAAACTGCTTGCGCACACGTTACCACTCCACTATGTCCCTCTGTTATGGCTTTTACGCCATCAGTACAGATACCAACACATCTTGACCACCAACGTCCGTTTGATGTCACAAAGCTGTCTGGTACTTCAAAAATATCCTCTCCTGTTGTCCTGGTTTCCAGTGGTTTGCACAAGGGGATGTGTTCCTTAATTGACTCCCCATCAACTATAGGACATATACCAGGAGCTGTGCCAGGCCCGCCAAGTCTGTAACGCATAGAATTCACTGGCTTGTATGTGTAAAAGTATAGCTTCCGTCCCTCACCTCGCCCCAACATGGGCTCGAATAAGGGACACTCTGCATACATCGACAACAGCCACCCTCGTGGCACCGTTACCCATCACTACACAAAAGCTGTGGCCCTTGCCGAGCAAGGGGAACAACTACTTCAAGGTCTCAGAGCGAGTGACGTCACCTATTGAAACACTATTAACGCGCACCCAGCTAACTAGCTAGCCATTTCAGACCGGTTACACTCACCCCCCTTTTGACCTCCTTTTCCGCAGCAACCAGTGATCCGGGTCAACAGCAGCAATGTAACAGTATATCTTCCGCCCCTCTCCTCGCCCCTACCTGGGCTCGAAACAGGGACCGTCTGCTCACATCAACAACTGCCTCCCACGAAGTATCATTACCCATTGCTCCTTGCAGAGCAAGGGGAACAACTACTTCAAGGTCTCAGAGTGAGTGACGTCACTGATTGAAACACTATTAGCGCACACCCCACTAACTAGCTAGCCATTTCACACCGGTTACATATGCAAAGCAGTAATTGTTTCAAAACATCTCCTTCCATGTCACTGATGCGTTGTGAAACAGGGTTTGATGAAGACATTGTCTGTATAGTCCTCCACAATAGCATGGGGCTTGCCTGTCCTAGCCACTCAGTAGCTCACCATATAAGATCCTTCTAGCACATTATTAATGGTATCTGTTGCTTTTATACATGTCTGACTACTCGAAAGTTGTCTTAATTCTCGCTCAAAAAACTCCCGTGG
Organism: Oncorhynchus kisutch; assembly: GCF_002021735.2. Classification (NCBI taxonomy): domain Eukaryota; kingdom Metazoa; phylum Chordata; class Actinopteri; order Salmoniformes; family Salmonidae; genus Oncorhynchus; species Oncorhynchus kisutch. Next base: position 18,058,787 of record NC_034174.2, on the reverse strand, counting down.
CTTATTTTTCAAATTGGCATGTTTTGTTTCTAAATATCTGCTCAAGAGTGAAGGTTTCGTTGAGTTAAGATAGTACATATAACACACTCTGGCTGAGAAAAGGCACTACTCCCAATATAAGTGAACCCCAAATCAATGTAGTTCTCATATTTGTCTTTTGTTCGGTGCTTTTCCGGGTAAGTTGGCAGTAGCTCTTCAGCTGCATCAGATTCACAAGTGTCAGTGTCCATCGTAGCTGGGCTAACAACAAATGTAGAATTACTGATGCTAGCATTGGATGTGCTCGTGGAAACAGAACAACTTGTTTCATCGACAGGTGCAGCTGTAATACTGCTGGTAGTAGCAGTACTACCAGTAGAGCTGGTATGTGTCTATGGCCTTATTTTGACCATTTATACATTTTCGAATGAACAATGAGCAACGGAATGAGCAGCAGCTACGTTTGGCTACATACGGACCGCTACCTGTATTTGACATTGTGTTGTTATTTCGCTGAACACTAGGTTTAGTTTTGGCAGTGAAATGAGGCTACTCAGGCGGGAAAAAAAATCTCATCCAAGCGTATAGCCCCATTGGAAAATATAAATGGACTGTTTGAAAATGTGAAGAAAAGAAAATGGAAATAAATCACATTTTTATTTGGCGTACCCTGATCGATGGCATTGCGCCACTTCCCGAAATCAACAAATAATGGGAAACAATGCAATCACGCATGACGCATTCTCATTATGTGAAAATAAATGTTAATAGTATACGAAATTTTGAAAATCGAGTAGGGTTTAAATGCCAGGATGTTATACTCATTTAGGATCTTCATCTAGTACAGGTATTCCCAAATTGGGGTACGCCTCATCCCTACTGTGTATCTAATTGGTCAGCTGTCGTCAAAGCCGAAATGAGGAAGATATCCAGGCATTTAAAGTATAGATTTTCCAAATGTCGAACACTATTAAACTATTTTTTTGTAGACCCAATTGGCATACCATTTAGGATGCAAGTGTGGATATTCAGACATGGCCAGTGTCTCTTTTCCTCTCTCTGCACGGTTCATTAGTCTATCGAAAATTGTGTGTGTTGTATCTCTGGCAACTACAAGGTTCAAATCAATCATGTTTGCTCAATGAAATTGCTGGGGTGAGATTTTGAAGGATTGGTACATTTAACACTTGGGATTGAGCCAGTTTAAAGGATGACCTAATCAGCTGTTTCCTGTCAAGGTCGCTATACAGTCCTGTCAGAGCACAGAGCCTGGCCCTGGATTGGCTGCCTGCCTGCCTTCTAAGACGATCTTCCTGAGGGAAGCTGCAGACTAAATCATCTTCAAAGTTCATTAACTGCACATCACACAATTGTATACTGTGACAGGCTGACCTCAGAGGTTGGGCATTAAATGTGGCTCATCCTCTTATATGCTTTAAAACTGTCTGTCCCTACAAGCATAAAGCTTAAAACAGAGTATTTACTCTGGATAATAGAGTCTTTGTTCTGTGGCACTGGGTCTATTAGGTTTTCCCAAAAATGAAAGCACCAGGCGGAAGGCTAAAGGAAAGGAACAGACCGTGTAACATTCTACAAACTCATCAGCCAGATGGCATGATATTATGCCACTGTATGGACGGCCTACTGGGACATGATTGCATAAAGCATGTGCTTAACAGAGCTGCTAAAACCAGTGTCCCCCTCTAGAATGATTAATAGTCTATTAGATTATTAGATTATCTGCAACATGTACTTGGTTTAATGTATTGCTCAATGTATAATAGCCATGATATTAGTCGACTCAATTCAATACAACAGTCATTGTCAGGTCAATATCTAGTGACAAGACAATGGATTTTCATCTTAGTATGTTGACCTAACCCACTTATTCCTTCCCTCAGAATGCTCCTTGTGCAGCTTAATACTCCGATGTTGACCTAAAGGGAAGTGGCGTTTTTTGTTCTCAGTATTACCATATCAGTCAAAGCTCTGTCTTCTCTCATCCAGCACTTGCAGGAATGTGATATTCAATATTGGCTCTATTGAATCAGTCTGTTGAAGAAGAACAACAACTTTGAATAGGCAGACTCTTTCATTTTTAATGGAATAACATTTTTTCTAACACAGAAACAGCCTGGTATGCGAGCTGATGAGGACCACTTCTCTGAGATAACAGATCATGTTAGAGGCTCTTCTCATTTTATCAATTGCAGGTTCTCTTTCTGAAAGCATGAGTAGTTCGAGTAGACTCACTACTGTGCAGTAAAATAGATATTTTTGTTTTTCTTGCATTGGAAGTAAGTGAATGGCTTGAGTTGCCTTATGAGACGGTCAGTGAGGACCTTTACCATACTGTAGTGTAGAGTAATGAGGCACTGGAGACCACAGACTTGTGTACGTTGTGTAAGGCTGGTTTGGAGTAGGCATGGTGATGTATCACTGAACTATTATATATCTACATTGTCTACAGTACCAGCTTGTAAAGTAGTTAAAGAGGTTGTTTGTACGCGGTGCACTAAGCACTATGTATTTAAAGGCATATTGTATTCTGTGAGAACAAGCCACCGTGAACTGTTTGTAATCATATATTTTTAGTTTGAACTACATGTTCCCTTTTGCGCAAGGAATGATGTTTAGCCTCTACTCTATTCCAGTCATAATTGCCATAGTACAAGAACACCATGGATCTGAGTTATTCTTCTCTATAATGAAGCCCTGGGAGAGAACCCCCAGGCCCAGTTTCTATTCAAATGCTTGATATGGTTGGTAGTTGTCTAAATGGTAGATGAAAGAGAACAAAGATTTCATGTCAAACATTTTGCTTTTAACCTGACATTAACCTTTTACACTTGTCCCTTTATTATTGCCTCCTCTAAGGTGACTCGTACAATAAAACACCTTAAATCTATTCAAGCAGATCTACACCAACCTGAAAAAGATATTGTCATGAATGCTTTGACAAAGTCACCCTATTTGATGAGCTGTTTAGAATCCATAAAGACAATCAATTATTATCCTTACTCCAAATAAATAATCAGCAATTAATTGCTCTGGACCCTAATCATGGTTTGCATCGTCCATATCCCAATAAAGTGCCTAATACCTATCATGCTTTGTAGGGTTGAATATTTTCCTGGTATTTTACAAATGTCCCTTCCCGAGAATAAATCACTTCTCCCGGGTAACCCGCTATTTCCCGCCAAAACCGGAATTGTGGTTCAAAAGCATTCTAAAGTATATAAATAGGTCTTTATCTGGATTAGATCAGAGCGTTGATTGAAAATTCAAGCCTGATGCAACTTGAGTCTGATGAGCCACACATTAAATACATTTTATGAGCCGTAAAGACATTTCATGAACCCAAGCCCAAAAAAGTCAAAATGATTGTGCCATTATCCAATACATTTGATAGGCAACTCAACATTGCCCACGACAACAACAAAAAAACATACAATCCCAGAGATGTAGCTAGCTATGTGCTCTCTTAGGTAAATAAAAAAAGGGAAAGGGGCTGAGCTGGACCCAAGGAAAAAAATAAAAGGTATCCAAAAACATACCTAAACTAGACTAGCCTACTTCACCAACAGCTAACTAACCAAAAATACAGTGGGTGGTCCACCCAGTTCTTACTAGTGTTTTTATACAAAGTATTCCTATGGGTAATGTAAACCCATGGGCAACTTATCTTGGTACCCCCTTTTCCCACCATCAAACAAACACCATAACAAAACCAATACGCACACATGTAGTTGCAAAAACCAAACAAGAGATCTACAGACAGATGGCATTGACAGAGAGATTGAGCTCTAGAGCAAACAACAGACAGGGTTTTTAAACCAAGGGAAAGGGAATGTGATAGGGTAATGGAAACAGGAGGAGGTGTGTCTTCTGATTAGCGACTGATTGATGACTGATTGGGGAATGATGAATGCCACCTGTGAGGGGAGAAGGAGCGAAAAGAAATACACACACAGGATACCTGTATCCGTAACAAAGTCTAATACTGCATTGAATATATTACCTGAAAGAGGTAGACTAGTACATATATATAGGGCTATATATCAATCTAGAACAGGGTTATCTATTCTGGATGCAATTGGAATTGAGTTAATGGAGAGAGAAAAAGACTGCGAGAGAGTTCTCGCACGTGCTGGTTTAAAGCAACGATATTTGAGTCATAGGCTGTTTTAAAACTCTGGAGCTGCAATAAAGAAATATCTTTACAATTAAAAATAAAAGTGAGTTGGAGATGGGTAAATTTGGTCTTTATATTACTGTAGCTATGCTGCAGCAAATTTAGGCCTATCTGTCACAAGAAAAATGATGATGATGATGAGATGATACTGTAGGTCTACATGGATTGTGAACTGCGCTCCATACTGAGATAGGCTGTCTGTCCCCACCCTGCAGAGGCCGTAGAGAAGCCAGATTTAGACACTGCACATTATATCACAGGTCCATTTCACGCCATGCTGTTCATGTAAATAATTTATTATAATTTACCGGTTTCTCTGAGTTATTTATCCCTGGAAAAGGGAGTGATTTTGGGTGGTAAATCCAGGTAAATCCCAGTAACCGGGTTCCCGCCAGTTCAACCCTAATGCTTACTCATCTGTGAAATTTAGTTTGGTATCGTAACCACCTTTCTGTTCTATGTGGAGGGATTGAGGAATCTGCTGCCTTCATAAGTGAATTATATCATTCACTGATCACCTCTAACACCAATTATAATCTCATAGCTTGGTGTAGAATGCAAAAGTGCAGAATGCAGTGTGCTAGCCATTATTTTTATTTGTTGCAGCGTAATGATTAATCTGCATTTTTATGCTGTTTGACTTGGTGTCTAGCAAGATGGATGGCCACTGAGGCTGTGTATTCTTGGTGAGTGAGGTCTTTTCTGCTCTGTGTTGTGCCGGCCGTCAGTGTAGTTCACTACTTAGATTAACGCTATACTGTGGGGCATGGTTTGAGGGCTCTCTTGATCCTTTACTACTCAAATTAAGGTAAAATCAGCATTTGCCTTCTTTGAGGTTTTTGTCAGAATATCATATTTCCATAAAGGTACAGTACATGATCTACAATAGATTGAAGTTAATAGTGGACCTGGATCTGACTGCTTTTCATTTTGTTTTTAGGTGGAAACTGAATGGCACCGCGATCACTCCCAAATCAGGCTCACACTATAGCCTGTCTGGAGGCAACCTCCGAATCAGCCATTTAAACAAAGACCAAGATGCTGGAACATATCAGTGCCTCGCCTCCAACTCTTTTGGGACCATCGTGAGCCGAGAGGCCAGTCTAACCTTTGCATGTAAGTCACTAACTATCTTTTATTCCCTCTCTGATCATACTGTACTAGCCAGCAGTGTGAAGGCATGTGACAGAAAAGATATGTCAGTGGGACTTGTCATAGTGTCTTGTGTCCCGTCTGATAAAGCAATCAACATGGAAGCGTCTCCTTGGGGAGCAGCATTTGCCAGTGCTGTGACTCCACACTCAGGATCTTAATCCTGATAGAGCTAATATATGAAACTACAACTCCAACGCATAAAAATACCTCTTCATCACTTTCCTCAAGCTTCAACTCAAAATAAATAAGGATAAATGCCTACACTACCACATACTGTCTTTATAATACAGGACATACTTTCAAAGATGTTCAGTTAAAGTATATTGAGCAAACGTAATGTCATAGTGAGTACAAAAACCGAACAGAAATCATCTTCTCTCAGCATGTGAAAGTAATGGGAATAGAAGAATAAGATAAAGATAAGATAAAGCAGTATATATTTATATTATTCTTTTTCTTGGACATTATAACTGACAGACCTGAGTAGAAGAGGATAAATGGTCCCATGTGGCTGTTGGAAGAGCATGGAACTTGCAACACCAAGGGTTGTGGGTTTGATTCCCATGTGGGACTAGTACGAAAATGTATGCACTCACTACAGCAAGTCACTCTGGATACGAATGTCTGCTAAATGACTCAAATGTGAATAAAGATAGCAGAATTTCTGCACATAACTGACAGACTACGGTCTCAATTTAGCTGTTTTCCTTTTGAGTAAGAGGAAGTCAATACTCCTTGCTGCTTCTCCAGTTATTGGACATCCTAAAATGACGACATGGACAGTGAAGTGAATGATGGCTTCTTCAGATTCAGTTCTGATGCCCCACGGTGGGAACAAGGCCGCCCCATCCCTCACAGGCCATTTATTTTGTCCCCCTGGCCGGGCCCAGTCTCACTCCGGAGCAAGAGTAATCCGATTCTGTAGGGAACTCCACTGTCACTATAAGGCGAAACAGTGACAGTTCCATCAATTGTCCGGGCCTGACCTTAAAGTCTTGGGATGTTGTCACATAGTAAGGACCTGCATCTGTGACTGTCATCTGTCTTCTTTATTACTCTTGGTATAGCTTAAATAACTCCACATGATGATTGAATGGTGTGGGTTCAAGACAATACTTTAAAGGGCAGTTGATATTATTAGAGAGTGTATCTTGCAATTTGTTAGAATATGTGGTTCATGTCAACATTGAAAGATTTGATTGTAAAATTAGAGCAGAAAGCATTGATACTTTAAGTTAATTCCATTGGAGAAGAGGACATTTGATACACTGTTTATTGATCTCATAAATACTTTAGATATGAGTGATTATTGATGGATTTGGCCCTTTTATGCCTGCAGGACAAATATACTATACATCATATTAATAATCCATGAGTTCATTTCTTACCTGTTTCCATGTTGTCTGTTCTTGACCTTGAAAATGGTTTTATGTTGATTCAGATTCAATCTTTGAATAGTATTTCACAGTGAAATTTGAACCATCTGTTCACTGTAACATGCATACAATATTTAATGCTCTTAAGTGGTGCAGCCCAGTTCAGCTCAATCAATAATACATTCTGTCAGCTCTTAAAATAATGCTCTTAAAATACATTCGATGGCAGTATGCATCAATCAATACCATCTTCTTCCAGAGAAGCGTAATGAAAGTTGGCTATTTATGTGTTTGAAAATGTTCTCTGTGATGAATTTGCTGGAGCTTGACCTCGTAGAGTTGAGATAATACACTGAACAAAAATATAAACACAACATGCAACAATTTCTAAGATTTTACTGAGTTACACTTCATATCAGGAAATCAGTCAATTTAAATGAATTCATTAGGCCCTAATCTATGGATTTCACTTCACTGGCAATACAGATATGCATCTATTGGCCACAGATACCTTTTAAAAAAGCTAGGTGCGTGGATCAGAAATCATGTGGTGTGACCACCACTTGCCTCATGCAGCGCAGCAGATCTCCTTCTCATAAAGTTGATCAGGTTGTTGATTGTGGCGTGTGGAATGTTGTCCTACTCCTCTTCAATGGCTGGGGGAAGTTGCTGGATATTGGAGTGTACTGGAACACGCTGTTGTACACATTGATCCAGAGCATCCCTAACATGCTCAATGGGTGACATGTCCGGTGAGTATGCAGGCCATGGAAGGACTGGGACATTTTCAGCTTCCAGGAATTGTGTACAAATCCTTTCGACATGGGGCCGTGCATTGTCATGCTGAAACATTAGGCGAGTGTGCCGATGAATGGCACAACGAATAGCCTCATGATCTCATCACAGTATCTCTGTGCATTCAAAATGCCATCGATAAAATGCAATTGTTTTCGTAGTCCGTAGCTTATGCCTGCTCTGTTCACAATGTTGGCATCAGCAAAACGCGCGCCCATGTGACACCATACACGCTGTCTGCCATCTGCCCGGTACAGATGAAACCGGGATTCACCTGTGAAGAGAAGACTTCTCCAGTGTGCCAGTGTCCATCAAAGGTGAGCATTTGCTCACAGAAGTTGTTTATGACGCCGAACTGCAGTCAGGTCAAGACCCTGGTGGGGACGACGAGCATAGAGATGAACTTCCCTGAGACGGTTTCTAACAGTTTGTGCATAAATTCTTAGTTTGTACCAATAGTTTCATCAGCTGTTAAGGTGGCTGGTCTCAGATGATCCCACAGGTGAAGAAGTCGGACATCCTGGGATGGAGTGGTTACACATGGTCTGCGGTTGTGAGGCCGGGTTGGACATACTGCCAAATTCTCTCAACAATGTTGGTGAAGGCTTATGGTAGAGAAATTAACTGCACATTTTAGTGTAATTTTATATTAACCAGCACAAGGAGCACCTGTGTAAGGATAATGCTGTTTCAACAGCTTCTTGATATGCCACACCTGTCAGGTGAATTGATAGAAATAAGCTTTTTGTGCGTATATGGAACATTTCTGGGATCTTTTATTTCAGCTCATGAACATGGGTCCAACTCTTTACATGTCGCCATTATATTTTTGTTCAGTGTAAAAAGGATTAAAAAACAGTGAACATCAAATGGTCCCAAAGTACTTTAAGGAGATATGATTTTCTCTGCCTTTCCTCTTGAATTGGCTTGCTTTAATTGCATAGATACCGAAAGCCTTTTCAGTAAGATCTGTAGGAAATAGATAATTGTCATAATGGACGCGCTGATGCTGTCTGAAGAACAAGCTCTGCCTCCTATTTCAGTAATTGGGTTCTGGGTATAGAAAGTATTGTTTTATTTAAATAGGCATTGATAGTAAAACTCATGCATAGTGTCTTAATCTTGTTTCTTGTGTACTGTGATTTATTTTTGCAATACTTTGTTGGTGTTGTGATACATTTCCTTGGGTTTATCAAGGTCTCAATGGCTAAAAGTACAAATATTTTAAGAATGTCAAGAATCAATAGATAAGAAAGATTTTCTACATTATTTATAAATTAATAGCAATCTCTCAAACTCTGTACTGTATATCATGTCCATGTCACCCGGCCCCTTTCAACACTGTGGATAGTTATTCTCCCTCTAGCACTCCTTTTCCATTTGGTACAACAACTGTCATGTTTATTTCATTCTGTCTCAATATTCATGCGATTTGTCATTTATTCCTCACAACCTCTCACTCTCAGGATAGACTTGTCCTGGTTGATGTAATGTTCCATCTGTTTGCTCTGTGGATACAAATCCTCTGATGTTGGAACTGTTGCTCACTTTAGTTTATACTGATGGCTAGTTTTCCATCTGCTCATTTCCCTGTCTATGAACTTGAAGTGACAGTGGGGACAGGGGAAGAGCTGTCAGAAATAAATGGAATATCTTATACGGAGAGCTGCCTACGGATCAATTCCCTCCCCCCCCAAAATATAAAATAATAATAATAATTTTAGGAACTCAGTCGGGGTCTCAACTTACTGTTGAGAGTTAGAATGGAATACAGAAGATGCATGGTAGTTGACATTTGGTTGTGCATCAGCAGTTTTCTCTCAATTGTTATGTCAGTCACTGAGAGTCACTCAATTAGCCTATGTCAACTACCATTTTTTAGATTGGTAAGTTAGTCTAGCCAGCTATCTAAACTTGTAGTAGTCATGGGTGAATTACCAAATGGGTGGTACACCATTGATTTTATTAGTGACTCTCACTCAAATATCAAATTAAAATCTGCAAACATTTCTCTCCACCCTATGGCAAAATATGTAGAATTGCAGGAAATCAGCTGTAAAACTGCACATTTTTCTCTCCGCCCCATGACAAAATTTGTAGAATTATAAAATTGCAACATTTTCTCTACACCCCCATGGCAAAAGACAGAATTTGTTTTCCCTTAGGTCCCCCAAAAGGCTAAGCTAGACTCTGACTGCATGTGTGGGCATGAATTTGGGTAAGCAGACCCGCGAGCCCGTCATGATGAGTTCAGATTTTTTGTTGCCCCCACCCACATCAAAGTTGCCCATCCCTGTGTTATACCATCTGCGTCTGCTTACATGTAAGAGATTTGGCAGTCATGCTTAGATACAGTGGTGGAAAAAGTACCCAATTGTCATAGGTTCCTGTCCTGCTAAGCATTCAAAATGTAACGAGTACCTTGTGTTGTTAGGGAAAATTAATGGAAAATCCTATACAATATTTTCTTTAGGAATGTAGTGAATTTAAAGTACAATTAGTCCAAAATATAAATAGTTAAGTCAAGTACAGATACCCCAAAAAATTACGTAAGTAGTACTTTAAAGTATTTTTACTCTAGTACTTTACACCACTGCTTAGATATCCTTTTTTCTCTAGTAATGCCCCATGTGTATTGTTTACTGCACTTTTGGAGCTAGGTACATAAGCATTTCACAACACCTGTGATAAGACCTGCAAAATATGTGTACGCAACCAATAACATTTTGATTTGATTTGAATTAAAACCAACCAACACCCAGCTTTTGAATTTCAATATGAACAACAATCGGCACTCTGAATAGGTATATGTACATAGTCTTCAGTTGGAGAAAGTTTTGTTCCTCTAGATATTTTCCAGGATTGTCAATGTTACCCCCCTGAGTAGCAGTGCTCCAAATTATCTGACGTTACCCTTCCTCCCATGAACTTGTGATGGATGGTGGTGCTGCCAGTGAGGAGTTGGCCCTGTCTGCTGCCTGACGCATGGCTAACTGATGGATTAGAGGGCCGCTCTCTCACTCAATACCGCCTTCCCTTGATTATTATTTCTATTGATTCTTTATCGGTGATTATGTACAAGATGCACACCCATAATTCATATGGATGAATAGCTTGTATATACAATGTTTCTGAGTCACAGAGGTGCCACTTCAAAGGTCATGATTTCAATGTGATACATTGTTCTACAGTGTATTATTGTTTGACTACAGAGTTAGACCAAAGATTTACCAATAATAAGCTATGGGATGTATTTGTTGTCAATGAATATGGAAATATGGGTCTAGATTAAAACTATGTTAGTGCAGACATTTTTATACATACTGTATACATTTTGCCACAATACAGTCCTCAGTCGTTTTTAGTTTGTACTCACAGAGTACAGCTGTATTTCTCTCACAGAGCATGTGCAATTATGCAGACAGATGTGCTGTTTTTTTACTTCCGTTTTTTCATCTTTTATACGAGCCCCCCGCATCCAGAGATTTGAGAATCCTACTAGAGTTGCTAAACATGGTGTAAAATTCCAGTAACTCCTGAAGGATTTACATGAATCCCTCGTTTAAATGCAAATATTTCCTGAACACTACTCTCCAGCTGTTGTGATAATGTGAATAGAGGGAGTACGGTAAACGGAGTTAATTAAGTGTAAATAGCTACCAGCTATATTCTGGCTTTAGAACTTTTTTACCTGCGTAGACTGTATGCAATTGCATCAGATGTCATGTGCTTGTCTCCCCTTTGTGGCTTTAAACGGTTCTTCTATGATAAGAACAAAATGAAAGTAAATTACTTTCATTACTGTACATTTGAACCTACGTTTTTTAAACCTACGTTATGGTGTTATGTCAGCTACAGTTAACCCCAGTTACAGTAAGATAAGCGTGAAAAGAGGAATCTATCTTTCAAGCGAAATGAACTCCCCTGTGAAACGAAATGCATACTTGCAAGTTTTGTGTATGTGTGCCATTGGGGATGTATATGCAAGGCAAAATATTTAGGTGCCTTTGAATGGGTATGGTAGTAGCTGCCAGGTGCACCGGTTTGAGTGTGTCAAGAACTGCAACACTGCTAGGCTTTTCACGCTCAACAGTTTCCTGTGTATCAAGAATGGTCCACCACCCAAAGGACATCCAGCCAACTTGACACAACTGTGGAAAGCATTGGAGTAAACATGGGCCAGCATCCCTGTGGAATGATTTTGACACCTTGTAGAGTCCATGCCCCAACGAATTGAGGCTGTTCTGAGGGCAACTCAACATTGGGAAGGGGGTTCCGAATGTTTTGTACACTCAGTGTATATTACTTTACCTTAATTTCTCAATAAATCGTGGGAAGAGTAGTTCAATACCAACATTTACAAGGCCTGCCTCTTTTATTGCGACTGAGATGAAAATTATTAGGCATATCTCTTGAAGGCTGACTGCATGCTTTCATGCTTTCTTTTGAACAAAAAGTGCCCATGTGCACAGCTGTGTGCTCAGAGGAGCATGCATTTGGTCAAGTCTCCAGCACTGTCCCCTCTGACCTTACAGGCTTTTCTTGAGGCATTGGCTGTATCATTCTGTAATAAGTATTTTGGCTGGGATCTTCAGGACCTTTTTGCAACAATGGTTTGTTTGCTCTGCTTCTGATTTTAGGACGGGAGGGGGCACAGTTTGATTTTAGCACTATCATTATCTCTCTCTCTATGTGTGTGTGTGGGGGGGGGGTTGCGCGCACATGGGTGTGTGCATGTGTATTTTATCGGGATGATCAAACATAGCCTCCTGCACTGGCAGTGAAGTGGCCCCAGTACCGCTTCGTGTTACTACAACGGCTTTTATCCTAAATAATGCCCAAAAATATACTTTGTAAAATTTACTCAGCACCTTAGATGTCCAATGCTTTTGTCCACTTTGTTCCTTCAGGCTCTCTATTTCCTAGGCTCTCTGGGGCTTTTATCTAGCACCCCATCCTGTGTTGAGATGAAAGAGGGTGGCAGTGTCACTCCAAACCTTTTGTTACCAATCCCCTGGTTCCCAGATTGGACCACTATAGACAAAGAATTACCTCCATGGGCCCACATGTATGGGACATCTGCAAGCCATTCATTAAAACTGTGTTTTGATAGAGAAAAGTCAAGGAGTCTAGACTTACCAAATGAGGAGTTCACTTCCAGACAATAAGCCCAGTCAGTCAGTCAGAGATTCATGTTTTATATCATATTCTCTTTTACCTGTAAAACTGTCTAGAATTTAATTGTGCAATTTGAACTGCCATAGCACATGAAACCAATTTGGATGTAGACAAATGTGTTCAGAATACTATTCAACATCAATTATTCACAAATGGAATTAACTTTCTACTTATTTCTATCAGTGTGCGGTTCAATGGTATCAGAAAATCATCTCTCTTTTTTTAGAGATTAGTTCAATTGCTGAGGTAGATGCATATAGCTAATTGACTCTTAATTGCCAAATCTCACATTCATCTGTGAGAAATTGCAAAGAATTGCTTTTCTTAATAGAGCTTAAGAGTCTCAAATAGCTATTAGCAAAAGTGTGTTCCTGGGTTAAGAGGAGATTTATGTTTGAAGAAATAATTAAAGCCTGCCTCCTAATCGACTTGTCCCATAACCAGTATGACATATATTAGCTGACCTTATAGTCCTCTTAATAAATCAGTGAGCCCAGTAATTTTACATTTAAATCTGCTCCTGGAGCAGAACTAACAGCAATCTAGTTTGAAAGCAGGTTTGGTTGGTTGCTTAGAGAGATGCTCAGGACTTTCCTTCAAGTCGCCCTGGAAAGAGAGAGCTTTCATTCCAGCATTGATGCTCGAGGTGACATGACAATATGGAGCATATTACAGAGGTTAATTAAGGTTAATTAATCCAATTGGAACAATATGTGCTCTTAAATCTGCACCCGTTATCAAATAAATGTATCTTTGTTCCCAGTGGTAGAAAGATACAGTATGAATGTATTTTGTGTCACCAGCTGTCTTTCTAAATTTGGCCATTTTTATGTAGACAGGCTTCATTTTAGCCACTTGCAGTAAGTTACCACACTGCAAAAAATGAAAATCTTACCTACTGTAGACTTCACCTAGATTTTTGTTTATCTTGTATCGAGATAATTCAGTCAAAATTACTTGTTTTTTGTTGATTTAGCTTACCCTGAAAATGCCTTTGTCTTGTATTAAGATATTCTGACTTGTATCAAGCTAAAATATTGGCCTTGATAAGACGCCAGATAATTTTGCTTATTTTGACCTACAGTAATAAAAGGCTTGATACAAATCAGAATATCTTAATCCAAGACAAATGATCTTGATGCAGTTTCTGGGTAAACTAAATCAACTCAAACAAGTCATTTCAACTTAATTTCATCAATACTGTGTCATCACATATAAACAAAATGCAACATTCAGTACACTACAACAACAACAAAAAATATTACCAAGTTTTTTTTATCTTGTATTGAGGTAATTAACTCAAAAGTTACTTGTCCACAAGCTCGCTGCTGTTTTGTCTTTGTGAGATATCTACAGTACCTGTCTGTGCAGCTTTTATTTCTCCAAACTAATGTATCTGTTTTGTGGAGCTGCTCCTTTCATGTCTGTGGTAGCTGGGGCATTATTCCAAATTGAATCACTGCTTACAACCTCTTGAAAGGCATTGAGAAGTTCCTATTGCAATGTATTTATCCAGCTCCCACCCGAGACTCCTCTACACACTCATCCATGAAGACTGTTCTGTGCTCCCCGAATTACCTTTACCCAGATCTGCTGGGCAACAATAGCAGGGAGAATTGCAGGAAGCTGTTGTGACCTGTTATTGTTTTCCATCAATTGTCAAGCATAAATTAGTTTCAATAAAAAGGTAATTTTAGTTTCTAAGCCATTTTGAAATTGCTTTGTAATGTTTGCGGTAGTAAGAGTGATGAAAAAACCCACAATGGAAACCTGATAACCACTGGAGCCATTAAAATCCTTCATGTGTGACTTGGGCTAAGCAAAATACTTTCTGCCTACTGGAGCCCCATATTGATTTGGGCCTTATTGGTTTTATCCACAACACTTTGGGTCCAATATCGACTTTTTAATGTTTGTGGACTATGAGTTCATAATTTCAGATGTAAAATTACATGATCACAGTTATTTTGCCGTCTGCCTCAGCTGTGATATTTTTCCGTCTGGCTCAGCCGTGCTACAATGATCTAATCTAGTGGTGATAACATTACATGTGGTAGTGATTCCTATATGGTTGCACAGTGTTGTATATACTGTTTGATACCCTTTCGTCTTATTTCCCGTCTGTTTTTCTAGTATTACCTTATAATTGATTATTGCATTGTTGGGTTTTGAGTTTACAAAAAAAGGCATTTCACTGTATGCATGTGAAATTAAAACTTGAAACTATTAAAAATCTAAAATGTAGTACAAGAATGACTTTTACTGCATGAAGCAGTAATAATCATCCTCAACGCAAAAGCTTTCACAGGGCTGAAATGTTTCAATCTGTTCAGCTTTGCCCTAGACAAATGCATTTTACTGCAATGGGTGGCTTCATAGATAGATTATTCTTTGTGTTTGGGGATTTTCTGATGAAATCAAACTTGGTTTCAGCCCAATGACACGCCTTTCTTTCTCCCTCAATTGTATTGATTAATGTAGTCATTAAAATTCTGTTTTTTGATAAGATGTTATTCCTTAATCGTGTGAATTTAGAATGCTTACTGTGTGCAGTGTTCATAATGTTTGGAAGATAGACATGTTAGCTTCCATCTTTAGACAAATGGTAGTTTTCATCAGCTTTCTGTTCACTTGGCATTATTGGTGACAATATTCTCACATTGAGACTTGGGTTCCCGCAGTAAACAGCAGTGGTGTAAATTACTTAAGTAAAAATACTTTAAAGTACTACTTAAATATTTTTTTATTTTTGACAACTTCTACTTTTACTCCACTACATTCCTAAAGAACATATGTACTTTTGCTCACATACATTTTCCCTGACACCAAAAAGTACTTGTTACATCCTCCTCATGCAGGACAGAATTTTAGTCCAATTCACGCAACTATCAATTTAACCCGTTGTCCTCCCTACTGCCTCTGATCTGGCAGACTCACTAAAAATAATACTGACTTTGCTCTGTCTGTCCGCAAATAAAAAGGAAATCGTTATGTCTGGTTTGCTTAATATAAGGAATTTGTACTTTCACTTTGTACTTCGGCTCAAGTTTGACTGTACTTAAAAGGAAAATTAAAGGAAAATACAGACATCATTGCTGTATGACGCAAAACACAATATCATATGATGCAAAATGCATCATATGGGGATGATTTTTGTATTTTGAAAGTTACATGTCCTGAAAACTTGATTGCTGACGAGCAAAACATTTGGGTACTATGTCAATAATGGACTAATATAACAAATACCAAAATATAGTTTTTGGGTGGAATTTTCCATTAATTTGTTGTAACTCCCATCCCGTGAACGGGATCGTTGTCATCATCTGACACTAATTAGCATAACGCAACGGACATAAATATTACTAGAAAATATTCCTATTCATGAAAATCACAAGTGAAACATATTGAAACACAGCTTAGCCTTTTGTTAAATCACCCTGTCGTCTCAGATTTTCAAAATATGCTTTACAGCCAAAGCACAACAAGCATTTGTGTAAGTTTATCGATAGCCTAGCATAGCATTATGTCCAGCTAGCAGCAGGTAACTTGGTCACGAAAATCAGAAAAGCAATCAAATTAAATATTTTTCCTTTGATGAGCTTCGGATGTTTTCACTCACGAGACTCCCGGTTAGATAGCAAATGTTCCTTTTTTCCCAAAATATTATTTTTGTAGGCGAAATAGCTCCGTTTGTTCTTCGTGTTTGGCTGAGAAATCGACCGGAAATTGCGGTCACGACAACGGCGAAAAATATTCCAAATTAGCTCCATAATATCGACAGAGACATGGCAAACGTTGTTTATAATCAATCCTCAAGGTGTTTTTCAAATATCTATTAGATAATATATCCACCGGGACAATTGGTTTTTCAGTAGGAGCGAGAGGAAAAATGGCTACCTCTGTATTTTACGCAAGAATCACTCTCAGAGCCATCAGGTGACCACTTGCGCAATGTAGCCGCTTACGCTTATTCTTCAACATAAAGGCGTGAAACTACGTCACAATGCTATATAGACACCTTGGGGAATACGTAGAAAAATTCATCTGGTTGATAGCCCATTCACTGCTCAATAGGGACACATCGGAACGCAGAGCATTCAAAACATGAGTCACTCCGAATTGGATTTTTCTCAGGCTTTCGCCTGCAATATCAGTTCTGTTATACTCTCAGACAATATTTTTACAGTTTTGGAAACTTTAGAGTGTTTTCTAGCTGTCAATTATATGCATATTCTAGCATCTTGTCCTGACAAAATATCCCGTTTACTTTGGGAACGTTATTTTTCCAAAAATGAAAATACTGCCCCCTAGTCACAACAGGTTTTAAGTACACTTAAAACCAGATACTTTTAGACATTTACTCAAGTAGTATTTTACTGGGTTACTTTCACTTTTACTTGACTCATTTTCTATTAAGCTATCTTTTTTTCAGCTTAAGGTTGTTTCCCACACCCAAATGTGTATACTTACTGCACAAGACAATGCTCCATTGTGACTATTCATCTCCAGCTAAATACACTTCTCACCACTTTTCTTTCTGACCAATGTTTACTTTCGATAAGTTGGATGCATCAAAGATGAGATTTTCAATTTTGAATAAAAGAGTCAGTCTTTCCTTTCTTTTGATTTACATAATGCCTATTGTTTTTCAGACTTGGGGAACTTCAAGACCCACCGAAGAAACTCAGTGTCAGTTCGCGAGGGACAGGGGGTGGTGCTGTTGTGTGGTCCCCCATCTCACTCTGGAGGTAAGAAAGCAAACACAGACTCTTTGCAGTGATAACTGAGCAATGCTATTTCACCCACTTGTCAGGCTATACCATCTCTCTCTCTCTCTCTCTCTCTCTCTCTCTCTCGAACACATTTAAACTTTTAAAACAGCTGTCTTAAGAAATGTCGAAGGCTGAGGCATCAGAAATGGAGAGTGGGGTTTCCAGACAGGCATCTCCTCTCTGCAGCTTTCGGC
Source organism: Oncorhynchus kisutch (assembly GCF_002021735.2). Taxonomy (NCBI): domain Eukaryota; kingdom Metazoa; phylum Chordata; class Actinopteri; order Salmoniformes; family Salmonidae; genus Oncorhynchus; species Oncorhynchus kisutch. Next base: position 18,041,143 of record NC_034174.2, on the reverse strand, counting down.
TCCTGCAGCTGCTTATCTTACTCTTTCTCATGGTTCTAAGACCGTCAGCAAGTGTTAGCTTGCCAAACTGCCCTCTGGAGAGACAGGTATTTGTGTGCCACTAGCCTATAGCTCACTAAGTTCAACCAACACCCTCATCACCAGCCTCTGTGGGGGGCCAAGTGATCTCCAACAGATCTTTCCCGGTATCCAATAGATACTATAGCTCAAACATTATCTTCTTCTGCTAACCATGGGGGATCAAGCCATTCTTCTCTCTAGGGAGTTCTGTTTTCTCTCCCTAACAGCCTTGAAGTCCCACCTCTCCTTCTCCTCATTTATTGGATTTATGTGAGTGCCTCTCAGGCCTCACCCTCTCTGTGCCTTCCATGGTCCTCTGTAGCTCAGTTGGAAGAGTATGGCACTTGCAACGTCAGGATAGTGAGTTTGATTACGTAAAATGTAAGCACCACAGGAGGGTGGTGAGGGGAGGACTGCTCATAATAATGGCTGGAATAGAGTGAATTGAATGGTATTAAAACATATTAAAACCATGTGTTTGATACCATTCCATTAATTCCCTTCCAGCCATTACAATGAGCCTGTCCTCCCCAATTAAGGTGCTACCAGCCAGCTGTGGTATGCACGCATAACTATAAGTCACTTTGGATAAAAGCGTCTGCTAAGTTGAATATATTATTTATATTTTATAATTTCCTATATCAGTGTGATTACTTGTATTCATTAAGAGAGTAGAATGTGTATTTGCAGCTTATTACTGGTGTTGACAGTGTTTCTCAATTATAAGCACTTTATTAGCTTCATATCCAAAACATGTTTTCTCATCAAATTACCATTGGTTGGTGTTAGTTTCTTTCACACTATAAGCGCATCAGAACTGAGAATTGTAATTTTCAGTTCTACTGAATATCTTTACATGATGAAACAGTGTAATTCATTACTTTTTAAAAGCAAATTGAATTTGTGTCTAGTTTCCATGGTGAAGCATACAGCATGTTGCTTCTGTTGTGTTTTCTATTTGATGTCACACAGATGTTCATCAGTTGTTAACAGGTCAAAGGAGAAAATGAATTGCTTTAGTTCTCACCACTTCTGAGGAAGTGAATAATACTCAGAGGTGAAGAGGATAACTTTGTATTCCCTATAGCTGAAAATGGTGTCTGGTGTTACTTATTCAGAAGCTTCCTACATGAGAAAACAATTGTTGTGAAGGCTGAACTTTGAATACAGTTTCAACTCACAGTAATTTGCTTTGGCTGTTGAAGAAAATAAAGTGTAAAGCTATTGATTCAAAATTTTAAAAAATTGAATTTATCTTTTGAACATTTGTACCCGCTCAATATTTCTGAAATATCTGAAATGAATGTGCAGCCGACATGACAAAGTTTGACAAATAGACTTACAAAGAAAATGTTTTCTTGTTATTTGTGTATGTGAATATTTCTGTGAGAAAAAACATGTAGAAATTAAAACAAGGCATGGAATTATATATTTCTGTGTTCTGTCACAGTAACACCATTATAATGACAGTGCATTTTCTCTTGCTATGACTATAAGCATTAACTGCTACTGTAGGCACACATCTGTAAAAATAGGGTATCCACATATTTCCAATCACTTATGCGCTATCATTTTGGCTGTCACCTTTGTCTCTTGGCACATTCTGTCTTGTTTTGGCAGATGGATCAGATGTGATGGCTCCCATCTCTTTGAGAAACAATTAAATGTAACACCAGCTTTGCCTCGCCCATTCAAACCTCTCTCACAGATGTCATAAATTCACTTACTAGCCCTGCAGTGAAAAAAACAGTACAGTAAGGCAGCAGTCAAAATTGTTACCTGGAGAAAAATGGGGGAGGACCATGCTTGGTGCTGCCTAAGAAGACATGTCACAGGCTTCCTCCAAAGAATGCAATATCTGTGCACGAGATATAGAGCGCTTGCTACTGCTGGAATTGATTTGAATAAAAACGATATGTTTTTTTGCCAGCAATGAAGCTATTTATCAGCGCTATTGACCTCACAATAAGCCATATTCAAGTTATTTATATAACTTACATTACTATCTGTCTCTGCTACGTAAAGCCCTGCCTTATCTCAGCTCACTGTTCACCATAGCAGCACCCACTCGTAGCACGTGCTCCAGCAGGTATATCTCACTGGTCACCCCCAAAGCCAATTCCTCCTTTGGTCTTTCCTTCCAGTTCTCTGCTGCCCATGACTGGAACGAATTGCAAAAATCTCTGAAGCTGGAGACTCACATCTCCCTCACTAGCTTTAAGCACCAGCTGTCAGAGCAGTTTACAGATCACTGCACCTGTACTTAGCCTATCTGTAAACAGCCCATCTATTTACCTACCTCATCCCCATACTGGTATTTATTTATTTATTTTGCTCCTTTGCACCCCAGTATCTCTACCTGCACATTCATCTTCTGCCGATCTACCATTCCAGTGTTTGCTATATTGTAATTACTTCGCCACCATGGCCTATTTATTTCCTTAACTTACCTCATTTGCACTCACTGTATATAGACTTTTTGTTTTCTTTTGTTCTACTGTATTATTGACTGTATGTTTTGTTTATTCCATGTGTAACTCTGTGTTGTTGTATGTGTCGAATTGCTACGCTTTATCTTGGCCAGGTCGCAGTTGCAAATGAGAACTTGTTCTCAACTAGCCTACCTGGTTAAATAAAGGTGTTCTCAACTAGCCTACCTGGTTAAATAAAGGTGTTCTCAACTAGCCTACCTGGTTAAATAAAGGTGTTCTCAACTAGCCTACCTGGTTAAATAAAAGTGAAATGAATAAAAAAGTAAAAAGTATGAAGCAGCAGCTGTGGAGATGGACAGTACATGGGTGTTGAAGGTAGGCTATTCAAGAAGGCCTAATTGATTTAAACAGTCTTTATTTTAGACTAGGCTACTAACAACAAGAGGGCTTTGTGTTGAAGCCTATTTATTCCTATTCAGGAAATAAGAGCTAGGCCTACTTGCTTGACAGAAGCACACACACACATCCTTGGGTCGCTCGTCTTTTCTGTTCGCTGCAGCTAGCGACTGGAACGAGCTGCAATAAATACTCAAAACTGGACAGTTTTATCTCAATCTCTTAATCTCAATCATGGACACTCTTACTGACAGTTGTGGAGCTTTGCGTGATGTATAGTTGTCTCTACCTTCGTGCCCTTTGTGCTGTTGTATGTCCCCAATAATGTTTGTACCCTGTTTTGTGCTGCTACCATGTTGTGCTGCTGCCATGTTGTGTTGCTATAGTACCATGTTGTTGTCATGTAGAGTTGCTACAGTACCATGCTGTGTTGTCATGTGTTGCTGCCATGCTATGTTGTTATCTTAGGTCTCTCTTTATGTGATGTTGTGTTGTCTCTCTTCTCGTGATGTGTTTTGTCCTATATTTCTATTTCATTTATATTTATTTTTAATCCCAGCCCCCGTCCCCGCAGGAGGCCTTTTGCCTTTTGGTAGGCCGTCATTGTAAATATATGAATATGAATATTTGCCTAGTTTATTTTATTTTATTTTTTTATTTTACCTTTATTTAACCAGGTAGGCAAGTTGAGAACAAGTTCTCATTTACAATTGCGACCGGGCCAAGATAAAGCAAAGCAGTTCGACAGATAAAACGACACAGAGTTACACATGGAGTAAAAACAAACATACAGTCAATAATGCAGTATAAACAAGTCTATATACAATGTGAGCAAATGAGGTGAGAAGGGAGGTAAAGGCAAAAAAGGCCATGATGGCAAAGTAAATACAATATAGCAAGTAAAATACTGGAATGGTAGTTTTGCAATGGAAGAATGTGCAAAGTAGAAATAAAAAATAATGGGGTGCAAAGGAGCAAAATAAATAAATAAATAAAAATTAAATACAGTTGGGAAAGAGGTAGTTGTTTGGGCTAAATTATAGGTGGGCTATGTACAGGTGCAGTAATCTGTGAGCTGCTCTGACAGTTGGTGCTTAAAGCTAGTGAGGGAGATAAGTGTTTCCAGTTTCAGAGATTTTTGTAGTTCGTTCCAGAGAACTGGAAGGAGAGGCGGCCAAAGAAAGAATTGGTTTTGGGGGTGACTAGAGAGATATACCTGCTGGAGCGTGTGCTACAGGTGGGAGATACTATGGTGACCAGCGAGCTGAGATAAGGGGGGACTTTACCTAGCAGGGTCTTGTAGATGACATGGAGCCAGTGGGTTTGGCGACGAGTATGAAGCGAGGGCCAGCCAACGAGAGCGTACAGGTCGCAATGGTGGGTAGTATATGGGGCTTTGGTGATAAAACGGATTGCACTGTGATAGACTGCATCCAATTTGTTGAGTAGGGTATTGGAGGCTATTTTGTAAATGACATCGCCAAAGTCGAGGATTGGTAGGATGGTCAGTTTTACAAGGGTATGTTTGGCAGCATGAGTGAAGGATGCTTTGTTGCGAAATAGGAAGCCGATTCTAGATTTAACTTTGGATTGGAGATGTTTGATATGGGTCTGGAAGGAGAGTTTACAATCTAACCAGACACCTAAGTATTTGTAGTTGTCCGCGTATTCTAAGTCAGAGCCGTCCAGAGTAGTGATGTTGGACAGGCGGGTAGGTGCAGGTAGCGATCGGTTGAAGAGCATGCATTTAGTTTTACTTGTATTTAAGAGCAATTGGAGGCCACGGAAGGAGAGTTGTATGGCATTGAAGCTTGCCTGGAGGGTTGTTAACACAGTGTCCAAAGAAGGGCCGGAAGTATACAGAATGGTGTCGTCTGCGTAGAGGTGGATCAGGGACTCACCAGCAGCAAGAGCGACCTCATTGATGTATGTAGTTAAATAAAGGTTAAATAAATAACTATATATAAAATACAGCTCCTGTTCTGCATGTACATAAAACAACCTCCATGATGTAGGCTACTTGTGTCCATGCACTTTGTATTTAGAATATATTTTTCTGTAACAATTTCTTGTTTTACGTTTGATATGGTTAAAACCCAAGGCCTCCGTAACTACCCTTACCCCTAGGCCTACTATAACGAAGGCTGGTTCAACAGCAATGTGTTTTCTTTTTATCCTGCCGATTTTATGATATCATTACATTTTAAATTTATTTATGTTTTTATTAAAAAAAATTTTTTTAAAGAAGCAGATCAAAAATGAAATTATTAAAAATATTAAAACGAAACTTATTAGAAAGATTCACCGTCCTAGTTTAATGATGTCGTCTATCTCATGCTGTCTGGTCCAAAAAAAGTATGACATTGTTGCCAGCGGTAGTATTGAATGCAAGGGAATCCAGATAGCATTTGGCCTCCCTTGATAAAAAAAGTAGATAATAATAGCCAATCAGCATTGAGCTCAACTGAGTGAGCTCAGCTGTGAATGGTCCTGGCGCACCCCAACAAAGTGTCAATGGAAGCCAGTTTGGATTTGGTGTCACTCCTATCTAATCGCATCGAGAAGACACGCATCTTTTACATTTGCATCTTGTTGTGTTGTTGTCCTACGGTGGCTAGCTAGCTAGATAAAATTGGCACTCCTAAATTAGCCATGGATGGAAATAGGGATTTGGACAACGGCAATTCTGATCCAACCGTATAGTTCATACATTGTGCCCCTGGCCTGCGAGGATAGACGTTTAATATGTTTATGTTTTATTTATTTTTATTTAACCAGGCAAGTCAGTTAAGAACTAATTCTTATTTTACAATGACAGCCTACACCAGCCAAACCCTGGCCTAACCCGGATAACGCTGGGCCAATTGTGCGCCGCCCTATGGGACTCCCGATCACGGTCGGTTGTGATACCGCCAAAGATTAAACCGGGGTCTGTAGTGATGCCTCTAGCCCTGAGATGCAGTGCCTTAGACCGCTGCGTCAATAGGGCGCCGTAAAACAACCTTTGGCTATCCATCTACAGTGCCTATGTAGCTAGATGTAAAAGGCTAATGTTAACTAGCTAACATTGCCCATGAAATTAAGTTAGGCTGGCGAGCAAGCATTTCAGCCAGGTAGCCAACAAAAAATGAAAGTGTATACTGTATGACAGAGTGACAGACCGTTTCATCAACATGAAAGAGAGGAAGATGGCATTGTCATTTCTCTACAAGTAGGGTATTCAGCATGTTTTTCTACTTGCATGAACGCACACGCACACAAAATCAGAAACATGGACAGCCACATCATATTTAGCTCATGTTTATAGGACTAAATTATTTTTGGTATATTTTAGTTGTCACTGTATTAGACTTAAGCATAGGTGATTTGAGGATGTTGAAATGTTGAAGTTGAAATGGTCCTGAAATAGTGGACGCAGCACCTTTTTTCTTTACGACTTGCAGTAACTCTGAGTGGTTCTAAATCAATAGTTGTTTAGTGGTCCAAAAATTGCTTGACCATGCTGTAGGTCATGTAACTGTTTGTTACATGCAATATGCTTTGTGGACTTCACTGGACAGAGATTGCTCTCTGGTGTTGTGATGAAACAAAGGTGTGGTTGAATTTATTCTGCCACTGTGACTACTTATTGTCATGGCCTTCAAGCCTATATATCACGGTCGCAAGGCATATGAACTAATAGGTTATAGAGCAAAATCACAATTAATACAGCACATAGGTTGTAATATGGATTTTGTTTCTGGCTGCCCAAGTGATTTTACCCACAGACCGCTAATGTGTCAGTGAAGGGCTCGGTGTGTTAAGTTAAAACCAGGGCTCGAATTGAGGCGGTATGTGAGGGTATTGTGGCATTGTTAAAGAAAATGACTAAAAGCATAGACCCATCCCTTTTTAATTTATAAAAACATTTCTGAACCTGATTATATAACGAGATCTACAGTATAATGACGCTTAAGTCCTCAATGCTAGAAACGATCTGAAAAATGCTGGGGAAAGACTCCAACACATATGGGATAGCTTTGGTTTGTCTCTATGACATTGAGGCTGCGCTACAACCTGCTATAGCCTAGGAGACAAAAATGTTCTTTGCTTGGGAGGTCATGTGTCTATCACTATCAATTGAAGTTTAACATTTCAACAGGCTAACTCTAAATCAGTCAGGAACAAGCCAGGTAGCCTAAGAAGGAAAAGGTATTATTTACGCTATATTTTTATTATTTTAAGGCTATAGCCTGCCATTTAGTAAATCAATCATGAAGCATTAAATGCTACAGGTTGGCAAGAGTGCTCAGGTTGGTGGAACAGTTCATCATTTCAACAACACATCAAAAACAGCACTTAAACAACATACCTATGCATTTCACATTTAGGCTGTACAAAATGAAATGTACATTTGCATAAACATTTCTAAATAATTACCTAGAGTTAAATAGTAATGAAACAAAAAATGCTTTATTAGGCTATATAGTCATTCTACAGTGCCTTTGAATTAACTTTTAGAAACACGAGCTTGGCCAGTCTTTGGTTGGAGGATCATGCGGTGAGCTCTGAATGCCTCGTTTGTTAATTTAGCCTAGCAGATGACGTAATCACAGTCAACAGAAATCTATTTTGAAACAACAATATCAAGTAATAAAATAAAATAAATTAGAAAATGATAGTTTCTCAAATAAAAAATTGTTACAAGTGCATATAGACCTACCTGATAATATGCGGCTTTTCCTCGATTCATTGATGATCAGATACTTCAGTTGTAACTGGTTCTTTTGCTGTCAAATTTTACACCTGATAGTCTACATTTGGAACAGTGCTAAAGTTGTCTATCTTCTTCTTAACAACAGCCTATATAGAAATCAATATATCTCCGGTGCTGTAGCATGCGCTCATTCTTTGTCATGCTCTGTTGATGTATAGATTCTGCTTGTCTCCAGTCATGTGAAGGAGAATTGCATGAAATGTGTTTATAAAAGGTTTTTTTTTTCTCTGGCTGCTAATAAGATGATAGATTCATGCAGTGCTTTTATTATAAAGGAGATAATCCACGGAGGTCTGCGAATCCACAACCTTCTGGCTACTTTGCCATGTAATGCTCACAAAACAAAGAACAGTATATCTTATGCTCTACTCTGTCCTAGGTGTGAGGGTAAATGGTAGGCTTGTTCTCTGCTATCCACTTTATGTTTTAATGATGTTTTGGGTATACGTGGGTCACTATTTTTCTTTTCAAGTGTATATTTTACTGAAGTGATGGCTATCCATTTTCATTTCAGAGAGGTCTGATTTTCAGTTGTACAGTCCCTAAGCATATGCGGTTGCAGAGGAATTATTTGAGATTTAAAAAAAGTCTGTAGCAATTTGTAGTTTGTAGCCTGTTGGGATTGTTCCTAACAAAAGCTTGGCAGGCTCCATGGCCAATTAGAATTTCAGATGTGCATTTTTCATATTTTGGTGCCAATGTGTCTAAGCTGAAACAAAGGTGCAGAAAACTGCCTGAAACAAGTTAGGATTCAACCCTTCCCACTAACATTTATCATAGTCCTCCATCTTTAAATACAGGCATTGTTAATAGTAACTTGATCTACCCTCATATTTTCAGTGTTGATAATTCAATATCTAATGTATTCAGTGGATGGCTGGCTGCTGGCTGAAAGACCCTGTTCGGGGATGACATCTCCACTTTAGTTTGTGTTTTAATAAACCTATTACTTCTTATCAAAGACAGGAGAGAAAACATTTCAAACTCGTCAGACATGTTCGTACATCTAATAGAGGCCACCTCGAGGCTTGTGACTCACTACCGATGCACGGTACCATCTCAGCCTGTCAATTAAAAGTGTTTCTCTGTGAGTTACTTGTCTTCTTAGTAATGAGAAGTGGAACATCAGTTTTATTGTCACAAAGTTGTTTCAGAAAGCATACAGTTATGCTGAACTCGAAGGTGATATTTCATCTCAAAGATAGTGGTTAAAATATTTTTACCCTAGAATGTTAGTTTACTTCCTGTTGGAGACATTCTATTGACGGAACATTTCTTCATGGAATATAGGTTTCCATTGTTTGTTCATGCAAGGTTTTCCACTGTTGTCCTTGAAGATCAGATGAAATTCATTTCAAAGTTAGTGTCTGTCATATGCTAGGAACAAAACAAAATAGTATGCCTCAGAGTATTTCCTTGTGCTGGCGCAGTCAGTTATCGTGAGTGTCTTTGCGGGGTCCTTGCCACTTAGCTGATGTACTGGGTTTGTACAGAAGGAAGACTTTGTACTTCTAAGTTGTATTATGTTGCTGTCTTTATGGTGTAATAATAAAACGAGAGGCACCGACTGTAGTAGCTCATGAATACACGGAATGGAGATCATGGAAAGACTGTTGAAAACAGATGTGCTATCTTAACTTGATCACTCTTTTGTTGCAATTGTAGTGTATTTAAAGTTTAAAAATGCTTCTAAAATGTGTAATTTCCACTATAAATGTCAAACTTTATTTATCCTAACTAAAAATGCATCAACCCCTACAAAAATGTCCATTCATTTTAATCCACATTTCCTATTGCTGCAGGATTATTTTCTTGCTGTGAGAAACTGGCCATATTAAGATAGAACACCTGTATATAGAATGTAGGCAAGCCATGAGTGCATACTGAGGTGATGCCACACCAGTGTGATGTAATGGTTAGTACGAACCCTGGATCCATCAAATAATTAGCAATTACATTGTATGTCACTCATCTCTTCAAGATGGTGACAACCTATGACATGTGATGATGAGAACAATCTGTTATCATGCCACACTGTATCTCACAAATCCTGTATGTGGGTGGTGCAGTATTAGATGAGAATTCCAGCACATCCTTGGCCTTATTCATTACCGTATGTTGGTGGGCCAGGCCATGGGTACCAGCCTTGAGGACCCTCAGTGCCAGTGTATCCCCAGGGCTCCGCTGAGCCTCTGCCTGCCAGAGTGGCTGTCAGGGGACCCATAAGTAGCAGACAGCTGTCCACAAACTCCCTGTGCTGGAGAGTGCATACTTAGTGGGCTCAAAAATGCAGATTGAGCTATACGATCTACTGGCAAGGGAGCGAGGGAGTGTGTGTGTGTGTGTGTGTGTGTGTGTGTGTGTGTGTGTGTGTGTGTGTGTGTGTGTGTGTGTGTGTGTGTGTGTGTGTGTGTGTGTGTGTGTGTGTGTGTGTGTGTGTGTGTGTGTGTGTGTGTGTGTGTGTGCGCCCTACAGCTTGTGGGTTAGCGACATACACACCAGCAGAATGTTTAGTGAAATGCATTTACAGGTCATCTGTGACTCTGTATTTCAGAGGGTTTTTGCTGTCAGGGCTTATGTATAATCTGATCAGTGGATGGCACATTTTATCATCTCCATAAATAAACTCCTGACTTGTTAACTCTTAAATATTGTATTGAAATGTTGAGATTTTTTACACCCTGGCTATTGCCAGAGGATCAATACCCACAGAATGTAATTTGCCACAGCCGTTTGCAATAGCACTGCAATAGCATCGTCCTACCATACTAATGACACTCACAGGTGAGATGCATGTGTTTCCTGAATATACTTTGATGGTGTTATTGACCTTTCCAAGATGAAAATCAACTACAAGGAAAAGTCTTTCATACAGACATACACTACTAGACATGTTGCAAGAATTGTATTGTTCTCCATTACTAGACATACAGAGACAGTGCTACTTCACTCCCTTGATAAAGTATTTGTATATAGTTCCACATGTACTTAGAGGAATATATGCAAATAACTCCACCTGCACAACAACATAGGTCTAGGACTATACATCCTTTAAGCAGGGTTCATACAAACATTGGCAAGGTAAATTCAAGGACTTTCAGGGACTTTTTCAAGCCCTTAATTATAATTTTCCTTAATGTTATACAGTTGTATAACTCACTGTATATGATTGTACGTATAGGGCCTAATATAGACCCCCCCCCCCAAAAGAAAAAACATGCAAATAATGTTTTTTTAAAGTAGGCCATTAGCACCTTAAGAATAATGCATTTTTTAGGCCTTGCCAATGCATTGATATTCAAATTATTATTACATTCTAAAATATGTGAGAATAATGTGGACTTGGCAGACAAAATAAATTGTATGCATGCATGGCTATTTTTCTGTTGCCTATTCTGTAGCCTTTTTCTGTAGCCTCTCAGATTTGAATCTCACCATCGCTGTTTTTGTAATGAGAAAGTTACCAAAAACCAGTTTCCTTTTGTAACGGACGGATTTGTATGAAAAGCCAAGTTGAAGCCAGCATTATACATATAAGGATGCAAGAGAACTTATTAACTGGCTACAATAATTACAAGGACTTAATACAATAATTCAAGCACCAAATTGAGGAAATGTCTGATTTTCAAGGTAGGCCTATTCTAGTACTTGATTTTCTGAACTCCAAATTCAAGTTCAAGTAGGCTACTTCAAACCCTTTTTATTGTTTCAAATTGCAGGTGTAACATGGAAAGCAAAATGTATTTGTCATGTTCTTTCATTACTAGAACATGATGTGAAGAAGCCCACTAAACTATGTCAATTTTGTCATTATATTTAGAGTAGTTTATAGCAATAGCGTTTGGTGTTGCACAATAGTCTATCCTACACAATTGCACACAGTAGACTCGTGTCCAATCCAAGGCACAAAAACACATGAAAATATTAACTCATTACATTGATGTTTTTTCGGTTAAATCTAATACGACCCTGCTGTAAATCAAGCAGACTACAACAGATGATCAACATCAATTCGTTAGGGATGTTATATCCAACATTGATCTAGGCACAACTGTCTTCACTGGTGTAACGATTGAGACACCAAAATATTCTGGACATTCCTCACGAACACCTTTTTTCCAGCACTTGGGTTGTTGTTGCATCGCATGCACTATCACAACAGCTGTTCGTCACTCAGAAAATTCCTTCCTTGATCAGATGAGGATTGTGAAAATATCACGGCGCAAATAAACAGTGTGACACCAAATGCGCACCCAACAAGTATTATGCATAATTATTGAAGAAACCACCGTTTGGGGGATTTGACTGTCTTTAAAAAATGCTTTCAACCTGTAACATAAGGAGACACGAAATGTTACGTAGTTACACTGCATTTCTTAGATGTCTATACAAAAAAACTGTCCGACAGCTAGATCCAGGTTCTTACAGGGTTCGAGTTCAATGTCTAATTTAACTGATCAATACTTAATAGATGATATAATGACAACTTACACTGCCATTAATGCAAGGACAGAAAAATAACGCTTTTTGTCACACACAATTTTGGAAAAATCTGTCAACCATGAGAAAGGGTAGCTTTTAAATCAACTTGTGAATTAGATTCTATATAGCTATGTTTCCCCCTTATATCTTAATGTAATGACATAACAAAAAGTGCTGATTTATTATTAATGACTTATCAACAGGTGTAACAAGTTGTCCAGCGTAGGGAAATCCTCACTGACACCTTAGTTTATAGAAAGACGACCTATAGTAGAGGCCCATTGCCAGTGTGGATGGGAATACACAAACACATGTCATATTCGAGGGAACCATGAATGACACAAGCTTTGCTTCTCAGAGTGTGCAGTAAGTAGTATTGAGTTGTTGTTGTCGTTGTCTGGTGTGTATGGGGGGAGTGTATTTCTAGGTGCCTTTTCTGCTATGCTATCTAGTTGGCTGTGTGTAAGCACCTCGTTCCTCTCTGCTGGACACCAGTCACACGTCATGTCCCCAGTCTCCCGTGCCCCAGTACATAAACACAAATCCCTCAATGCCAGTGGGGATTTCATCCCTTGAGGAATACATTACATGTCATCTGCTCTGCAAGGAGAAAATAACAATCCTGGAAAACAACACACAGCTCAGTTGTGTTGTGTTCTCAACAGCAAGCTTGGGTAGCAGGCTTGTGCCTCTGCACTGAATACAGTGTTGTTGCTAACCATGACGATGACAACATTTCAGCTTTCAGTGTTGCAAAGAATATTAACTCAACTGCAATGTGTTTTTCCTTCTCGTGTAAAAGATTATTTAGGCTTGTGTATGATACATTTTCTACGTCTTTATTCAAAGGTATAGAAAATATTGCTTAAGTGAAATTGCAGCTGCTTGTATGATTATAATATTGCTTTCCTTAATGGTCACTTTATTTAATAAGCTAAGAGATTGATGTAGAGTTGGCTGTCTGGAAGAGTGGTTATGGTACAATCTAAACAATAGATGGATGTTTCCTTGACTCCTTGGAATGATTGCATTGATATACTGTATTTTTTTTCTCAGATGTGCATTGTACACAAATCCCTCTCATTTATATTGATTGACCTCAAGTGTATATGACAAAAGGATAGGGTGCAGCCATGAAATATTTTCTCAGTTTTTTATCCTGCCCTCTTGGCATAGAAACCATGGACGAGGCTCTATCTGAACCAGTGTTTTCAAACAGTTTCGGTGGGGCATAACATTAATCATGTACTGCATATTCTGTAACTCAATGTATTATAAAGAAGCTAGCCAGCTAACTAGCTACTAGCTAGTAGTCAGTTAGCCACTGCTAGCTGTCATCACCGTTAACGCGAACATCTGCCAGCCTCAGCCCGGTCAATTCCTGCCAGTCTGCACAGCGCGATATCAACCCAGAACATATTGGACTACTTTTTCTCTACCACATCTCCGGATTCCTACCGCAAGCTTTGAACCTTTACTCCGGATCATCGCAGATAGCTAGCTGCTATCCGAGTGGCTACTCCTGGCTAACGGCTCTGTCCCGAAGTAAGCACCAGTTAGCTTGGAGCTAGCCTCGAGCTAGGCCCATCTCCCAGCTAGCCGAAGAGATCCATCAGAAAATTCCTGGGCTTCAATACCTCTTTTGACAATTGGCCTGGACCCTTTGCCTCTGACACGGAGACCCGCCGATCCGTCCGAGGGGGTTTCAACAGGCTCTTCCATTGCGACGTACCCCTGAGGCCCATCTGCTAGCCTGCTAGCCCCGGCCTGCTAGCTGTCAGAATCGCCGTGCCTATGATAACTTTGCTACACATGCCTCTCCCTAATGTCAATATGCCTTGTCTACTGCTGTTTTGGTTAGTGATTTTTGTCTTATTTCGCTGTAGAGCTTCCAGCCCTGCACAATATGCCTTAGCTAGCCCTTTGTTCCACTCACCACACATGTGCTGACCTCACCTGGCTTAAATGGTATCACTAGAGACAAAACCTCTCTCATCGTCACTCAATGCCTAGGCTTACCTCCACTGTACTCACATCCTACCATACTCTTGTCTGTACCTTATGCCTTGAATATATTCTTCTGAGCCCAGAAATCAGCTCATTTCACTCTCTGTTCCGAACGCACTAGAGGACCAGTTATTTTAGCCTTTAGCGGTACTCTCATCCTCATCCTTCAGCCCCCAGCTGTGCCCTGGACACCATATGTGAATCGATCGCCCCCTGTCTATCTTCAGAGTTTGTACTGTTAGGTGACCTAAACTGGGACATGCTTAACACCCCGGCTGTCCTACAAATTATCAATGAACATGGACTTAGGGTTTAAGTACAACCCTAAATCCGTAATCATAGGCACCCTCTTAGATATCATCCTGACCAACTTGCACTCTAAATACACCTCTGCTCTCTTCAACCAGGATCTCAGCGATCACTGCCTCATTGCCCTTGTGCGTAATGGGTCAAACGACCACCCCTCATTACTGTCATATACTCCCTAAAACACTTCAGTGAGCAGGCCTTTCTAATCGACCTGGCCCGGGTATCCTGGAAGGATAATGACCTCATCCTATAAGTAGAGGATACCTGGTTGCTCTTCAAAAGTGCTTTCCTTTCCATCTTAAATAAGCATACCACATTCATAAAATGTAGAACTAAGAACAGATATAGCCCTTGGTTCACCTCAGACTTGACTGCCCTTGACCAGCACAAAAACATCCTGTGGCGTTCTGCATTAGCATCGAATAGCCTCCACGATATGCAACTTTTCAGGGAAGTCCGGAACCAATATACTCAGTCAGTTAGGAAAGCTAAAGCTAGCTTTTTCAAACATAAATGTGGTTCCTGTAGCACTAATTCCCACATTTTTTGGGACACTGGAAAGTCCATGGAGAATAAGAGCACCTCCTCCCAGCCTCCCACTACACTGTGGCTAGGAAACACTGTCACCACCGATAAATCTACTATAATTGATCATTTCAATAAGCATTTTTCTACGGCTGACCATGCTTTCCACCTGGCTACCCCAACATCTCAGCACCCCCTGCAGCAACGTGCCCAATACCCCCACTTCTCCTTCACCCAAATCCAGACAGCTGATGTTCTGAAAGAGCTGCAAAATCTGGATCCCTACAAATCAGCTGGGCTAGACAACCTGGACCCTCTCTTTCTAAAAGTATTCTCCGAAATTATTGCAACCCCTATTACTATGAATTTTTAACATCTCTTTTGTATCGTCTGAGATCCCCAAAGATTGGAAAGCTGCCGCAGTCATCCCCATCTTCAAAGGGGGAGACACTCTAGACCCAAACTGTTATAGACCTGTAGCCATCCTGCCCTGCCTTTCTAAAATCTTTGAAAGCCAAGTTAACAAACAGATCACCGACCATTTACCTGGCAAAGGCTTTCGACTCTGTCAATCACTGCATTCTTATCGGCAGACTCAACAGCCTTGGTTTCTCAAAAGAATGCCTCGCCTGGTTCACCAACTTCTTCACAGAGTTCAGTGTGTCAAATCGGAGGACCTGTTGTCTGGATCACTGGCAGTCTCTATGAGGGTGCCACAGGGGTCAATTCTCGGGCCAACTCTTTTCTCTGTATATATCAATGATGTTGCTCTTGCTGCTGGTCATTCTCTGATCCACCAGAGATGACAGACGACACCATTCTGTATACATCTGGCCCTTCTTTGGACATTGTGCTAACAAACCTCCAAACGAGCTTCAATGCCAAACAACACTCCTTCTGTGGCCTCCAACTGCTTTTAAATGCTAGTAAAACTAAGTGCATGCTCTTCAACCGATTGCTGGCCGTACCCTCCCGCCCGACTAGCATCGTTAGTCTGGATGGTTCTGACCTAGAATATGTGGACAACTACAAATACCTAGGTGTCTGGTTAGACTGTAAACTCTCCTTCCAGACTCACATTAAGCATCTTCAAGCCAAAATGAAATCTAGAATCGGCTTCCTATTTCGCTGCAAAGCCTCCTTCGCTCATGCTATCAAACATACCCTCGTAAAAGTGACTATCCTACCGATCCTTGACTTTGGCGATGTCATTTACAAAATAGCCTCCAACACTCTACTCAGCAAACTGGATGTAGTCTATCACAGTGCCATCCATTTTGTCACCAAAGCCCCATATACTACCTACCACTGCGACCTGTATGCTCTCTTTGGCTGGCCCTCACTACATATCCATCTCCCAACCCACTGGCTCCAGGTCATCTACAAGTCTTTGCTAGGTCAAGCCCTGCCTTATCTCAGCTCACTGGTCACCATAACAACACCCACCCGTAGCATGCGCTCCAGCAGGTATACTGCACTGGTCAGCACCAAAGCCAACACTACCTTTGGCTGCCTTTCCTTCCAGTTTTCTGCTGCCAATGACTGGAACGAATTGCAAAAAATCACTGAAGCTGGAGACTTATTTCTCCCTCTCTAACTTTCAGCATCAGCTGTCAGAGCAGCTTACCGATCACTGTACCTGTACACAGCCAATCTGTAAATAGCACACCCAACTACCTCATCCCCATATTATTACTTGCCCTCTTGCTCTTTTGCACCCCAGTATCTCTACTTGCACATCATCTATCACTCCAGTAATAATGCTAAATTGTAATTATTTCACATCTATGGCCTATTTTTTGCCTACCTCCCTACTCTTCTACATTTGCACACACTGTACATAGATTTTTCTATTTTTATTTTCTATTGTGTTATTGACTGTACATTTATTTACGTGTAACTCTGTGTTGTTGTTTTTGTCTCACTGATTTCCTGTATCTTGGCCAGGTCACAGTTGTAAATGATAACTTGTTCTCAACTGGCCTACCTGGTTAAATAAAGGTTAAATAAAATAACAAATAAAACAAATTATAAAGCCCATCACGATTCCTGTGCTTTTAATGTTATTGGAGTGCACTGCTTTCACTCATTGCTTTTCTGTGTGGTGCATAGTGTTCTATTAAATGTTGTGGTGTACAGTAGCAGCCTAGAAAGTAGGTGAGGCAGGAACACATTGGATTCCTTGTGTCTCCAATCTATTACTTTATGTGCCTTCAGATTTGGCCAGTTTGTTTGCAGTTCAGTATTGGAAAAGCTTTGATTAAGTGAAAGCTCTCGATATGATGAATAACTCCTTAAGGCCCGAGGGGGCGTGGTATATGGCCAATATACCACGGCTAAGGGCTGTTCTTAAGCACAAAGCAACGCGGCTTGAACACAGCCCTTAGCAAAGGTAGCAGCTAATGGGGATCCCTAATAAATACAAATACAAATATTGACTATATATCACAAACCCCCGAAGTGCCTTATTGCTATTATAAGCTGGTTACCAATGTAATTAGAGCAGTAAAAATAATCCGTGGTATATGGCCTGACATACCACAGCTTTCAGCCATTCAGCATTCAGGGCTCAAACCACCCAGTTTATAAACAACTATAAATCACAGGGTTTTTGTATATTTTTGCAATAAAATTCCTTAGATCTAAATCTTTTAAAATTTTGCAATAATATTCTCTGATCTAAATATTTTATGCTTTTGCTATAATATTTCTCAGATCTAAATCTGTCATCACTATGCTTCTCATCTATTTATCATCTAAATGATATTTGCTCATCATACACTCAGGCCTGTCTAGCCCAGGACATAAT
Organism: Oncorhynchus kisutch; assembly: GCF_002021735.2. Classification (NCBI taxonomy): domain Eukaryota; kingdom Metazoa; phylum Chordata; class Actinopteri; order Salmoniformes; family Salmonidae; genus Oncorhynchus; species Oncorhynchus kisutch. The sequence continues at coordinate 18,023,367 of NC_034174.2, read as the reverse complement.
GAGATGGGCAGCCAATGGCCAAACAGATCTTATCAACCTACATCTTCGAGTCATTTGCTTATGAGTGATCCTGTAATTTAAAATATATATATGTGATATTTTTGCAGTATCAGTATGCTTTTATGTCAAAGACACTGAGGTTCAATAACACAGACTAATACTTTGCTGATGTGGTTTTAAATCAGAAGCATCAAATTTAATTTGTGGATCTTGTGGTATGGATTGAAGTGGTCATTTAAATTAACATTATCATTACCAATTTTGCGACATTATAGAATAACAATGATATTTTGACATTGGCTGTTCTTTTTTGCCGAAGGTCAATGTCTGCATGCAGAGCCCACCTGCTCCTGCTAGTCAGCAGAAGAGAGACAGGCAGGGAGACGGGTGGGTGCAGATCAGGAACGACACCAAGCCAGATAGAAGCACAGACAGAGCTGCACACAGGCTGAGCATGGAGCTGCCTGTCTCTACTGATGCACTTCCTGTTTTGACAGGCCAATGTTATAGTATTGGAAATATGCTGGGGATGTGTTATAATCATATAAGAAAACACAGTGATTTGGAGCAGACACATTATATTATTAGCATTGTTGAAATGGTCTTTTAATGATGATGTTACAATACCCTCTGTTTGCTGAATGTGCTGCTAGTGTTTCCAGAAATGGGCAGTGGAGAGTCAAATGATCTTCACCCGGGCTCCCACAGTCAGAGAAGCCAGAGAGGCTGAAAGGCTGTCACTTCCGCTCTCTCTCAAAACACACTAGATTAATGGGCTGCCTGTGTGACCTAGCCTTGGTCTTTGTATTACTCAACTACTGTGTTTAGTCCTGGACCGGATGCAGCTGACCTCCATTTTCTAATGGAGAGAGACCTTTTAGCGGCACTCAAGACTGAAATCACTTGTGCGCATCCACTAAGAAAAGGGATGCTGCATTGTGTATCCCCTGGTTCATTTTGTCCTAAGACCCCGGGCTTTGAGAACACAGAGCATGTGCACTCTGTCTACTCATGTACATGAACAGAATGTAGGGAGGAGGAGAATTTTTGTAGCCTGGAGCAAACTTGGGAGCACTGCACTTTAACACAATTGGAGTGGCAGTACTTTCAGGGGGTGTTTTTCATGTGGGCTGTGGGATGGAATTCTTTGTTTTCAGCAGTGCGGAGAGGCAGTCTATTGGAGGAGACCCTAGTTCTATGAATCAGTGGACATTGACTGGACCAAATCTAGGGTGATGTTTTGTAATTTTGCCTTATTTTGAGGCTCACCAGACTGGTGGACCTGCTAGAACCACTAATCAGAGAAACTGGAGCAATTTTTCAGAGAAACTGAGAAATTTGCTTCTGACCCCTCCATGGGTTATCCAACAGCTCCACACGTGTCGCATCCTCCTTGCATCTGTGGATATATTAAACTTTGAACACGGCTATTAGTAACCTCTTTGTTTAAAGTTTGTTTATCGTTCACGCCAGGATGCTGTTGCCTGTTTTTTGTAGCATGGTAATTAAAAATGCATATTGTTGTCACAGTAAACTTTACATGTATTATTAATACCAGATGATCAGGCAGCAGATTGTCATGATTAATATTCATTTAAAGCATTGACACTGATAATGCATGATGAAGATACAAACACAACTCCCCCTTCCTCAGAATTAATACGGCAGTATTAACATTGATAGAACTCATAACTCAGAATCTCAGTATCTGATTAACTGATATGTCCTTATAATACACCTTAGCAACCCTATTGTAATGATAGATGGGTTGTTTTGTCTGTTGATGCAGGCCTACACTGCACATGTTGTTCACCCGTGTCTTAATTATTCCCTATGTTTAGATGAATATATATTGTTTTTATAGCACGCTGACTCCACAGTGGGATCTCAGGGGGCTCTGCCACTGGGTTCAGTGTAGAATGTGCAGAGGCCTGCCATCTTGCAGTGTGTAGATATTACTTTGAACAAAGCCAATAGGTTGGTTGGCTTTTAATTGTTGGCTCAGAACACTGACAATAATACACACATAAAGGATTGCATGTGTAAGCAATACACAAATAAAGCAATGTGTGTGTAAGCATATCCAATCATTTGTCATGGAGTACTATTTATATTCTGTAATCTGGATGCCCATTGAAGGGAATAATTACACCGTTGCACTAGCACTTTGAGGATGAAACAACATATTATATATTTTTTTTTTCATTATGATTTTTGTGTTTTGGGAAGTATTTAGAGATGCGCAATTATGCCATGTGATTGGATGTGCTAGTACAGTGCCTTCAGAAAGTGTTCATACCCCTTGATTTCTTTCACATTTTGTTGTTACAGCCTGAATTTAAAATGGATTACATTTAGATTTTTTTGTCACTGACCTTACACACCATACCCCATAATGTCAAAGTGGAATAATGTTTGATTTTAATTGTTGCTAATTAATTACAAATTAAAAGCTAAGTATTCAACCCTTTTGTTATTGCAAGACTAAATAAGTTCAGGAGTAACAATTCACTTAATAAATGGCATGGCCTCACTCTGTGTAAAATAATTGTGTTTAACATACGTTTTTAATGACTACGTAATTTCTGTACCCTACACATACAATTATCTGTTGAGCAGTGAATTTCAAACACAGATTCAACTACAAAGACCAGGGAGGTTTTCCAATGCCTCGCAAAGAAGAGCACCCATTGGTAGATGGGTAAGAATAAAATAAAAAGCAGACATTGAATATCCAGTCAGCATGGAGAAGTTATTAATTACACTTTGGATGGTGTATAATACACCCAGTCACTACAAAGATACAGCCATCCTTCCAAACTCAGTTGCCGGAGAGGAAGGAAACCACTCAGGGATTTCACCATGAGGCCAATGGTGACTTTAAACAGAGTTCAATGCCTGTGACAGGAGAGAACCGAGGATGGATCAACAACGTTGCAGTTACTCCACAATACTAACCTAATTGACAGAGTGAAAAGAAGGAAGCCTGTACAGAATAAACATATTCCAAATATTCCTGTTTGCAACAAGGCACTAAAGTAATACTGAAAAAAATGTGGCAAAGCAATTCAATTGTTGTCCCAAATACAATGTGTTATGTTTGGGGCAAATTAACACATTACTGAATACAACTCTCCATATTTTCAAGCATACTGGTGGCTGCATCATGTTATGGTTATACTTGTAATCGTTAAGGACTGGGGAGTTTTTCAGGATACAAAATAAACGTAATGGAGCTAAGTACAGGCAAAATCCTAGAGAAAAACCTGTCAGTCGGCTTTCCACCAGACATTGTAGTTACTTACCAAGAAGACAGTGAATATTCCTGAGTGTCCGAGTTACAGTTTTGACTTAAATCTGCTTGAAAATGTATGGCAGGGCCTGAAATTGGTTGTCTAGCAATTGTCAACAAACAATTTGACAGAGCTTGAAGAATTTTGAAAAGAATAATGGGCAAATGTTTCACAATCCAGGTGTGGAAACCTCATAGAGACTTACCAAGAAAGAATCACAGCTGTAATCACTGTCAAAGGTGCTTCTACAAAGGGTGTGAATTCTTATGTAAATGAGATATTTCTGTATTTCATTTTCAATAAATGAGCTAACATTTCTACAAAATCTTGCTTTCAGTCATACAGTATGTTATTTTCCCTGAGTGTGACAATAATTAATTGTATGCTGTGCTCTGTATTGGAGACTTACGACACAGCTGTGTTGTCTCAAAGTATGGCAGATTTTATTCTGGAGAATTGCTTAGTGTCTCCGCCTTCTTACATAATTTTTACATTTTCACAAATTATTTACGATATACTTGTTGGTCTCTGTTTTTGCAGATCTCTTCATTCCATTGTGACTTCTTCGAAGTATTGTGCAAGCAAAGCAGTCTAGATACACACAGCGCCATAATTTGTCAGCATCTCTCAAGCCTCTCGGGGGACTCCTCAAAGTGGAAACTCCTCTCTTCTCAAATGTATCATCTCTTAGAATATGCCCACACGCTACAGAATGCTTTATCTATAGGTAACTGTCTAAATAAAGGAAACACTTGAGTAAATTAGGGATAGAAAGTATATTGAAAGGTGCTTCCAGACAGTTGTTGTTGCTGAGTTAATTAAACAATTAACATCCCATCATGCTTAGGGTCATGTATAAAAATACTAAGTCGCACATTATTTTAGCGTATGTGTTTGGTGTTACTATCCTTGTGGGGACCAGAAGTCTTTCCTTGTGGGGACCAGAAGTCTATCCCTTGTGGGGACCTAAAGTCCCCATGAGGATAGTAAAACATGGAAAGTCTGACAAGTAGCAACATTTCGCCAGTCCCCACAAGGAAAAAGGCACTTTTATGCTCACAAATCAGGGTTAGAGTTAGAGTTAGGGTTTTGGTTAAGGGTTAGATTTAGGTTTAGGTTTAGGGTTAAGGAGTTAGGGAAAATAGGATTTTTAATGGAAATCCATTATCTATCAAATTTTATTGGTCACATACACGTGTCTAGAAGATGTTATTGTGGGTGTAGGGAAAAATGCTTGTGCTTCTAGCTCTGACAGTGCAGTAATATCTAACAAGTAATATTGAACAATTTCACAACATACTGTATACCCAATACAAACAAATCTAAGTAAAGGAATGGAATTAAGAAAATATAAATTTATGGATGAGCAATGTCAGAGAGGTGTAGACTAAGATAGAGTAGAATATAATATAATACATTATATACATATGAGAGGAGTATTGCATGTAAACATTATTAAATTGACAAGTGTTCCATTTATTAAAGTGGCCAGTGATTTCAAGTTTATGTATATAGGCAGCAGCCTTTAATGTGCTATTTAACCTGTTGAGTGTAGGGGGCAGTATTTTGATGTTTGGATGAAAAATGTACCCAAATGAAACTGCCTATTTCTCAGGCCCAGGATCTAGAATATGCATATAATTGTCAGATTAGGATAGAAAACCCTAAAGTTTCCAAAACTGTCAAAATATTGTCTGTGAGTATAAGAGAACTCATATTGCAGGCGAAAACCTGAGGAAAATCCACCCGGAAGTGCTGTTTTTCCTGAAAGCTCTCTGTTCCATTGCCTGCCTTCGCTCCATTTAAAGGGATATCAACCAGATTCCTTTTCCTATGGCATCCCCATGGTGTGAACAGTCTTTAGCCATAGTTTCAGGCTTTTATTTAGAAAAATGAGCGAGAAAGGTCACATCGCATCATTGGATGGCTGGGTGCCAGCAGCGTTTTACATGCGCAACAGCTTGGAGCAGACATTTTCTCTCTCTCTCCTATTGAAGAAGCTACAGTCCCGGTTGAAATATTATCCATTATATATTTTAAAAACAACCTGAGGATTGATTATAAAAAACGTTTGACATGTTTCTACGAACTTTACGGATACTATTTGGAATTTTTGTCTGCCGGGTCGTGACCACTCGAGCCTGTGGATTTCTGAACATAAACGCTCCAACCAAATGGAGGTATTTTGGATATAAAAATAATCTTTATGGAACAAAAGGAACATTTATTGTGTAACTGGGAGTCTCGTGAGTGCAAACATACGAAGATCATCAAAGGTAAGCGATTCATTTTATTGCTTTTCTGACTTTCGTGACCAATCTACTTGGCTGCTAGCTGTTTGTAATGTTTTGTCTTCTGAGAGAGATGTCCTTACATAACAGACTGATGGCCTTGAGATAGAAGCTGTTTTTCAGTCTCTTGGTTCCAGCTTTGATGCATCTGTACTGACTTCGCCTTCTGGATGGTAGCGGGGTGAACAAGCAGTGACTAGTGTGGTTGTCCTTGATGATTGTTTTGGCCTTCCTGTGACATCAGGTGCTGTAGGTGTCCTGGAGGGCAGGTAGTTTGCCCCCGGAGATACATTGGGGAGACCACACCACCCTCTGGAAAGCCCTGCAGTTGCGGGCAGTGCATCTGTAAAACTGTGCATCTGTAAAAGTTTGTAAGGGTTTTAGGTGCCAAGTCAAATTTCTTCAGCCTCCTGAGGTTGAAGAGGTGCTGTTGTGCCTTCTTCACCACACTGTCTGTGTGGGTGGGCCATTTCAGTTTGTCAGTGATGTGTACGCCGAGGAACTTGAAGCTCTCCACCTTCTCCACTGAGGTCGTGTCGATGTGGATAGGGGGTGTTCCCTCTGCTGTTTCCTGAAGTCCACAATCATCTCCTTCTGGGGGCACAGTGCTGAGGATCAGCGAACTGGGGGTTGAATATGTCTGTAAACACACCAGTCAGCTGGTCTGCACATGCTCTGAGGAAGCGGTTAGATATGCCGTCTGTGCCGGCAGCCTTTCGAGGGTTACAACGCTTCTTGCTCACATTGGCCACAGAGAAGGAGATCCCACAGTCCTTGGTAGAGGGCCGCGTCGGTGGCACTGTGTTATCCTCAAAGCGGACAAATAAGATGTTTAGCTTGTTCCGGAAACAAGATGTCAGTGTCCACCACGTTGCTGGTTTTCATTTTGTAGTCCATGATTGTCTGTAGACCCTGTCACATACGTCTGGTGTCATAGCCGTTGAATTGCGACTCCACTTTGTCTCTCTACTGACGTTTTGCTTGTTTGATTGCCTTGCAGAGGGAACAACTACACTGTTTGTATTCTTCCATATACAAAATCACCTTGCCATGGTTAAATGCGGTGGTTCGCGCTCTCAGTTTTGCGCAAATGCTGCCATCTATCCACGGTTTCTGGTTGGGGTAGGTTCTAATAGTCACAATAAGTACAACATCTCCTATACATTTCCTGATAAACTCAGTCACCAAATCTGTATGTTCATCAAGGCTAACCGGAACATATCCCAGTCCCCGTGATCAAAACAATCTTGAAGCGTAGATTCCTATTGGTCTGACCAGCGTTGAATAGTCCTTAGCACAGGTACTGCCTTTTTGAGTTTCTGCCTATAGGAAGGGAATAGCAAAATGGAGTCGTGGTCAGATTTGCCGAAAGGAGGACGGGGGAGGGCTTGTAGGCACCCCGAAAGTTGGAGTAGCAGTGGTCGAGTGTTTTAGCAGCGCGAGTACTGCAGTCCATGTGTTGATAGAAATTCGGTAGCCTTTCTCCCAAATTTGCTTAGTTAAAATCCCCAGCTATTATAAATGTGGCCTCAGCATATGTGGTTTCCATTTTGCATAAAGTCCAGTGAAGTTCTTTGTGGTATCAGCTTGAGGGGGGATATACACGGCTGTGACTATAACCGAAGGGAATTCTCTTGGGAGATGATATGGTCAACATTTGATTGTGAGGTGTTCTAGGTCAGATGAACAAAACGACTTGAGTCGTTAAGCATGAAACATACACCCCTACCCTTCTTCTTCCCGGAGAGCAGGGTTGGGTAGGTTACTTTCTGAATGCAATCCATTACAGTTACAAGTTACCTGTCCGAAATTGTAATCAGTAATGTACCTTTTGGATAACCCAAACTCAGTCACATAATCTGATTACATTCCGTTACTTTTAGATTACCTTCCCTTTAAGAGGCATTAGAAGAAGATGAAAATGTATGTTACCAATTGAATGGCATCTGTTGCAGGATAAATCAATGTTAAAGTTTACATAGCTGTCCATATATGGATTTAAATGTTACTTTATGGGTTGGTTATGTAGGCTTCTTCTAAGCCATCGCTTTCTACTACATATAATAATACGATTAAATGATGTATTTACATTAAAAAAACAAAGTCTATCAGAAATCCAGTCATTCCAATAAATGTTATACCCCTTGATCTTCAAGAATAGGACTTGGAAATATGGAACTATAGATTAGCCAATTTGTTTTACCTGAGCATGACCCCAAAACTAAGGACTTATTAGCCAGCCCTACTCTGTTGTTTATGATTTTGTTGTCATGGAGGACTGATTGAGCTCATTGATTCGAGTTTAAAAATAAATGCTGCGCTCATGGAATGGCATGCTTTACCAAGAGTGTGCAAAGCTGTCTACTATAAAATATATTTTGAGATATTTAACACTTTTTGCTTACTACATTATTCCTTATGTGTTATTTCATAGTTTTGATGTCTTCACAATTATTCTACAAAATAAAGAAAAACCCTTGGATGAATAGGTGTTCCCAAACTTTTGATTGGTACTGTATACTTGGAAGCGAGTAATATACTTGGAAGCGGTGGATGGTGTGTGCGCCTCCGAAGTCGGACTAGAAGACCACTCCGAGTACCTCTCCTCCGCCGGCTGTGATTTTGGTCGGCCTCTGGATTCAGTTCAATTGCTCTGCAGGGTGAGAAACAAAGGATCCTATTCTGGAAAGTTGTATTCCTGGTCGTAATGCTGGTAATGCTGGTAGTGCTGGTGAGTAACATAACTGAATATATTTCAGTCATGTTTCCTAGCCTTGTTCAACACTGCATTATCATTATATTTTCTTGCCATTATTTATTATCCCATACTGTAGTCACAATTAAACTTATGAGTAGTAAACACGTGTGTGAGCAGGTGCAAGCACAACCCATGAGCACTGGAGAGGAAACGAGCCAAAACAATATGCCTTGTCCTGCCTTGGAGAGCAGAATGTTCCATGTCTCTGTTGTCCTTTCCCCTCCTCTCCGCTTGCTGTGCCATCACCTTCTGTGTTCTAATACCCTCAGGACTCTGCCAAAATACACTTCTGAAGAGGCTGATTGGCCTGCTCTGATTCATGCTGTAGCCTATACCTGCTCCTAACAGTGAGTGAGCTGCATCATGCATCGAAGCCTGCTGTGATAAATGACCAGGCAGATAGAAAGGGTAAAGGAGGAATCCTTCAAGACTGTTTTGTTTAATTACCAACCAGCTAACAAGTGAATGGGTTTGATTAGGCTCAGCGGGAAAAGGTACGTGCCTGTCAATTAGAAGGCCTGGAAAACTCAGGCTGCCCTCCACTGATTAGAATGTCAGAACATTCAGAAATAATCATTTGTCCCTGAAAGCTTCAAACGAGAGCTCGGCAACAGAAAAAAACAACATGACCCTGAAAGCAGTGTTCTTGATAAGTACCCCAGCTGAGATCAAACTGTCACGAATCACAATGCGTTTTACACTGGCTCTGTCTATCATTTGTTCTTTGCAGTAGATCGAAACCTAGAAGTATAGTTTAGCTGTAGGGTACTGCTTGTGTAATCAATCAATCAAATGTATTTATGAAGCCCTTTTTACATCAGCAGATGTCACAAAGAATACAGAAACCCAGCCTAAAACCCCAAACAGCAAGGAAAGCAGACAGCAAGCAATGCAGATGGGATCACCACTGATTTTATATACCTTTTAAATGACATGATGATGGTGATGATGATGACGCTAACGACGACGACAACGACGATGATGATGATGGTGGTGATAATGATGATTATGCTGGTGGTGCTTATGAAACTTTCAAAGTCCTGGTGGGAACAATGAGCTTGGATTAACACAAAGCACTACAAAAGATGCAGAATGGGAAAAGTTTTTCAAGAATGTACAGTATTTCAGTTGCCTCAGTCACGCATACAAATGTTTTATTTTATTTTTTAAATGTACTCCTCTGTGAATCCTTTTGGCCTAAGGAGCCAAAGTCTCTGGGCACATAAACTTACTGAATCACCAGACAAATAGCCAAACAAAGTGTTTATTTCAAAGGTTACTCTTCAAAATGTGTGTTTTGTTCTTTTTGAAAGACTCAAACCACAAAAGATGTGACATTAAAAAGATGCTGACATTTACAGTAAGAAAATGACTGGAGAGACCCACCTGACAGTTACCAGCCAACATGATGCTCGTTATCCTGTGAATCATAGCAGATCTGAGATCCTGCCTTGTCCTGTGATCCTACAAATGTACTGTATACTATATGTTGTATTGTTATTTTTGTGGAGGCAAATGTAATGCACACACCTAGGTGCTGGCTAGCGGAGTAGAACATTTGAAAAATAAAAGTAGAGCCACAGACTCTAGGAGCTCAGATGCAATAATTGAATAACCAAATAAGAAATGTTTCGACAGACAAGCTGTCTTCATCAGGTTATGATTGTTATTTTTACCATCATGGTGAGAGTTATTTTAACATTTACTTACAGTACAATTAACCTAGTATTTTGTGACGATCCGAGCTCAAGCCCATCGTCCCTTAGAAATTAGGCCTATCCCTTACGCATTCCCCAAATTAATTTGTTTTCTCACACTTTTGCATCAATAAAACCATTATTTTTGGTCATGTTACTCTGCTGTCCAACTGTGTGCTACAAAAACCAAACCCGAACTAGGCTTCCTGGTCGGTCATTCTTAACAACTTAGAATGTTTAAAGTTTGTTTTCTCTGTGAAATAAAACATTCAGCCAATCTCAAGGCCTTGTATTATCTACAAAATGTCCTCTGATTTTGTCAAAATGCAATATTTATTTTTTACCAAAGAAACCCTGCCACACAAACAATATTCATTTTGAAATGTGTCCAGATAATTAGAGCACCTCCTAACTCATCACACTCCGTCCATCATTAATTTTCACCCTAGCATGTCGCTCTGTGATGATTCTGCAACCCCTTTGGAGGGTGAAGAATCAAACAACCCTACACACCTGCTACTCCACCAAATCAATTCCAACCAGACAAAACTGGTATTCTCCCTATTCTCCCATGTTATTATTCTTATAAGGAGAGTCAGCGTGACCCTGAAACCCTGGTGTAATTTTAGTTGTATTTGATCTCACACATTTCTTCTCCTTTCTCCACAGATCTGACATTCTCCTGGATTTTTAATGAGTATCCCTCGTTTGTGAAGCAGGACACACGACGCTTTATCTCCCAGGAGACGGGCAATCTATACATCGCTAAAGTGGAGCCTTCTGATGTGGGCAACTACACCTGTGTGGTGACCAATACTGTCACCAAAACCAGAGTCCAGGGCCCGCCCACGCCTTTGGTGCTCCGCAGTGATGGTGAGATCCAGTTCTACGACAACCACTTACACCCTATCAAAACAGTATATTCCTATTTCATATGTTCATTTTCTGGCTGTTGTGCTGTGTAATGTGTGCAATACTATCACATTAGAATAGTTTAATTTGTTCACAATCAGTAGGTGAAATGTCAGTAATATTAAACTACACTACTATACCATTAAATCATACATACAGTATATGAATAATTGTATATCTGCATAGTGTTAAACATTAGTTAGAGAAAGCCAACAATTAGATCACTCAGAAAAAATACATTTTCATTGGAGAGCCTTTGACAAAGCTTTCTTGCATGGCCTTGAGCAGATCTTTTACTCCAACTGTTTAGGCCTCAATCTGAAACCAGAAGAGTCCTTTTAACATGAACAAATATCAGATATATTTCTCTAATCGTTATATCTAGCAGATATGTCAGGCGCAAGTACATGTAGCGGACATGAGTTGGTTATGGTCACAGGATGAGGTAACCCGCCTGCAAACATCAAAAACCAGCATCGGCCCTCGGCCCATGAGGGAATTTCATCTTGGTCTAATGGGCTAATATGTTGGTTGTTCCTGTGGGAGAACCCAGTTCATAACCCACATGTTACATTCAGTATGTTAGCATGAAAACTACCACTGCTAATTATTCATCCCTCTTAGATATGATCATGAGTAAATTAACCCTCCCTATTAAATATGGTCATGAAGACAACTATAATTGGTTGAATCAGGGGAAACATTTATGTGTAGTCAGCCGACCTATCATTAAATAATTCCACATTTTTCAAGATGACAACCATTGTTCCTCTTCTCAAGAAAGCTAAGGTAACTGAACTAAATGACTATCGCCCCGCCCCGTAGTACTCACTTCTGTCATCATGAAGTGCTTTGAGAGACTAGTCAAGGATCATATCACCTCCACCATACCTGTCACGTTAGAACCACTTCAATTTGCTTACCGATCTAATAGGTCCACAGACGATGAAATCGCCATCACACTGCACACTGCCCTATCCCATCTAGACAAGAGGAATACCTATGTACAAATGCTGTTCATTGACTACAGGTCAGCATTCAACACTATAGTGTATACCCAAACTCCTGGGTCTCGACTCCGCCCTGTGCAACTGGGTCCTGGACTTCTTGACGGGCTGCCCCCAGGTGGTGAAGGTAGGAAACAACATCTCCATTCTGCTGATCCTCAACACTGGGACCCCACAAGTGGGCATTCTCAGCCCCCTCCTGTACTCCCTGTTGATCAATGACAGCATGGCCATGCACGCCTCCAACTCAATCACCAAGTTAGCAGATGACACAACAGTGGTTAGCTTGATTACCAACAATGACGAGACAGCCTACAGGGAGGAGGTGAGTGCCCTCGGAGTGTGGTGTCAGAAAAATAACCTCTCACTCAATGTCAGAAAAACAAAAGAGATGATTGTGGAATTCAGGAAACAGCAGAGGGAGCACCCCCCTATCCACATCGACACAACAGCAGTGGAGAAGGATCCTTTTAAGTTCCTCTGTGTACATATCATCGACGAATTGAAATGGTCCAACCACACAGACAGTATGGTGAAGAAGGCTGAAAAAATGTGGCTTGTCACCGAAAACGCTCACTAACCTTTACAGGTGCACAACTGAGAGCATCCTGTCGGGCTGTATCGCCGCCTGGTACGGCAACTGCACCGCCCACAACCGCAAGGCACTCCAGAGGGTGGTGAGGTCTGCACAACGCATCACCGGGGGCAAACTACCTGCCCTCTAGGACACCTACACCACCCAATGTCACAGGAAGGCAAGAAAGATCATCAAGGACAATAACCACCCAAGGCACTGCCTGTTCACCCCGCTTCCATCCAGAAGGCGAGGTCAGTACAGGTGCATCAAAGCTGGGACAGAGAGATTGAAAAACAGCTTCTATCTCAAGGCCATCAGATTGTTAAACAGCCACCACTAGCACAGAAAGGCGGCTACCTACCTACAGTACATTAGAGTGTCTAGTTTGAGAAAAAAGACCCCTCACAAGTCCTCAACTGGCTTCTTCATTAAATAGTATCTCAGACTGGCCAATAAAAATAAAATATTAAGATGTGCAAAAGAACACAAACACTGGACAGAGATATGGCTTTTTCTTTGCAACTCTGCCTAGAAGGCCAGCATCCCAGAGTCGCCTCTTCACCGTTGATGTTGAGACTGGTGTTTTGCGTGTACTATTTAATGAAGCTGCCAGTTGAGGACTTGTGAGGCACTCTAATGTACTTGTCCTCTTGCTCAGTTGTGCACCGGGGCCTCCCACTCCTCTTTCTTTTCTGGATAGAGATCTGTACGAGATCTTCAGTTTCTTGGCAATTTCACGGGAATAGCCTTCATTTCTCAGAACAAAAATAGACTGATGAGTTTCAGAAGAAAGTTATTTGTTTCTGGCCATTTTGATCCTATAAACGAATCCACAAATGCTGATGCTCCAGATACTCAACTAGCTTAACACACTCTTTTAAAAAAGGAGTTAAGAAGAACCATTAAGGGTTGTTTGGTTTGTCCCCATAGGGGAACCCTTTTTGGTGCTGGGTAGAACCCTTTGCATAGAATTCTAACTAGAACCTTCTATGTCGGGTTCTTCGTAAAAAAAAACTGTAAATGGTTCTATCTAGAACCCTCTATGAAGAGTTCAGGCTAGAACACTCTATGAAGGGTTTTACCAAAAACCCTTTTATCCTCTAAAGCAGGGTTCCCCAACTGGTGGCCTCTGGGCCGAATTTGGGCCAAGTGTTTTTGACCCCAATGTTTTCTGAGCCCCAAAAAAGAGTGTAATAACTCCCGTAAATCAGATCCAAGTGATTTTAATTTAGAAAATCTGTTCCAAAGTATTCCCACACATACAGTGCCCCTTCACTTTTTCCACATTTTGTTTTGTGACAAGGTGGGATTAAAATTGATTTCATTTAGTATTTTTTTTAAAGCAATGATCGACACAAAATAATGAGTAATGTCAAAGTGGAAGGAAATGTAACATTCATAAAAAAAGATATAAATAAAAGATAAAGCACTAATATATCTTGGTTAGATAAGTATTCAACCCCCTGAGTCAATATGTGTTAGAATCACCTTTGGGAGCAATTACAGCTTTGAATTTTTCTGATTAAGTCTCTAAGAGATTTCCACACCTGGATTGTGAAACATTTGCCCATTATTCTTTTCAAAATTCTTCAAGCTTTGTCAAATTGGTTGTTGATCATTGCTAAACACCACTTTCAAGTCTTGCCATAGATTTTAAAGCAGATTTAAGTCAAAACTGTAACTTGGCCACTCAGGAACAATCACTATCTTCTGGGTAATCAACTTCTGTGTAGATTTGGCCTTGTGTTTTAGGTTATTGTCCTGCTGAAAGGTGAATTCATCTCCCAGTAATGGAATTTATTTCACCCAACTTTTAACCTAAATCCAATGACATGGTGATTTTTTGTTGTTGATTTCACATTGAATTCAGGTTAGTTAAAAACTCAACAAATTTAAATCAAAATTAGATGTTGAATTGACATCTGTGCCCAGTGAGCTTCCTTACAAAGAACCATCGTCTTTCAAAAAGGTTTCTTCAGATGAAAATGGTTCTTGGTATAACCCTATTAATCCACAAAAATCCACAAATTTGGAACCCTTTTTTCTAATAGTGTAGGGACTTGGCAATCGACTCGGACTCAAGGTTTAGTGACTTGACTACATCACTGATTAGAGCCTCATCCAGCTATCTCATTTACTATGCCTGATAGGGCCTTGGCTACCTGGCTGTATTAGACAATGGAGATACAAATCTGAATGAGGTTTCACAGTCAGTCAGGGAACCGTGCCTCACAATATCAAGGAGATGAAATTGGCTTGTTTCTCCCATTTCAAGAGCCCATTTGGGCTGAGAAACCTCTGGAAATGTGATTTGCAGATAGAGAATACCAGCAACAATGAGAACCTGTTATTGGTTTTCCAAAAGAACCACTTCTCAGGTGTATGATTGTAATCGCTTATAGGACATATGTAGACATAACAGACATAACGACATATCATATTATCTGTGTTGTTGTTTTTTGCTTTCTTATAATTGGTTGTGAATTACTCCTCCTCAGGTATAATGGGTGAATACGAGCCGAAGATTGAAGTTCAGTTTCCAGAGATTGTCCATGTAGCCAAAGGATTGACTGTGAAACTGGAATGTTTTGCATTAGGAAAGTAAGTGGACTCTGGGCTTGGTTAAACAGGCACACAAATACATGAAAAGCATAAAAGTTATTAAAAAACTGCAAGATATTTTTCATGTATCACTGCATGCCTCCAACCCTCCTCTGATTGAAGCTGAGCTGGACATCTGAGATTTCTCGTAGAGTTGGGGCTGTGATTCCTGGTACACTAGCTGAATTATGTATTACCTACATGTCAGTTTTTTTTGTCTGATCAATTGAATCCATCTAGGTTAAGTATTGTGGTGAGGTTGTAATATTACAAATGATTTGTGTTTGTAATATGAACATGCTACATGGTTTCTCTTTCCATTCCTCTTTACTCCAGCCCTGTCCCCTCTATAAACTGGAGTAGAGTGGACGGAATCCCCTTTTCTAGGAAAGTGGACGTGAGGAAAGCCAGCGGCGTCCTGGAAATCCCTTATTTCCAGCAGGAAGACGCGGGCACATATGAGTGTGTGGCAGAGAACTCCAGGGGGAAGAACACTGTAAAAGGAAAGCTCTCATTCTACGGTAGGTGATCCTGAACCACATAAGTATTTGAACCAGTGAAGGCTGCATGTGTCAGCTTCGCTCAGATTGAAATGCATCAAAGGGAGACCTAACTGGGTTTAAAACACAGCCATCGGTAATCAACTGTGGCCACTTTGCATGGGGGAGCATTGTTTTAACAGAGCATCCCAAATGATTAAGGCCATGATGCCCATAATATTTTGATCCAGATTAAAGCAATGATGATGTGGATGAGGAGGAGACCTTGGATGTGACCTTGTGCGTGGGACTTGTATTGGTCTCCACCAGATGGCATTGTGATTGACATCCAACTTGACTGGAGATCAAAGCTGTTAAATGTACTATACTTAGACCAGGGCCACATATGCCATCGGAATAATCCGCAGTGCAGCATCTGGATGAAGATGAGGAAGAGTAGTTGTGAAATGTGATTGTTAGTGTTATTAGTTGTATTCTTGTCTGTTTCATTCAGATAGTATTCTGGTGATATCCTCTAATTAATAATGTAGATCTTCAACTGATTCCCTGCTGCTGAATATTTCTGTTTTGGATTTGCTGTCATTGTCATCCATGCATGTATTATTTGTATTATTATTTAACCTTTCTCTTGGTTATTGAGATAAAATCATCAAAAACATCACTGTCTATTCAGGATGTTTCAAGCTGAGAGAAAAATAAAATAGTTTAGCTAAATGATTTTTGTCCCCCTGTTAGGACCAATATTATTGTCACTATTGGCCCCAGCATTAGACCGTATTTTGACCTCTAATAACACAGCAGGCCGTCTCAAGGCTCTATCAGTGTCAGAGTGGAGTCTAGTCAAATGAAGGGCTGCGACCTTCCGTTGTTCTCTAGTAGTCATACGATGGCATTCTTCATACAAGACGTCCTTTTATTAAGTAAGTACCTGTAGGCTATCCTCACCACTGAGATTTATCTCTACCTTCTGGGGTCGTTCTCCGCTGCATGCCTAATGGCCCATTTACAAGAATAGCTTGCCTGGCTCCCTGCATTTTTTATTACACTTGTTGTTTCATTGTTTATATTCCACAATGTGGATCAGTCACAGATAAATGCTGGAAAATACTCTAAAGAAACATGGCCGTCTGGACCAATTATATGAAAGTATGTTCGCTTTGGTAGCAGCAACGATATACAGTATAGTTATAGGGATTGCAAAACAAAGTTTTTTTTAAAACTGAGCACAGCAGGTGATAACTAACATACATACTTCTATGCAGGCCATCTATTTCCGTGTGGGTAAATATTTATGATCTCTTGATTTTCTTCCAAATTCAACTGAATATCTCTCCTTCAATTGGTTTCCTATCTCTATGCCCCTGTGGTGTGTAAGTCAGGCTCTGTCAGCTGTCAGGAATAACTCTTTCTGTGCATTAAACAATTTGGCATTATTTACAACGTGCCTGCCTCCAAGCTCCCTGCAGTGTTGCTCTGGCTGTGAGCTACAGGGGATAGGTTGTCCATATTAGCAGCAGGTCTGCCCTATTTTGATGTGCTTTCTCTCTCTATCTCTTGCAGTGCATGCTGGACGTTTTTTGGAGTTTGAGTGTTTGGTGTGAAGGGCTCAGTTCTAATTAATTTTCTTGGGTTAATGCACTTTGTTTTAGCGGTATCCACAGGTTTTTTCAAAGTTAGGGTGCAAGAGGACAGAGTTAGTTTCCTGGGGTTTGGAAGATGTAGTGTGTGTGATGGCTTCTCAGCCTAGCGTGGAGGAGACCCTGTCGATACGGCATGGATTCAGGTGCATTCCTGAGAACGGAGTTGAAGTGGAGGAGGTTCTGCTCGCAGTCAGTGAACAGGTAGGAGCTGAATTTATACATTCCGCTTCCGGAATGAACAAAGCTGTGATTGTGTTCATGAAAAGGGAACATTTGGTTGGTAGGCTAATTGCTAGTGGTATATTTGTAAGGGGTGTGTTGGTGCCAATTTTGCCTCTTTCTACCTCTTCGACAAGGGTGGTAGTTGCAAATTTGCCTCCGTTTATTACGGATGATCAAATCAGGAAAGAGTTGAGTCGTTCGGTAAGTTTGCTAGCAGTTTTCGTATACTGTTGGGAGGTTTTCAGGCAGATGCCGTTAAGCACGTTGTTTCGTTCCGGAGGCAAGTGTTTATGTTTCTGAAAACAATGTGCAACAGCTAAATGTGCATTTTAAAGTGAGGCATGGGGAGGGGCTCTAATCGAGGTCAACGTGCAGGGGACAATGAGATGCAGACAGCTGAGGCTGGGACTAGTCATGCTATACATGGTGGTGTAGCTGAGGCTGGGACTAGTCATGCTATGGATGGTGGTGTAGCTGAGGCTGGGACTAGTCATGCTATGGATGGTGGTGTAGTGGAGGCTGGATCTAGTCATGCTATGGATGGTGGTGTAGTGGAGGCTGGGTCTAGTCATGCTATGGATGGTGGTGTAGCTGAGGCTGGGTGTAGTCATGCTATGGATGGTGGTGTAGTGGAGGCTGGATCTAGTCATGCTATGGATGGTGGTGTAGCTGAGGCTGGGTCTAGTCATGCTATGGATGGTGGTGTAGTGGAGGCTGGGTCTAGTCATGCTATGGATGGTGGGGTAGCTGAGGCTGGGTCTAGTCATGCTATGGATGGTGGTGTAGTGGAGGCTGGGTCTAGTCATGCTATGGATGGTGGGGTAGCTGAGGCTGGGTCTAGTCATGCCATGGATGGTGGTGTAGTGGAGGCTGGGTCTAGTCATGCTATGGATGGTGGTGTAGTGGAGGCTGGATCTAGTCATGCTATAGAGGGTGATGTGGATGAGGCTGGGCCTCGTCAGGTTATGCTAGTGGATGAGGAGAGTATAGTGGGGAAGTGTGGAGAAGGGGGAGAAGAATGAGGTGGGAGGGGAGAGGCTGGTGTGATCAAAGGCACCATGGAACCTTTGCCTGGTGCTGGAGGGGATGCCCTGACCAGAGAGGAAGGGCAGGTGGTCAGGATGGGAGATGGAGATGAGGAGGAAAGTGAGTCTGAGGAAAAGGATGATGAGTTTTTTTTCAGACTCTTTTTCAGACTCTGACAGCCAGTCAAGCAGAGGGGTCAAAGTACACATTGAGAGAACTGACAAGATTCCCGGAATGAGACCAAGGGGAAAAAAGTTAATCTTGAGGCTTTTTTTTCTGATCCGAGAAAGTTTGTAAGATCAGTACATGCTATGAAAAATGAGGGGCATGGTGTCCTCTCACCCAGGAAACGGTTTAGGTTGGAAGTGGGTCACAACAGTGCGTAAGGGTCAACCTTCAGACACTGTTTAGATTAATAGTTTCTTTCTGGCACTGGGGATTTTTGAGCTTTGCTATTGGTCTCTTTCTTTGCTGGCTTTTCTCCCACTTCTGATGGAGACACTTCGGGTAGGCTCGCTCAATATAAACGGCGCCAGAGATACGGGAAAGAGGAGTGTGTTGGGTGAATATGTAAAACAAAAAAATTACTGTTGTTTCTGCAGGAGACGCATAGTGATGTGGTGATTGGAGGCTCTTGTGGAAAGGAGCAAGTGTGTTGAGCCATGGGGCAAATTTTTGTGCAAGGGTGGCAGTCCTTTTTGTACTGGGTCTGTCTGTAAAAATGTGCTCCTCAAAGGTGGTGTGTGCTGCTTGCTGTAAAATCAGAAATGAACAATATGGTTTTGTCTTTATAAATGTGTTTGCACCTAACATGGGGAGAGAGAGGGGGATTATATTTGGGAGTCTTAGACAGGAACTCTCACAGGTAGCGCCTGAGGAAATGCTGGTGGTCGGCGGGGACTGGAACTGTAAAATGGATTTTACGAAAGACAGAAATGGGGAAGAGCCTCATTCAATGTCAATGGGAGTGTTAAGGCACATCATTAATCAGTTCGACCTAGTGGATGTTTGGAGAAGTAAACATCCCAACACAAGACAGTTGAAGTTGGAAGTTTACATACAACTTAGCCAAATAGATTTAAACTCAGTTTTTCACAATTCCTGACATTTAATCCTAGTAAACATTCCCTATTCCCTGTCTTAGGTCAGCTAGGAATGATTTATTTCAGCTTTTATTTCTTTCATTGACATTCCCAGTGGGTGAGAAGTTAGCATACACTCAATTAGTATTTGGTAGCATCACCTCCAAGTGACTCAAATGATGTCAATTAGCCTATCAGAACCTTCTAAAGTCATGACATAATTTTCTGGAATTTTCCAAGCTGTTTAAAGGCACAGTCAACTTAGTGTATGTTAACATCTGACCCACTGAAATTGTGATACAGTGAAATAATCTGTCTGTAAACAATTGTTGGAAAAATGACTTGTGGCATGCACAAAATTGATGTCCTAACCGACTTGCCAAAACTATAGTTTGTTAACAAGACATTTGTGGAGTGTTTGAAAAATGTGTTTTAATGATTCCAACCGAAGTGTATATACATTTCTGACTTCAACTGTACATGGGTGAAGGTTTTTGGGGCTAGGGTAAGTGCAGCCCGACTTGATCGTTTGTACATGTCCAGGAATCTACGCAATAGGCTGTTGGGCGCTACCAATCTCCCGGTGGGGTTTTCTGATCACCACATTACCATAGCTAGGTTGTCTATTTCACCATGGCCCCGGCAGGCATCCTATTGGACGTTTAATGTAAAGCTCTTACAAGATGCCACTTTTTGCTCAGATTTCCAGACCGTTTGGGAAAGGTGGGGGCAGCAGAGGAGTATGAGTCTCTGATTCAAAGGTAGGATGTGGGGAAAGTCCAAATTCGTCTTTTCTGTCAAAGGTATACAGCTCTCTCATCCTCAGAGGCTAGGAGAGTATTGGGGGAACGAGAGCGTAGTATTAGTGAGATGGAGGTAGAGATGGTGAGGCAAGGCAATGTAGACCTCCAGGCTAACTTAGCTGAATTACGTAGGGACCTGGGCTGTTTTTTCCAGGTTAACTTCTTGATGCACCTATCCATTGGACTAATGGAAGGAAACAAACTTGCACACTTTTGATGGACTTAAAGGGGCAATCTGTAGGTGCTACATCTATTTTGAGATTTATAAATGATATATACAGTGTGGCAAAAAACGTATTTAGTCAGCCACCAATTGTGCAAGTTCTCCCACTTAAAAAGATGAGAGAGGCCTGTAATTTTCATCATAGGTTTACTTCAAACTATGACAGACAAAATGAGGGAAAAAATCCAGAAAATCACATTGTAGTATTTTTAATGAATTTATTTGCAAATTATGGTGGAAAATAAGTATTTGGTCAATAACAAAAGTTTATCTCAATACTTTGTTATATACCCTTTGTTGGCAATGACAGAGGTCAAACGTTTTCTGTAAGTCTTCATAAGGTTTTCACACACTGTTGCTGGTATTTTGGCCCATTCCTCCATGCAGATCTCCCCAGAGCAGTGATGTTTTGGGGCTGTTGCTGGGCAACACAGACTTTCAACTCGCTCCAAAGATTTTCTATGGGGTTGAGATCTGGAGACTGGCTAGGCCACTCCAGGACCTTGAAATGCTTCTTATGAAGCCACTCCTTCGTTGCCCGGGCAGTGTGTTTGGGATCATTGTCATGCGAAAAGACCCAGCCACGTTTAATCTTCAATGCCCTTGATGATGGAAGGAGGTTTCACTCAAAATCTCACGATACTTGGCCCTATTCATTCTTTCCTTTACACGGATCAGTCGTCCGTCCTGGTCCCTTTGCAGAAAAACAGCCCCAAAGCATTCTTTGTCCTCCAGACCAGCTGACTGGTGTGTTTACAGACATATTCAATCTCTCCCTATCCCAGTCTGATGTCCCCACATGGCCTTCGTCAGAGTTTCCACGTCAGAACTTCTGTCATCATGAAGTGCTTTGAAAGACTAGTCAATTATCATATCACCTCTACCTTACCTGTCACTCTAGACCCACTTCAATTTGCTTTCCGCCCCAATAGATCCACAGACGATGCAATCATCATCGCACTGCACACTGCCCTGTCCCATCTGGACAAGAGGAATAATGATGCTGTTCATTGACTATAGCTCAGCTTTCAACACCCTAGTACCCTCCTAGCTCATCATTAAGCTCTAGGCCCTGGGTCTGAACCCCGTTCTGTGCAACGGGCTGCCCCCAGGTGGTGAAGGTAGGAAACAACACCTCCACTTCGCTGATCAACTTCGCTGATCCTCACCACTGTGCCCCCACAAGGGTGCTTGCTCAGCCCCCTCCTGTACTCCCTGTTCACCCATGATTGCATGTCAAATCACACCTCCAACTCAAACATCAAGTTTGCAGACGACACAACATTAGTATGCTTGATTAACAACAATGCCGACACAGCCTACAGGAAGGAGGTGAGGGCTCTGGGAGTGAGGTGCCAGGAAAATAACCTCTTACTCAATGTCAACAAAACAAAGGAGATGATTGTGGACTTCAGGAAACAGCAGAGGGAGCACCCCCCTATCCACATCGACACGACCTCAGTGGAGAAGGTGGAGAGCTTCAAGTTCCTCGGCGTACACATCACTGACAATCTGAAATGGCCCTTCCACACAGACAGTGTGGTGAAGAAGGTGCAACACCATCTCTTCAACCTCAAGAGGCTGAAGAAATTTGGCTTGGGACCTAAACCCTCACAAACTTTTACAGATGCACAATTGAGAGCATCTTGTCGGACTGTATCACCGCCTGATACGGCAACTGCACTGTCCGCAACTGCAGGGCTCTCCAGAGGGTGGTGCGGTCTGCCCAATGCATCTCCGGGGGGCAAACTACTTGCCCTCCAGGACACCTACAGCACCTGATGTCACAGGAAGGCCAAAACAATCATCAAGGACAACCACACTAGCCACTGCTTGTTCACCCCGCTACCATCCAGAAGGCGAGGTCAGTACAGATGCATCAAAGCTGGAACCAAGAGACTGAAAAACAGCTTCTATCTCAAGGCAATCAGTCTGTTAACTTCTTGATGCACCCATCCCATTACCGAGATCATTTTCGTCAACATCCGCTGAATTGCAGAGCGCCAAAATCAAATTAAATTACTAAAAATATTTAATTGTCATGAAATCACAAGTGCAATATAGCAAAACACAGCTTAGCTTGTTGTTAATCCACCTGGTGTGTCAGATTTCAAAAAAGCTTTTGGGCGAAAGCTAACCAAGCGTTTATGTAAGGACATCTCTCTCAGCAGACAAAACATTACAAACAACTAGCAGCCAAGTAGATTGGTCACGAAAGTCAGAAGAGCAATAAAATGAACTGCTTACCTTTGATGATCTTCGAATGTTTGCACTCACAAGACTCCCAGTTACACAATAAATGTTCCTTTTGTTTCATAAAGATTATTTTTATATCCAAAATACCTCCATTTGGTTGGCGCGTTATGTTCAGAAATCCACATGCTCGAGCGGTCACGACCGGGCAGACGAAAATTCCAAATAGTATCCGTAAAGTTCGTAGAAACATGTCAAATGTTTTTTATAATCAATACTCAGGTTGTTTTTACAATATATAATGGATAATATTTCAACCGGACTGTACCTTCTTCATTAGGAGAGAGAAAGAAAATGTCTGCTTCAAGCTGTTGCGCATGCAAAACGCTGCTGGCACCCAGCCATACAATGACGCGATGTGTTCTTTCTTGCTCATTTTTCAAAATAAAAGCCTGAAACTATGTCTAAAGACTGTTCACAACACGTGGAAGCCATTGGAAAAGGAATCTGGTTGATATCTCTTTAAATGGAGCGAAGGCAGGCAATGGAACAGAGAGCTTTCAGGAAAAACAGCACTTCCGGGTTGGATATTAGAGGGTTTTCTATCCTAATCTGACAATTATATGCATATTCTAGATTCTGGGCCTGAGAAATAGTTTCATTTGGGTATGTTTTTCATCCAAACATCAAAATACTCTGTCGTAGGCAGTGGTGTCAAGACTGGCCAGGTGGAGGTGGCTCCAGCCCCAAGTGTCATATGGAGGGAGGTTGCTGATAATCAACAACCTGGTGGCAACTTCCTGTCCTCAACCCCCCCCCCCCTCGCAAGCTGGTGGACTTTTTCTGGTCGGTCCATCACTGGCTGAGGGCGGCAGTGTTGTACATTACCGTCCACGAAGGAGGACACAGAGCCTGGTGGAACTGGAGAGCAGGGTGGCTGCATTCCTACTAAAGGCGGCACAGAGACTGATGTACCACACTAATGTTGGCTTGAGAGAACCAACATGCGCACTGTTGAGAAGAGCTGGCGGATTAGGGTTGGACCGGCAGCTGTGAGGCTGGAGAGGCTGAGTACAGCAGTTCTCTCTGATTTTTACTCTGAGGGCCTGGCAGCTGCTAAGGCCCACACGAGAAGGGGGTTTGGAGCCTGGGGTGTGGATGTGGGAGGAGCCTATTTTCCACAACCCAGCCATACCTTTGAAATCGGATCAGTTGGCCACCCTGCAGAGGCAAATGATGGCAGTGGGCTTACTAAGGCTGGGTGACCTGTGACTGATGGGAGAGGAGGGGTGGAAAACTCCGGAAGTCCTGGCACAACAAACAGGAATAACGTATCTTAGGCTGTTGGAGAGATTCCTGGAGAAGGTCCAGGAGGCAATGTCTGAGCCGGTAAGGGGGATGTTTGAGCAGCCAAAGGGGGAGGGGCCACCAATGTTTCTGCCACTGCATGTGATGGCAGAGACTGAGGACTGGCAAAGGGGTCTGGAGGATTTTAACACTCCGAGTCTGGGGGAGTTTGAGGGGGGGGGGGGGGGATTAAGCCCTCTACAACCTCTGCATTAAGGTGAGGAACATTAGGAGCCTAACAGGAGTGAAGGAACATCAGTGGCAGGGGGTATGTGGGGAGGAGAGTATGGTGGGTTTTATATGGAGGGGGCTCTACAAACCCCCAGCACCATAGAGGTCAGGGGACCTCCAGTGGAGGGTTCTACATGGAGCCCTGGCTACTAACAGCTGGTTGGCACAGGTTGAACTGGGAGTCGGGCAGGGGAGTCCTTTCTGTGTTATGAGAGAAACTGTGATTCATTTGTTTTCTGTGTGCGCCAGGTTAATGCCATTAATGTCTCTGTTGGAATGTCTGTGTGAGAGGTTGGGGGTAGTTTTTACTGTTGGGATGTTTATAATGGGGTACAGGTATTCAAATAAGGAAAAGGCCAAATGTTTGTTGTTGAATTTTCTGTTTGCTCAGGCAAAGTTGGCTATTTGGATAACAAGGAGGAACATGGTCAAAGGTGGGGGGATAACAGACCCTTTACTATTATTTAATGGGATGGTCTCTGCGCTTTAGGGTCGAATTTGAGTTCTATAAAATTATAAGGAGATATGATGTGTTGGGGGTGCTGTCTGTATAGCTGGGATATACGGTTGTAGAAGTGGTGATTTTTGTGGGGGTTATTGTGATGTGTGGTGTGGTTTTGTATCGTGTGGAAGAGGGAAAAGTGAGTATGGTACACATGTATGCAGTACAGGATATATTTTTGGTGTTTTATTTTAAGGGGGGGTGAGGTTTTAATGAAATTAGAATGTTTCATTAAAGAAAGACAAAAAGTAAAAAGTGTCTCTCTCTGTCTCTCTCCATCTCTCTGCCTCTCTGCCAGGTGATACACATCTGTAATCTTATTTTTAAGTATGCTTGAATTAAGCTTTTGAGACATTCGTCAGCAGTGTGTCAGAATCAGGGAATGGAAAAATGTATCTTGTGTACATCAGTACAACCTGCAGCCACAAAGCTGTGAAAGCCTCAGCTTTCTGCCTAGAAAAGAGATGAAGGCATTATTTGAGTTTCTTAGCAGTTATATGCTAATGCTTTAATTGGGTTCTTCTGGGTCTTGCACATCTTGTGTTTTTACAAGGTAAATGATAATAATTATTTCATTTTAGTCAAAGCTACATTTAAATACATCTCTATTGTCTTACTCTTGATTGGAGAGATCATTTTGACATGTCGATATTTGCCAGGTATAATGATTATGAGTATTAAATCAAAACACAGGGACTAATGATCATGGATCATTTGCATTCTAAAAGGTTGCCTACTCAATACAACTAAAAATGCATATGCCACTGCAGTTTATTTAATACTTTCCTACAATAAGTAGTATCTCAAGATACTGCACATAAAAACTTTGTCCTAAGTCCTTTTCTCTGATTCCCCTTTTGCCTATCCCCAATCTCCCTCTTTGCTTTAGCCAGTTGATTTGAAATGTTTGGGCTGATTGTGTGCACACCGGGCCTGATGCAGCCAGGGATGGGCTGCCTGTTTTCATTTTGTGATCTTTGACTGAGAGTCGATACGTTCACAGTGGGTGAGGGATGGAGTGAGCGGCCCTGACAAGGCTAAAAAACAACAACAACAACAATGGGGTCGTGGGGGGTGGAGAGGTTGGAGCATGGCCACGAGGATCCTCTGTTAGATTGCACTGGCATGGATGTGATGCTAAATGACTGGTGATAATGGAGTCTCAAAGTACCCCTCTCTCTCTTTCTGCTATCTCACACTGGCTACCCTCTTAATACCCAGCCACACACAGAGACCCACAGACATTTTTTTTCCCTCTTTCTTCCTTTTTCTCTCACTCTTTTTATTTCTCTCTCTCTATTTTTGCTCTCTCACACACATGCATCACATCAAATACATAGGGATAGGGATACATTTGCAATTACTATTGGATTCCTCACTGTGTCATCTTGAAATTGTTGAAAGCAAGCTGAGCTGAAGCAGGAACACAATTAGAGTTGGATTTGTATGTACTATTACAGATAAATCACCTCCCAGTAATGGAAACGTATGGTGTGACAATGACCTGGTGTGATAGAGGATTATAGCGTCATCCACAACATGGATAGTTATGAGGATAGTAAATCTGGAGGTTTATATTCCTCATTTTGCCCCTCACTAATTCGTTAACCAGTCATGAGTTACTTGGAAGTTAGAGTAGGAATCAATGCAGCTCCTGTATAATTGCACCATCACTTACTTCAATGGTTTTGGGAGAGGTATTTTATGGCACTGTACTGTACACTCTTATAAAAAAGGGTTCCAAAAGGATTTTGTGGCTGTCCCCATAGGATAACCCTTTTTGGTTCCAGGTAAAAACCCTTTTTGATTCCAAGTAGAGCTCTTTTGGGTCTCTGTTGAAAGGGTACCTCATGGAACACAAAAGTGTTCTATCTGGAACAGAAAAGGCTTCTTCAGAGGGTTCACCTATGGGGACAGCCAAGGAGCCCTTTTTTGTTCTAGATGCCACCTTTTTTTCCACCCATGGACACACTAATACGTCTGGCTTGTATTAATAAACCTAACACTTGGATAGTCATGTACCATTTACCCCATCTGCTGTATTTTTAGGTTGTACTTCTGTTTAAGCATAAGGTCAATGCAATGCAAATTGAGCTTATGCTTGGAAATTTATAATGTGTTGTGTATTTGAGGTTTAAAAAGGCTTCTGTAATTTGTAATTTCCACTTTGAAATTTCAGACTTGAAAAATGTATCAACACCTACAAACATGTCTATAATTATAATCCACATAATAATTCAGAATTCCAGTTGCTTCAGGATTAATTTCCTGCTGTAGAAAACTGGCTCAAATTAAGATCCTACATCTGTATGTGCTACTGAAATAGGTAACGCAAATTTATCTTAGTATAGGATCAGTATAATTATATATATTATATAATTTCAAAATCCTGTACATTATTTTAGTAAGGAGGATAGTCTACCTGTAAGATATATTATTTGTGTGAGTATGTTCTAATTCACCAAAATGTTCTTTTTGACCATGCAGCCCCTCCACATCTGATAGAGAAACCTGAGGATGTGCAGAAGCCCATTGACGACTCTCTGGTGTGGGAATGCAAAGCCACCGGGAAGCCCAAGCCCTCCTATAGGTGGATGAAGAACGGAGAGAACCTGGAGTCACTGGAGGTGAGACCTATATGGAGTGAAGTGAACAGTATAGATGCATTAAAGAGGTCAATGGAATGCAGACAGTGGGGGATAGAAGAAGGATGCTGGATTGGTGCACATTCAACCAATCTGCTCTAACAAAGTGGATATTCGTCAAATCCGTCATGATTGAAATATTGTAACAGGCCCACAATGTGGTTGCTAAATTCCAATGCATTACATGTAGAATTTGTCCCTTTTCAGGTATAGAAGAAGTGACTGCTAAATGCTAACACCCGTTCGAATATGCTGGTAGTATAGCTAGCATACAGAAAGTCATTTTTAACTGTAATGCAGTGTGTAGGTGACGATGACATGAACATGTATTGGAGTTGACATCCATTCAAGCATTATACTCCGACTTTTACCTCAACATAGTGTGAAATAAACATTGAAACAATAGCGTAAATGTAGGCACATTTTTTTTGCTGGGGGGCAATGAGGAGATTCTGGGTGTTTCCCCCACGGCATCTTTCCCCCACGTGTTTCCATGGCATTTCCATTGTTTTTATCGAGTTTGATTTATC
The DNA here is from genome assembly GCF_002021735.2 of Oncorhynchus kisutch. Classification (NCBI taxonomy): domain Eukaryota; kingdom Metazoa; phylum Chordata; class Actinopteri; order Salmoniformes; family Salmonidae; genus Oncorhynchus; species Oncorhynchus kisutch. Next base: position 17,995,287 of record NC_034174.2, on the reverse strand, counting down.
TCTTTACCTAATGTATAGATGCTCAGAATTTGTGCTGATTCGGGCAGATGCAACGTTAGTGTGTTCAGATAGAAAGGCATCATGCACAACAGACACCATTCTCATTTCACTGCAGATAGTTTTATGAACTTAAATTACTGTTATAAACCTTGCAAAAGCAGTGTGCACCCACTTGGCTTGTTCAGCCTGCTTTCCTAGTATATGGGTCCATGGTTTACTTCGTTGTAAAAACGGAGATCTAAACACAATTTGGCTAGATATCACCTTTATTCCTTTAGTGCATGGCTTTAAAATGTTCAGTTCCCCAGAACAACACTTATCTAACAGGATTTTGATTATCCTGAAAGTGTCTGCTTGGCTCTGGTTTGTTAAGTGTCTACAATTTTATGCTGGTCTTAGAGCGTCGTAATCTTCTAGTAAAATCTCTCTTCTCAGAGTGAAGTCATTACTCCTGTACACCAATGGAGAAAAAGGAGAAGAGCCCCTTATAAACACACTGACTTTTGTGCATCCTAGATCGACTGTAGCTAGCCAGTTATTTAAGCAATAAGGCATGAGAACCCGGGGATTATTGTGTGATAGCTCCCGACTAAGGGCGGTTCTTTCTTAGGAGGTTCAATTGTATTATTATTATTATTTTTTTATATATATATTTTTTATATTAACAACATGTTTTCATTAAAAACATTATTTTAATGATTCAATTTGTTTAATTTCCTCTTTCCACCAAATGATATAGTCAGAGCAAAAGTAAGTTGTTAGTGCTGAGGTTCTGAAGACGCTAACAAAACAGGCTAGTTGTTAATTCTATTCTCATGTTTTGACCTAGTCGTTCATTCTTTTCATTCCCATGTAAACAAGTTATTGGCATGTAGCTACCTAGCAGAGGTTCAATGATGACGAGAGACAAGAACTTCAATAAATAATTATTTAATAAATAATGTATAAATAGGCAACAACCAACTGATTGTTGAGTTAATACTATAGCTATTGAGGACAGCTAAGCTAACGTTACTTCTCCTTTGCTAGCTAGCCAACTAAAGCTGTCACACAATCACATTAAGTAGCTGAAATTACAGCAAACTATGTGCATTTTTGTTTGTTTTACCTTTGTTTCTATAGCCAATTCTTTGGATATATCCATTATAATGATCCTGATAAATGAATTTGCCTGGATCAGAGAAGCTGTCAGTATCGCCACGTTCAAATGCATGGCACAGTGGAGATCGCAAAAAAAAGATTGGATAGGCACACAGCTTATATTAACCCTCACTCTAACAAACCAAATGCAGGCTAGTAGCTTGGGGAAATATGTCTAGACGTTTTTTTCCAGGGGAGATTAAGTTTATACAGTAAATTGACTGGCTGGTCTGTTTGACAGTGGATGCACATTGATACATCTAATGGAACTGTTCATGGGCATGTAAGGGCCATTTTTATGTTTGTGCTTTTCTTATAACTGATTTCTGTCTTCTATTCATGTGCTGTTCTATAAACCAATTGCTGTGCTCATGGAGGTGGTTGACTGAACAAATCCTCCTCTTATCAGTAGCTACAATTTGGCAATACGCCCAGCCAAACCATGTTTTGAGAACAAATGAAAGATATCTCAGTTTCAAGGTCTCAGCTTAGAGAGGAGAAGCCTTGTGAGGTGTTGGTCTGTCACATTATGAAACAGTATTGGTTGGTCACATGAATGAAACAAAATGGTAATGATTAATTAATTATGCTAAATCATGCAAATATAACGTGTTTGTGTATAGCCATATATAAGACAACTGCTGGGTCTGCCCAAGCAGAGCTCCTGATTGACATGTGTACTATGGTGCATTGAGTTGGTTGGAAACTCCCCAGCGCGCTGACAAGTAAACAATGATTTATTTCAACTTTGAGTGTCCCTGTGTAAGAATTTCCACGACAGGCATTGTGATGGTACGACTCCCTGCTATCAACCAATCAGCATCCAGAATCCAAACAACCCATTTTATAAAAACACATTGACTATTGTGCATCCTATACCTACTGTACTATAGCCACGTGCCTCTCTCAGATTACCCATAATGAACACAATAATGAGAGCTGAACACCTACAGTAGATACTGTACAGTGTAGACTGCAACTGCAAGGTTATTTGTTCAGCTTATAAAAGTGCAGGGTCAGAGTGGAGTATCTATTACGGCTTTGTGGAAATATGATTCAATATACCTGAATGGGAACGCGACAGGTCCCCTGTGCTACAGTACGTGGCCAGTATATTTGCTGGAGATTGATGGTGAGCACTCAGGCACAGCTTGGACGAAAAAATAAACAGACTTTATGTAAATTTTCTTCATTATGCAAAATGGTCACAAACAAAACAGAGGGTATCGATCATTCCGTCGATGTTATATATGCAGGAGAAATGTGAGACGCAGGCCTGTTTTATTGTTACCAGAGGCAGTGCTCCAAACAGCAGCAGCAGGCTCTGTCTCTCTCCTTTGCCCATAAAGCCCGATTAGGGTTGCCTTCAGCTGTGCATAATTAACAATCTGTCTAGTCATTGCATCACATTTTATTAAAAACCTTTACAAGGTCTACTGAAATGGTTTGCATTGTTCTATCGCTTGGTGAAAGAAAGGATTAGATCAAATTTACCCCCATCTGTTTGAGGGATTATTTTACTCAAAGTAGTTTTTTATTTCCATACACTTTTAGAAAAAAACGTTACAATAGGGTTCTTCGGCTGTCCCCATAGGAGAACCCTTTTGTGTACAATGTTCAACCCTCTGTAGAAAGGGTTCGACATGGAACCCTAAAGGATTCTACCTGGAACCAAAGGGGTTCAACCTGCAACTAAAAAGGGTTCTTCAAAGGGTTCTCCTATGGGGACGGCCGAAGAACACTTTAAGGTTCTAGATAGCACCTTTTTTTCTAAAGAGTGTAACATATAATTCTAACACTTCTAGTTCAACTGGACAGATTTGGGGACCATCTGTATCTGACGCCTCTGAGTGTATCTGTTATAAAAGGTGAGACACATCGATGTGTTCATTCTCATGGACTAGGGTTTCCTTAATATGGACATAAATGGGAGGATTAGTAATGCACTTGGATAATTAGATTAATCAAGCAGAAGTGTTACATTGTTTTAAATGTCACCAGCAACCAGTGCAGCTTCATCAATCTGATAACTAAAGGTCATTCATGGAGGGAGGGCAGGAAAGGGGAAGATATACCATTTGGTGTGATTCATTACAGTAAATCAATATGGACCTTTTCTGCTTGTTCTGCTCATCTGGACATAGCAGCTGACTGCAATGGCTTATGATATTACCTTAATTTTTGCAAATAACTTCACAAGTTTTGTCCGGAGCTAAAGTGCATGGGTACACAGTAGACTATGAATAGTTATGATAGATACTGTCAATAATGTTAATGCATTTCTCATACCTGCCGAGAGGGACGATAATCAAAAACAAGAAAATCAAGGTATCTCAAAAACAACCATTACATTAATTTGTTTGTGACATTAATCGAAACAAGTGGCTTGTTGTTTATACTGTCCTATATAAAATGAAGAAACCTGGTTGCGTTGGCAATAACATTGCCAATCACTTGCATTCAGCATAAGGCATGCAGATGGTCCCCCAAGGTCCCGGCATGGAAACTGCTGATGTAAGAGGAACGTCATGCTTAATTAATAGCAGCCCGTAAACAGAGTGATTTCTACGCACTGACTGATATACGCCACCACCATTCTGCCGCTCTTGCCAGCAGGCACATTTACCATGGTGCATCCGACTAGCTATGAGCCACTGAGCATTATGGAAATTCAGAACGCAACCTGCTCAAACACGGGCTTAGCTACTGATGTTTCAATGAGGACAGCTCCTCTTTTCATATGACAGTACCTTAATCCCGTCAGACTGCCTGGAGTCACGGCTGTGCCAAACCTAAGCTGAGCCGAGTCGACACCCCTATGGAAATGTGCTCTAATGACATTAAGGGTGAGCCTCTGGAAAACAGGGGAGATGAAGGGCAGAAGGCAGAACTCTGTAGAAATGTCACAAAGTGCTCTGCCAAAATTCCTTCCCTAAAAACTGTTGTCGGTTTAATGCCGTTCTGGTAATAAAGATATATATTTGTACTTAAGTTTATGAATGTAAACCTACCTTGAAGATAAAGTAGCTAAGTGTCTGGGTTTGAGTGCATTAAGCCCATCTGGGCTAATAAGCCTGTCTATTTTGATGGGCTAGTAGTCACAACAGAAGTATATCTTCACCACGGGGGCAGGAATGTACTATTCAACGGTGGCCCAGTACAGTGTGTGATCTGAAGTGTACATAACAGCGTACAGTACTTAGTATGTATAGGGAATACCTATCAGGAAACCAATTTTCACAATACTGTATAGCTCTGATGTTAAGATATTCCTATTCCTCATATCCAGTCCTTGTGCTGAAGGGGAAACTGGCACTGTGGTGAAGCCAGTGATATACATTGGGAATGGTTTTATATCACTCTCATAAACATGCAGATTGATTAGGGTCATTTTCTGGTAGCCTGCCTCCTTCCACCCTGCCCTTTCCCTCCATTAGTGATGAAAACCTAGATTTATTGCCACGTCCGTCACTGCCACACTATAATTCACTGGCACATTGGCTGCATGCTTTTATGCAAATTAGCAATCGGAATAAGGTATATCAAAGGGCTTGTCTCTGTCTCTCTGTTCATAGGAGCGCATACAAGTTGCCAATGGAGCGTTGTCAATCAGCCGGCTGACGCTGTCCGACATTGGAATGTATCAATGTGTGGCTGGAAACAAACATGGGGAGGTATACTCCAATGCAGAGCTCAGAGTCATTGGTAAGGCAATACAAGGCTGGATGTGTGTTGGTGTGCCTGCCTGCCTGACTAAATATATTTTATGTACACTCTTGGAAAAAAGTGATCCAAAGGGGTTCTTCGGCTGTCTCCATAGGAGAACCCTTTTTGGTTCCAGGTTGAACCCTTTTTGGTTCCAAGGGTTCAAGAAAGGGTTCTACCTGGCAACCAAAAAGGGTTCTTCAAAGGGTTCTCCTCTCTCATATGAAGGTAGCACCTTTTTTTCCTAAGAGTGTAGTACAGTATGCACGTTTGTTTGTCGTGTGCATGTTTTAGTGTTATTTGCGACATTTGTTTTCCGTTCCCTACCACTGTAGTGTGACCTCCAGCATCTCTGTGATTTCCCCCTAATTAAAAACCATAAATTACAGGATGAATGCACTGGAGTGCTATTGATGTATGACCATGCCACTGTGCTCCCCAGTCCCACCCATCTGCCCTGTCAGTCCTGTCAGGGCTGGCCTCCAGCTCTCACTCCCCAACCCATCTCCCATCACGCTTGAACATTGTTTTGTCATTGATTGGAATTAGATCCAACACAGCCAATGAGCCCAGGTTAAATTGAACTTGGAGGAGGTAAAAAATATAATTGACAGACCCTGGCAGAAATGCACTAATTGAAGTGCTTTATAAAAGCACAGGGAGGGATGATCCAGGAGTGAAAAGGAAATGATCATGATAGAACTAAATCGAGCTGAAAAACTGAAGGACATGACATTTTTTCTTTGTTTTTCTTTGCAGAGAAAATGATTCCGTTAATTAATGAGTGCAGTGTAGCACTCTCCTACCTTCCCTGACATTTCTGCTCAACATCACACACACAGTACATGCCTCACTTTGAAGTACACAGCAGTCATTTGAGGATGTGTTTAAAATATCCATGATTTATCCATGCTTAGCTACTGTTATTAAACCATTTAGGGGTTATACAGATAACATTCAATTTCATTATTATTTTAGTTTTGTGCCTTTTCAGTATCTGCCTTTGACTCTGTCTATTCCTTACATGCTGGAGTGGAGAGGTTATTTATCTCTTTTATCCTTTTCTACCCTGGCTGAGACCTCCTCTAGCTATGGCCAATGGCAATCTGTCCTCTCTCCTCACCTCACCTGTACGTGGTTATACTGTATATGAAGTACAGGAATGTTGAGGTGTACATGGTTGAAACCTGTTGGCTGATAAAGACAGAGGTCCCTCCCTTCTGACCTTCTCCTCCAATTGGTTTTAAGAAGTTGGCAAGGAGAGAGGACATGAGGAGTCAAGGAAATGCAATTGAAATACTCCCAATGACTATCTCTAGGCCTTGCCAATCGGGAATGTCATTTTCCCTTGCTGTATATATATATATTTCTGGGGGGACAACGCGACATCACCAGGAACGACTCTGGGCCCACTATACTATGCCCTGAGGTTTTCCTAGTTCAGTTCATGTGATAAACTCATGGCTTTATGCTCATGTAATGCATGTTGAAAGTTAGATATAGGGAAGTAAAAGGGCAGCGAAGGGTTTATAACATGCATGTCTTGTTTCAGCTGTTGCCCCAGATTTCTCCCAGAACCAGCTGAGGAGCCCCACCATGGTGAAGGAGGGAGGAGACGTGCTGATCGAGTGCCGGCCCAAGATGTCCCCCTGGGGCGTGATCTCCTGGAGGAAGGGCAGCGAGGCTCTTCGAGAGAGCCACAGGTAATGTAACAATCTCTCTCTTTATTGTCTGATCGCTCTCTCTGTGGAGGGGTTGATTTTCCTAAGCACTGGGGTTGTTGTAGGATTTGTTCAGGTATGGTACCCTGGAGGAACTGTTGTTGTAGGATTTGTTCAGGTATGGTACCCGGGAGGAACGGTTGTTGTAGGATTTGTTCAGGTATGGTACCCTGGAGGAACTGTTGTTGTAGGATTTGTTCAGGTATGATACCCGGGAGGAACGGTTGTTGTAGGATTTTTTCAGGTATGGTACCCTGGAGGAACTGTTGTTGTAGGATTTGTTCAGGTATGGTACCCGGGAAGAACGGTTGTTGTAGTATTGATAAAGAGCTAATGCCAGACACCCCTGGCTATGATTATTGTATGTTTACCTGGTCAGGCTTTGTAACTTGATATTATTTCTCTGGTCATATTGATTCTATTCCTCACTGTTACAGAATCTCTCTGACTGTTAACATTTATCTCCAGCTTTGGGTTGAAAGTGCATCTGGAGAAATATATGAAGTATCATATCTGTCTGTTTACCTACAGTTACTGCATCCGATGTAGATTCCTGTAGGCCTATATTCAGTAAAGGTTCCCACTCATTCCAGTCATCTCCCAGACACATAACTCCGGGTTTAATCACACTTTAGACATCTGCACAAACAAACCAATGTGAGGACTGAAAGTAAAATTGGTTTGGCCACTACTTGGAGTCACCCAACATGCCACTCACTGTGCAGAGTCTGGGTGCTAATCAAGCACTTTTCGCCCTCTGTGGGAGGGTGTGGGCGACCAGCCACTGTCTGCTGACATATATCCACGCTTTTCTGGGCAAAAGTGTTAAGCCTCCTGCTAACAGTGACAGGAGAGCTGTGTGTGTGTGGGAGTGAGGGGTGTGGCTGGGTGGCGTCAGGGGTCAGTCAGACAGTGCTGATCCAGACAGGGGTCACTCATTCGGTGACACAGCTGCTACACCACTTTGGTGGCACGACTCTGGCAGCAGGACTGTGTGCACAGTGTCTGGTACGACTCGTCATGGTTTACATATACACAAAGAGGTGTTGTTGCTTGTCAAACAAAGTATCCTGCATTTGCATAGTGGTTACTCTGCTGGCGCCCTTCAGCTACACTGTGTACCTACGTACATGATGCTGTCTCCCAAGCTGACGGATCAAGGCTGAAACGCATCAAGTTTTATTAATAAAATGTGTATTTTTCTATTCTACTGTTTTGTCATCCCCTGTTAAACTGACAGTTTGAATCCTGGTTGAACTGTGAGATAGTGATAGACTATGCTTTTCCCTTTTCATGGTTTCTAACACAGACATCCCCTGAGCTACAGTAACTGATCATTTTGATTTAATGTCCTGCTTGTAGTGTATGGATATGTTTGGAACGGAGAGTTTTGTTGTTGATTGATTTGGTATTTTGCACCACTGTGACACTGGTACAGTATATGTTTCCATGGGATGATTCATTCAATAGCAGTGGCTCTATTAGGCTTGAATGGATGGATGTTGCCATGTTCCCCTGTTCTTCCCTGCTGGTTTGTCGGTCCTTGTTTGTTTCCCTTTGTGTAACTATGAGCTTGTTTACAAGTAGATAGATAGTTGAGATATACTGTTTGTTTGCTGTAGCGCTGACGCCTACCTGAACTCACATACTGTATGGTATTTTAATGTTCTGATAGGGAATTGCTGGAAACAAAGGCAAATGTGGATTATTAAACCTGGACCAGTGCCCTTAATGTCATAAACACAATCTATCAAAATATTGTGCTAGTCATAGAGGAAATGATATTACAATATCTCTAGATCTGTATTCTAGTGGAGTCCTGGGACTTGTTGAACTTGAAAAGTAAATCGTCATGCTTTTACTTTGTAAATGGTATTCAGCGCAGACCACCTGGTGTGCTTTTGACACAGAGGTAATTAAAAAGAAAAATGTGCAGGTCACAAGTTTGCTCGTGTCTGTCCCAGGTTGTATTGTGCAGGATAAAATCTTGTCAGGATGCATTGTCAATAGGTGGAACCCTCCGATGTTACTTTTCACGGTACGGAAAATACCGTATGTGTGAGTCATAGAATATGTTGACCCAGCAAACTAGGAACATTCCCAGAACATTAGCTAAGATTCCCATGAAATTGTAATTAGGGTTTGACATTTTTTTTCTAATAAAATATCTTTGGAATGTTCTCTTCACATTCACTCAAATGTTCCCAGCAAACTAAAATGATTGGTTCTGTGAAAGTTCCCAGAACTGTAACGGTTGTGGTGGAAGAAGGTGAAGAGGACCAAGATGCAGCGTGGTACATGTTAATGGTAAATTTAATAAAGAAACTGAACACTAGAACGAAGAAACAACAAAGCGGAACAAACGAAACAGTTCTGTCTGGTGCAGACACACAAAGACAGAAAACAACTACCCACACCCATAGTGGGAAAACAGGCTGCCTAAGTATGGTTCTCAATCAGAGACAACGATAACCAGCTGCCTCTGATTGGGAACCATACCAGGCCTAAACATAGAAACACAACACCTAGACATACAACATAGAATACCCACCCACATCAAACCCTGACCAAACTAAAAATAGAAACATACAAAGCAATCTACGGTCAGGGTGTGACAATGGAATCGGTGCAGCCAGCTGGTTTCTTCACGCTTCGTGCCGACAGAAACAAACATCTTTCTGGTAAGAAGAGGGGCGGGAGCGTATGCCTTATGATTAACGAGACGTGGTGTGATCACTACAACATACAGGAACTCAAGTCCTTCTGTTCACCTGATTTAGAATTCCTCACAATCAAATGTCGACCGCATTATCTACCAAGGGAATTCTCTTCGATTATAATCACAGCCGTATATATTCCCCCCCAAGCAGACACATCGATGGCCCTGAACAAACTTTATTTGACTCTTTGCAAACTGGAAACCACATATCCTGAGTCTGCATTCATTGTAGCTGGGGATTTTAACAAGGCTAATCTAAAAACAAGACTCCCTAAATTGTATCAGCATATCGATTGCGCAACCAGGCCTGGTAAAACCTTGGATGATTGCTATTCTAACTTCCGCGACGCATATAAGGCCCTGCCCCGCCCTCCTTTCGGGAAAAGCTGACCACGACTCCATTTTGTTGCTCCCTGCCTACAGACAGAAACTTAAACAAGAAGCTCCCGCGCTCAGGTCTGTTCAACGCTGGTCCGACCAATCTGATTCCACGCTTCAAGACTGCTTCGGTCACGTGGATTGGGATATGTTCCGCATTGCGTCAAACAACAACGTTGACGAATATGCTGATTCGGTGAGCGAGTTCATTAGAAAGTGCATTGATGATGTCGTTCCCATAGCAACGATTAAAACATTCCCAAACCAGAAACTGGCGGATTGATGGCAGCATTCGCGTGAAACTGAAAGCGCGAACCACTGCTTTTAACCAGGGCAAGGTGACCGGAAACATGACCGAATACAGACAGTGTAGCTATTATCTCTGCAAGGCAATCAAACAAGCTAAGCGTCAGTATAGAGATAAAGTAGAGTCACAATTCAACGGCTCAGACACAAGAGGTATGTGGCAGGGTCTACAGTCAATCACGGATTACAAAAAGAAAACCAGCCCCGTCTTGGACCAGGATGTCTTGCTCCCAGGCAGACTAAATAACTTTTTTGCCTGCTTTGAGGACAATACAGTGCCACTGACACGGCCCGCAACCAAAACCTCCTTCACTGCAGCCGACGTGAGTAAAACATTTAAACGTGTTAACCCTCACAAGGCTGCAGGCCCAGACGGCATCCCCAGCCGTGCCCTCAGAGCATGCGCAGACCAGCTGGCTGGTGTGTTTACGTACATATTCAATCAATCCTTATCCTAGTCTGCTGTTCCCACATGCTTCAAGAGGGCCACCATTGTCCCTGTTCCCAAGAAAGCTAAGGTAACTGAGCTAAACGACTACCGCCCCGTAGCACTCACTTCCGTCATCATGAAGTGCTTTGAGAGACTAGTCAAGGACCATATCACCTCCAGCCTACCTGACACCCTAGACCCACTCCAATTTGCTTACTGCCAAAATAGGTCCACAGACGATGCAATCTCAACCACACTGCCCTAACCCATCTGGACAAGAGGAATACCTATGTGAGAATGCTGTTCATCGACTACAGCTCAGCATTTAACACCATATTAACCTCAAAACTCGTCATCAAGCTCGAGACCCTGGGTCTCGACCCCGCCCTGTGCAACGTGGTACTGGACTTCCTGACGGGCCGCCCCCAGCTGGTGAGGGTAGGTAACAACATCTCCACCCTGCTGATCCGGAAACACTGGGGCCCCACAAGGGTGCGTTCTGAGCCCTCTCCTGTACTCCCTGTTCACCCACAACTGCGTGGCCATGCACGCCTCCAACTCAATCATCAAGTTTGCGGACGACACTACAGTGGTAGGCTTGATTACCAACAACGACGAGATGGCCTACAGGGAGGAGGTGAGGGCCCTCGGAGTGTGGTGTCAGGAAAATAACCTCACACTCAACGTCAACAAAACAAAGGAGATGATTGTGGACTTCAGGAAACAGCAGAGGGAGCACCCCCCTATCCACATCGATGGGACAGTAGTGGAGAGGGTAGTTCCTTGGCGTACATATCACGGACAAACTGAATTGGTCCACCCACACAGACAGCGTCGTGAAGAAGGCACAGCAGCGCCTCTTCAACCTCAGGAGGCTGAAGAAATTTGGCTTATCACCAAACCCACTCACAAACTTCTACAGATGCACAATCGAGAGCATCTTGTCGGGCTGTATCACCACCTCGTACGGCAACTGCTCCGCCCACAACCGTAAGGCTCTCCAGAGGGTATTGAGGTCTGCACAACGCATCACCGGGGGCAAACTACCTGCACTCCAGGACACCTACACCACCCGATGTCACAGGAAGGCCATAAAGATCATCAAGGACAACAACCACCCGAGCCACTGCCTGTTCACCCCGCTATCATCCAGAAAGTGAGGTCAGTACAGGTGCATTAAAGCAGGGACCGAGAGACTGAAAAACAGCTTCTATCTCAAGGCCATCAGACTGTTAAACAGCCCCCACTAACATTGAGTGGCTGCTGCCAACACACCGACTCAACTCCAGCCACTTTAATGGGAATTGATGGACATTTATGTAAAATATATCACTAGCCACTTTAAACAATGCTACTTAATATGTTTACATACATATGAGATGAGTAATGTAGGGTATATGTATATACTGTACTCTATATCATCTACTGCATCTTAATGTAATACATGTATCACTAGCCACATTAAATTATGCCACTTTTGTTTACATACCCTACATTACTCATCTCATATGTATATACTGTACTCGATACCATATACTGCATCTTGCCTATGCCGTTCTGTACCATCACTCATTCATATATCTTTATGTACATATTCTTTATCCCTTTACACTTGTGTGTGTATAAGGTGGTAGGTTTGGAATTGTTAGGTTAGATTAGGTTATTACTGCATTGGCGGAACTAGAAGCACAAGCATTTCACTACACTTGCATTAACATCTGCTAACCATGTGTATGTGACAATAAAATTTGATTTGATTTTGATTTGATTTAGAACATTTGTTTGGTTGTGGCAAATGTTCTCATAACACAGAAAAATGTCCAGTGGCGCCTACAGTATTAACAGAGAGACAATGTTTTTATAAAACATTCACCTTATGTTGCAAGAATGTTCTCAGAACACATTTAGTATTTTTAAAGGTTCCCTAAAGGCCTGGTGGGAACAAAAGATGAACTGTTCAGTTGTGCAGATGATTATACAAGGATTATTTTGGGGTGCAAAAAACATTAACCTGATGCTACAAGAACGTTCCCAGAACAAATTTATGCTCTTTAAATGTTCATAAAACATTTCTTTAGGTTGCGTGAACATGACAAGAGAAACATTCCCAAAACACAAAATGGTCCTTTGATGTTGCAAGAATGTTGACAGCACAGCCTTTGAGTTCTTTAAAGGTTCCCAGAACATTTCATTAAGTTATGAAAGTTGTCTGGAATGTTACAAGAATATTCTTGTGATATTCACATATTGTACTTAAGAGGTTGCACTGAACATTCCCACAATTTTGCACAATTTCCCCTAAATTTTGTTTTGATTGCGTTCACAGCATATTTATTTTAAGTTTATCATATTCCATTGATGTTCACACAATATAAATTAAACCGTGTCTTGGAGGTCCTCAGAATATTTCAAGAACATTTTGAAAATGTTAAAGGTCAGACACACCAGTAGGATTGTCAAACATTTGCCTGCCAACAGTACTTAGCACCTCTGAACAGAGTGTCGCCAGTCAATCTCTTTTGTGATCCCACAGCAAAGACCTTGATGTCATCAGCCACTCAGCCTTTTTAAAATACATGAAGGTGGCAGTAACATTGTTTGGTAATGCATGTGTGTGTGTTTCTTTATGGCCTAATCAATGTTGGCTAACTAGCTGCGCTAATGGTACTACTAGCCAGATGACCACAGCTAGATAACTAGCAAGATGAAAAGGAAAACATTTAATTCGCTCTCCATAATCACATACAGCCCATAGATACTTTTTTTGCAAGCTGGCTAACATTAGCTAAATGGTTAGCATCATTCGCTAGCTGTTGTACTAGCTAGGTAATGTAAATGTAAATACACTGCATTGACTCTCGGAAGCCAGCTACAGGCAGCTGTTTCATGGAAACAAATCCATTGTGATTGAAATATGTTACTAGCCACAGTGGCCAGATGGCTAGCTTGGTAAAGCTAGTTGTGTGCAGTGTTGCACTTACCACCCTATTCGTTTCATATCAAACTAATCGGGTGTGTGTGACTGCCTTGCTCAGTTAGCAAGCTAACGTTAGCTAGCTTACTAATAATATCAAACCTAACAAAAACATCCTTCAAGCACAACTCATTAGAAAGATATAAAATATGTAAAGAATTGCTCTAGAAAATATTTATTATGCAGCTTTATTGTTTTAGTTAACAATTGTGATGCAAAGGGTGGATTAGACTGGGAAAAGTGCCCTCTTTCTTCCATTTTCTTGTCACTCCTGTCAGCTCCCCCACTTGGAGGTTCATGCTCTCTGATTGACTCAAAGTCAAGTTGCCGAGCATTGCGTTCTACAGGTACGTACGCCCTTTGTTCTAGCAAGAGAAGGAACGACCTCCTTCTGTGATAAGTACTGTACCTATCGGCAGTCAGATTCTCAGGGGGGTTTCATACTTTATATTTAAGTTTGACCTAATGTTACTACAATACTCAGCATGCACATTTCTAGTTATTTAAAGCATATCGGAATATATGCCTTTTGTATTCTTCTCCAGATTTATTAACAATTCTCATTTGAGGATTATATTGTAGACCCACTGTTACGAATCCCTTTTGGCCTGACAGTCTAAGGGGGGATGGTAATGAGACCCGTAACATAACGCATGCAAATTATTATTGTGACAAAGTAAAAATGTGAACGAAATAACCACGACAACAGAAATCTACCGTCAAACTCCAGGTTTATTTATAAACACACGGTAATGGGGGGGAAGCAGGAAAAGGGGCTGAGCTGGACCCAAGGAAAGAAACAATATACAAAAACACCCCTAAGCTAGACTAGCCTACTTTAACAACAGCTAACTAACCAAAAATACAGTGGGTGGTCCGCCCAGTTCTAACTAGTGTATTTAACAAAGTTCACCTACTGGTAGTGTATGCCCATGGGTGACTTGTCTTGGGTTCCCCCTTTTCCCACCAGCAATAAACAAACACCATAACCAAAAACAATACTCACAGGTGATGACAAAGTGCTATGGAGGTGCTCAAACAAAAGAGGTTAAGACACAAAGCGAGAGTGAAACACAGAGACCTACAGACATGGCATTTACAGAGAGATTGAGCTCTAGAGCAAACAAATGATGGGGTTTTTAAACCATGGGGAAGGAACTGTGATAGGGTAGGAAATAGGAGGAGGTGTGTCTTCTGATTGATGATTGATTGTTGACTGATTGGGGAGTGATGATTTTCACCTGTGAGGGGAGAAGGAGAGAAAAGAAACACACACAGGATACACACACACAGGATAACTGTATCCGTAACACCCACTACAATATGATATAGACAAACCTTGCATTTAATTTCATTCAGAGGACATTTGAGTAGCAATTAATCATACAAACATCCATATTTTCCACACTTTATATGTTGACAATCTGCAATCTTCAGCCAGCTCAGTAAGCCTCTGTGCCACCAGGGGACAGCTGTGTTATTACGCATTTGTTTCCAATCTATATAGATAGGGAAATAAATGGTTAATTAGGACTAGGGTTGGAGAATTCGGAAGATTCCCAGAATCAGGAGGCAATAAGCAGGAAAACACTAAACTAGTGTTTAGAGCATTGGGCCAGTAACCGAAATGTCACCAGTTTGAGTCCACATGCGTATAATACACACTTGTACGTGTGTGAAATAGGACAAATATAAGCCACCACCAAATTTTTATTATACTTGTAACACTGCAGTTTACGATTTAAAAAAAAATTCATCACATATTGAAAGACTTATGAAATGTTATTTAAGTTGGGTCGATATTTATACATTTTAATTTAAATAAGTTGTATTCTTGTGTAATCGCATGCTTCTTAAATATAGACTCAGAACCTTCAAACAAAATATGAAACAATTTGACCCTTTCTCAATTTCAATCGAAACACATTCTCTTGATTATACATTAATACACTTCTTTAAGTCGCAAAATAAAGTCTTTAAAATAAAAGTGGTGCACTTTGAGTGGTGCATGCAATACACATTCTGAAAAATTAAGATACATAGCATTTTAATAACTTAGAAACTGTGTTCTGTGTCCTGATTGACCATATTACCCTATGTACATAGACTGAAAAACTGCAATACCACAGCTGTCCCCTTGTGGTGCAGAGCATTAATGATCTGGCTGAAGATTGCAGGTTCCAAACCCACGTGCAGATTGTTAATATTTATTTTGATACATTTTTTACCTTTATTGAAGCATGAAGTCATGCTGAGATCAGTCTCTTTCGCAGAGAGGCCCTGCATGAACACACCAATAAACAACAATTACATAATACATATCTATATACACATAGGTTACACTATACATTTCTATATACACATCAATTAAACTATACATATCTATATACACATCAATTACATAATACATTACATGCAATCCATCAATCTACGAGACTTCAAGGAGGGCCAGCCCACATTCTGATACAATGTGCAATGGTGTGTCCTGAACCTTTCGGCTGTAATGAAGTGCAAAGCATTTTGATAAACTTTGTCCAATGGCTTCAATGCAGTGGCAGTCGATAACCGGAAGGAATGTTGACTGAATTATTTGATTTCTGCTATTTAACGAAAGACAGGATCTGTTCCTATAGAAGAATACTATTTTAATTCTTCATTTCTTAACTAACGCATCAACATGCTTTTTAAAGTATATATTTTTTTCAGCAATCCAGATGCCCAGATAGTTATAGGCAGGGACACCAATCAATGAGGGCCCCATCCAAAGTATGTAGACATAAATCATCAGATACATTTTTAAGTGATTTGGAAAATGACATACACTTGGTTTTTACCTGCATTAAGTACTAATTTCAGTTCAACAAAGGCTTTCTGCAGGGCATTAAAGTCAGACTGAAGCACTGGCAGAGCACTGACAGAGCCTGGCAGCACTGACAGAGCACTGACAGAGCCTGGTCAGCTGTGGGGGAAATAGCATCTTTCTTTTTTTACAGATAAACCAATATTGTTCATGTAAATAGTGAAATGAACCAGACCAAGAATTGATCCCTGTGGGACACCCTTTGTTATCATCAGTAAATACACACTGTGTTTGTGTCATGATTTAGACCATCATTTAAAACCAAAGAAGTAGTGGAGATGGTGCTATGGCGTGTTCTGAAACTTGACTAGTGTACATTTAGAATACATTCCGTAGTTAAATGTATTAAATGTATATAATCGGCAACAGAGTCCGTTTTTCTAGCCATGGCCCAGACCTGATTTCTTATCATATCAAGATCTGAGATCATTTTTTTACTCTAAGACATTTAAAGGGAGCTTGTTTGGTTGTGTTTGTATTATTTAATTTTTGTTTAAATGTCCTATGAATTAAGTTAAATGATTGTCTATTTCACTTTTTTAGTGGGCCTACAATACAATCCTCAAATGTGCATGACCATTAAATATGGAGAGAAACATAGTGGGGGATGTATTCCAATCTGCATTATGCTTTAAGGAACTAGAAATGTGCATGCTGAAAATGTTGTGGTACTATTATGTAAACTTAAATACACAATTTTCTAAATGTTCTTGAAATGTTCTGTGGACCTCCAAATCAAGGTCAAATGTATATTGTGTGAACCTCAATGGAATAGTATGTTAAACTGCTATGAAAACTGACTTGGAAATGGTGCTACATTGTGGGAATATTATGCACAACCTCTTAAGTACAATATGTGAATATCACAAGAATATTCTTGCAACATCCCAGACAACTCCCAAAACGTAAATGTTCTGGGAACCTTTAAAGAACATAGAGCAGGTGTTCTGTAAACATTCTTTCAACATTAAGGGAATGTTCTGTTGAACCTAACTTAAACGCTGTATGAATATCATCACAACTGAGCATATTTTGTGCTTTGGGAACATATCTCTTGCAATGTACCCACACTGTTCCCAGAACCTAATTTTATGTTCAGGGATTCTTTAAAGAACTCAAAGACTGTTCTGTCAACTTTCTTGCACCATCAAAGCAATGTTTTGTGCACCCTGATACAAACATTATCTGCATGTCAGCACAACTGGACAGTTTTTGTGTTTTTGTAAATTAGCTCTTGTCATATCCCCACAATGTTCCCACAACTTAAAATCTCTATGGTATGTGGGATGCTAGCGTCCCATCTGGCCAACATCCAGTGAGATTGCAGAGCGCCAAATTCAAATACAGAAATACTCATTATAAAAATTCAGAAAACATAACATATTTTACATAGGTTTAATGATTAACTTCTTGTTAATCCAACCACGGTGTCAGATTTTTTAAATGCTTTTCGGAGAAAGCATACCTAGCCCACCTAGCGAAGAACGTAGCCCAGTTGACAAATTATTACAAACAGTAACCAGCCAAGCAGAAGCGTTACAAAACTCAGAAATAGAGATAAAATGAATCCCTTACCTTTGATCTTCATATGGTGGCACTCAGAAGACATTCATTTACTCAATAAATGATCCTTTTGTTCGATAAAGTCTCTTTATATCCAAAAACCCCGTTTTCTTCCCGCGTTTTCTTCAGTAATCCACAGGCTCTAACGCAGTCAAAACAGGCAGACAAAAAAATCTAAATTGTATCTGTAAAGTTCAGAGAAACATGTCAAACGATGTTTATATTTAATGCTCAGGTTATTTTTAGCCTAAATGATCTATAATATTTCAACCGCACAATAACGTTGTCAATATAAAAGGTAAACAAGAAATGCACTCTCTCGGGATTGCGCATGAAAAAGCTCTGTGACACGTCAGGGTCCACTCATTCAGACTGCTCTTCCCTCATTTATAAGAATACAAGCCTGAAACCATTTCTAAAGACTAATGACATCTAGTGGAAGGCATAGGAACTGCAAATTGAGTCCTAAGTCAATGGATACTGTAATGACATTGAAGAGAGAACCACAAAACCAACAAAAAAAATACTTCCTGAATGGATTTTTCTCAGGTTTTCTCCTGCCAAATCAGTTCTGTTATACTCACAGACACGATTTTAACAGTTTTGGAAACTTTAGAGTGTTTTCTATCCAAATCTACCAGTTATGCATATTATATCTTCTGGGCCTGAGTAGCAGGCGGTTTAATTTGGGCTTGCTTTTCATCCAAAATTCCGAATGCTGCCCCTACCCTAGAGAGGTTAAAGAAATGTTTTATGAACATTTAAAAAAAAACTTTTTCTGAAAACGATCTTGTAAGTGAAGGTGAATGTACACTAAATTAAATTGTTTAATCATCTGCACAACTGGACAGTTTATCTTTTGTGATGTCCCCACAATGTTATCATCAGAATGTTCCCAAAAACCAATAAAGCATTATGGGAACCTTTAAAGATCAGACATATGTTCTGGGAACGCTATTGCAACATCAGGCAAATATTTTATACAATAAAACATTGTATTTTCATCAGCACAACTGCACAGTTTTTGTGTTATGAGAACATTATACATTACACACTCTCTCTCTCCAATTTCAATTTAAGATTTAAGGGCTTTATTGGCATGGGAAACATATGTTTGAAATAGATAATTAACAAAAGTGAAATAAGCAATAGAAAAATGAACAGCAATAGAAATCTCTCTCTCAAAAATTCACGACATACCACCATGTAATCGAGTGGACCACCACTGCCTTGCTTTGTCTGTGCCTGGTCAACTATACCATTTGCACAATTACTGCACTTGAGAATAATTAATAATCACATTGTTTCATCTAAATAAGGTGTGAGCAGAATGTGGTGGGACACTTGCTCAGGAGCATGCATAATCAAGGGGGGGGGTTGAAAACCCCTTGTTGTTCAAAATTAATTGGCTTAATTGTGTTAGTGCTCCACTGTGGCTTTAGAGGGAGGGGAGCCAGTGTCACCAGCTGGGTAATCCATCTTCTTAGCAGCAACCCTTTTTTCTGCAGGAAACCAGCAGAGGTGGGTGTTGGGGGGGGGTCTTATCTCTCCCAGACAACCCTGCAGGGACCCGGTTTAGATGACATCAGCTGGAACAAAGCAGCTGAGAACGCAGAGAAGGGTCTTGCCGATGAGTGTATAAGTGGGCCGTGTCAGGCAATGGACCGCTGTATAAAAATATCCCATTTCAATATGTCACCACTGGATTGGAAGAGAGAGAAAAAAATGTTTTGGCCCCTCACACCAGACCCACACAATCAACTGTCTCTGAATTAGTGGCCACCGTCTGCCTGCCTGCCCGCCCGCTGGATGTACTGGCATTCTGTTTTCCCCTTGTCTCTTCTCTCTGAATTAAAGGCAGTCTTTCAAAGGCCTGTTTGTAGTTATCTTATGCGACAGGGGCACTCGAAAAAATACACGATATACTGTATACAAAAGTATGTGGACACCCCTTCAAATGAGTGGATTCGGGCTATTTCAGCCACACCTGTTGCTGACAGGTGTATACAATTTTGCGCACAGCCATGCAATCTCCATAGAAAAACACTGGCAGTACAGCTCAGTAACTTACAACATGGCGCTGTCATTGGAGGCCAACCTTTCCAACATGTCAGTATGTCAAATTTCTGCCCTGCTAGAGCTGCCCCAGTCAACTGTAAGTGTTGTTATTGTGAAGTGGAAACATCTAGGAGCAACAACGGCTCAGCCGCAAAGTGGTAGGCCACAAAAGCTCACAGAATGGGGCCGCTGAGTGCTGAAGCGTGTAGTGCGTCCTGCAAATCAAATCAAACTTTATTTGTCACATGCGCCGAATACAACAGGTGTAGACCTTGCCGTGAAATGCGTACTTACAAGCCTTTAACGACCAATGCAGTTCAAGAAAATATTGACCAAATTAGAAAATAATAACATAATATCTAATAAATTAGAAAATAGTAGAAAATAATAAAAAGTAACACAATAAAATAACCTTAACGATGCTATATACAGGGAGTACCAGTACTGACACGTTAGTCGAGGTAATTGGTTCATGTAGGTAGGGGTAAAGTGACTATGCATAGATAATAAACAGCGAGTAGCAGCAGTGTAAAAACAAAGAGGGGTGGGGGTTGACAACGTAAATTGACTGGGTGGCCATTTGATTAATTGTTCAACAGTCTTATGGCTTAGGGGTAGAAGCTGTTAAACCTGTCTTGGACACAGGTTCCGCTAACGGAACCCCCCCCAACATTCCACTGAAAAGGCAGAAAAAAGGCAGAAAAAATATTTTTTTGAAATATTTAACTTTCACACATTAACAAATCCAATACAGCAAATGAAAGATAAACATCTTGTTAATCTACCCATCGTGTACGATTTTTTAAATGTTTTACAGCGAAAACACAACATATATTTACCAAATACCAAAAAACACAGCCATTTTTCCCAGCCAAAGATAGTCACAAACGCAGAATTAGAGATAAAATGAATCACTAAACTTTGATAATCTTCATCAGATGACACTTATATGACATCATTTTACACAATACATTTATGTTTTGTTCGATAATATGCATATTATATCCACAAATCACGGTTTACATTGGCGCCATGTTCAGAAATGCTTCCAAAATATCCGGAGTAATTACAGAGAGCTACGTCAGATAACAGAAATACTCATCATAAACTTTGACGAAAGATACATGTTTTACATATAATTAAAGGTACATGGGTTCTTAATGCAACCGCAGTATCAGATTTTATTAAACGTTCTGAAAAAAAAGCATACCATGCAATAATCTGAGACGGCGCTCAGAGGTAAATACATTTCTCCGCCATTTTGGAGTCATAAATCATAAATATTCCCTTACCTTTGATGATCTTTCATCAGAATGCAGTGCAAGGAATCCTAGTCCCGCAATAAATCGTTGTTTTGTTCCATAATGTCCATTACTAGTGTCCAATTAGCTACATTTGCTAGCAGGTTTAGTTCACAGGCGAACTTAGACAAAAACTTCAAAAAGTTATATTCCAGGTCGAATAAACTGGTCAAACTAAGTAGAGAATCAATCTTCAGGATGGTATTATCATATATATTCAATAACGTTCCCACCGGAGCATTTGTTTTGTCTCCAGAGTAATGGAACGCAAGGCATATAATGACTACTGCGCTTAACCAGGAACTGGCATTCTGCCAGACCAGTGACTCATTCCCCTCCCATCCGGTCCCACATCACACTAGAGGCTTCATTCCATGTTCTACTGACTGTTGACATCTAGTGGAAGGCGTAGGAAGTGCGAACAGATCCATATCTTATTTGGATGTGAATAGGCGATGAGTTGAAAATCAACTTCAACTTCCTGTTTGGAAGTTTGCCTGCCCTATGAGTTCTGTTATACTCACAGACATAATTCAAACAGTTTTAGAAACTTCAGAGTGTTTTCTATCCAATAGTAATGATAATATGCATATATTAGCATACGGGACAGAGTAGGAGGCAGTTCACTATGGGCACGCAATTCATCCAAAGTGAAAATGCTGCCACCTATCCCTAACAGGTTTTAACTTAAGGATACTTTTTTTGTCATAGACTTGGCGCTTCGGTACCGCTTGCCGTGCAGTAGCAGAGAGAACAGTCTATGAGTTGGGTGACTGGAGTCTTGGCAATTTTTGGGGCCTTCCTCTGACACCGAAAACCAGTGTTGTGTCGTCAGCAAACTTAATGATGGTGTTGGAGTCGTGTTTGGCCACGCAGTCGTGGGTGAACAGGGAGTACAGGAGGGGACTGAGCACGCACCCCTAAGGGGCCCCAGTGTTGAGGATCAGCATGGCAGACATGTTGTTGCCTACCCTTACCACGTGGAGGCGGCCCGTCAGGAAGTCCAGGATTTAAAAAATATATATATATATTTTACCTTTATTTAACTAGGCAAGTCAGTTAAGAACAAATTCTTATTTTCAATGATGGCCTAGGAACAGTGGATTGACTGCCTTGTTCAGGGGCAGAATGACAGATTTGTACCTTGTCAGCTCGGGGATAGTCCAACACTAACCACTAGGCTACGCTGCCGCCCCAAAGGGTCCTTAGCTTAGTGATGAGCTTTGTGGGCATTATGGTGTTGAACGCTGAGCTGTAGTCAATGAACAGCATTCTCACATAGGTGTTATATTTGTCAAGGTGGGAAAGAGCAGTGTGATTGAGATTGTGTTACTTGTGGATCTATTTGGGCAGTATGAGAATTGGAGTGGGTATCTGGTATGATGCTGCTAATGTGAGCCATGACCAGCCTTTGAAAGTACTTCATGGCTACCGACGTGAGTGCTACGGCCGGTAATCATTTAGGCAGGTTACCTTCGCTTCCTTGAGCACAGGGACTATGGTGGGAGGTATTGTAGTTATTGCAGACTCGGTCAGGGAGAGGTTGAAAATGTCAGTGAAGACACTTGCCAGTTGGCCGAGAGCACTATCATACAGTCGTTCGGAACAGCTGGTGCTCTCCTGCATGCTTCAGTGTTGCTTGACTTGAAGCGAGCATAAGAGGCGTTGTAGGCTTGCTCACTACAACCCACTACAAAGTTCCAAACTGCCTCTGGAAGCAACGTCAGCACAATAACTGTTCATCGGAAGCTTCATGAAATGGGTTTTCATGGCCGAGCAGCAGCACACAAGCCTAAGAGCACCATGCTCAATGCCAAGCGTCGGCTGGAGTGGTGTAAAGCTCGCCGCCATTGGACTCTGTAGCAATGGAAACGCGTTCTCTGGAGTGATGAATCACACTTCTGCATCTGGCAGTCCAAAGGACTAATCTGGGTTTGGCGTAGGCCAGGAGAACGCTACCTGCCCCAATGCACAGTGCCAACTGTAATGAGGAATAATGGTCTGGGGATGTTTTTCATGGTTTAGGCTAGGCCCCTTTGTTCCAGTGAAGAGGAATCTTAAAGCTACAGGATACAATGACATTCTAGATGATTCCAACTTTGTGTCAACAGTTTGGACTGATATGTGAGTGGACACTTCAGATGTTTTGGTGGTACAGATATACTGTACCAGCGTGCTTTGGTGTGCTCCGATGCTGTAACACATTGGCTTTGAACCACAGGGGTTTTATTGCCATGGTGAGATCTGTTCTGTGGCTCTGTATTAGTTTTGATGTTGTGTACGGAAGGAGGTTAGTGCCAGTTAAGAATAACACATGACAGGTTTATCAAATTAAGGAATAATGATACAGTAAATGAAGTTAACTTTCAAGGTCTTCTCTGCATGACATCTTATTTTATAAATTAGCCTCACTTTAAATCTATTCTTATAACATTGACCTTTATTATACTGTATATAGCCCTTGGGCTTTTAAATAAAAGGCCAGATGTAATTATTCTACCTACCGACTGTATAGAACAAAGTCATATTGAATGCTCTGTTCACTTTAAAGAAGTGCGTTGTGATTCGTCTGTCTTAGGACTTGGTCTGAGTTAGTTGTTTCCTCCCACTCTTTCTTTGTCACGTAATTGATGGCTGTCAGGCTTTGATGCCTGGCTGGGGGTGTTTAACATACAATGGGCTCTACTTGCAAATATACTCCCTACATCCCTGTAGAGTGGATAATGGGTTGAGTGGTGGAAGTAAGGCACAGCAGGAATTTCTGCATCAGGGTGTTGACTCCGTCGTATTGAGTGAGACAAGGACGGAAGTGAGATGGCCTCAGATGTAGCCATGCTTATGACCCATCGAAATCTCTACCTGCAAAGAAGGAGGACATGGAGATGGCTCTCGCATAAATGATGTCTGCCAGAGTGAACTCCAATTCACACACCCCATCTGCTATGCCAGACACACTCCAGAATGAATCAATGTCAGGAAGGAAACCAAACGTGGAACAAGTATCAGCACATTTTTATTAGCATCCGCTGAGGAAGCTTGTGATGCATTTACTTACATTGACTTAGTATCAACGATTCTGCACTCAGTCATTTCTCAGACATGATTAAGTGTCCTTGATTGATTCTAATTGAACATCTGCTTGGATAAAGTGGAGATCTGGAGCTCTGTGGAGGTGTCTGCACCACGCCATGTTCCGAGCGAAATATTGAGAGGTTCTGCAGCCAAAGAAATGTATCTCACTTTGAAGGGAGACACACCACTTGATAGGTTGTGTGGGCAGCTGATGGTGCTCATGCTCATTTAGCATTAGCCTCCCTCTTCAGAGTCAGTCTGATGTTGGCAGGGCTGGGAATGTCACATGAAGGGGAATGGCCCTCCCACCTGAGGACGAGAACAGGCCTAGGATTACCGCTCTGCCGGAATACACACACACGCACAAACAAACATGTTCAATTGCACACACACACACACACATGCATGGACACACTGACAGGAGCACATGCAAACACAGACACACACCCACAAATCTAACACACACATACTGTCCCCTGTACAGCCTTGATTTCCCCCTAAATTATGGTGTGGCTTTTATCACTGCTTAAATGTGTCTTAAATCATTTTAACAGCTGACCTTTGCTTGATCTATCAAGATGTACAGTGCTAGTGTGTAGAGGATTCATGTGTATTGATGATTTCATTTGCCAAAAAGTGAATTAATAAGACACACATCAAATTGATCACGGCTGATTTCATATTTACAGACTATTATAATGAGTATAAAAATCGATTAACTATTTTTATTAGCTTATCATGTTCATTGATGTCAGTGAAAGGTGTATGTATAAACATGAGGTGCACTCGCATACTTCAGTTATTTGATTTGACCCTTAATGATCAAGCTATTTCTGATCATTTGCACTAGTTCAACCAACTGTACCATATCTAGTTAGCAGAACTCTTGTTCCCTATCTTGTAAGGCTTGTAAAACAAGCTCAAGCTAAAATAGTTGATCGGCTTAACCCAAATAAATCTCGACCTGGAGCAAAAGTGAATTTAAAGATGTTTGCTGAGATTAGGTCAAAACCCTCTTTACCTGTCTACATCCTATGTTCTCCTCTCAGGGATTATTTTTTTTATCTGGGAGAGACTGCTGCTGATATCATTTTTCAAAGAGAGAATCCGCCAGCACAGCACAAGTAATCCATCTTGGTTCCTCCGACAATTTCTTTGGAACACGTGTGTGAGTGCTCTTTAATTCCTGAAGGATACCTCAGCCAGCGCATGAGGAGGAGATGAATATCAGTGGAAGGAAATAAACTCTGAGGGCAATTTGTGATTAGAGGAAGGATCATGTAGCTGTAGCAGCACATCCACATGGCCCTCTGTGGACCAGACAGATATACACTCCTCTCCTTTCAATGCAATTACACACACAATCCCATCCTGTTCTCCTGTTCCACAGCCGGGAATTAAGACAATCTAAATCAGGAGGTTTGATTAAGACAGCTACCTGTAATAGGCAGTGCGCTCTGCACAGCGTTTCATTCCAACACACACTAATTCCTTAGAAAGTGTTTTTCTCCCAGTGTTTGCATTCAGATTGCATTGGTATAGTTTCATTATGAGGAGGGGGCTGATAACAAGTAAACAGACTTTATGCCCGGGGACAGTATGTGCTGTAGAAGAAAGTTTTTCTTGTGTACTTCTCTGCTGTAGAGTTTGACTATAAAGTGTGTGATTTCCCATGCTTTTGGTATAAGGTATATGTTCCAGCTGGCATAGTTTAAAACAATTATTGTCAATGATTATACCAAAACGTGTAAAAGTATTATCTTAGAAAGGCCTATGAATTATGGCATGTTACTATAGCAGGCCTAGGTTGCATTAGCCATGAAAACGTGTTTGTCAGCTCCATGTGGAATCACTTGTCATTTCTCTTTTTATGTGAAGGTGGTGTCAGAGGGAGTGTTTGGCACTGCAGTGTATTTGTTTCACAAAGTAGAGATTATTGCTTCCTTTTCAAGCTAACACCACTGTCCCCTGGCTGTGTTTTCAGAAAGCTGTGTATTTCCATGGAAACCTTAATGCTACAGAGTACCCTGGAGACAAGGGTCAACCCAGTGAAAACTGAAATGAAATGTAATTTAACGTATAGCCTGCAACTCTCACTCTTTCTTTCTTCCTCCATTTTAATGTAACTGAAAAAATAAAAAGAACCAACTCAGTGCATTCTGCTAGTTGCAGGGTAAGTCATCTGTACTGTGTCAAGGGGAATGAGTCCTTACTTACTGTCAATCATACTTCTTCCTTCTGTGAGACGTGTACACTCAGCTAGAGCTCTGTGTAACCCTGGCACCAGATGCACTCCTCATACTGTTATTCTACTCTGATTGACGTAGGCAAAGGATCTCTATAGGGTAGGCCTTTTAACAGTGGCTTGAGGCACTTCCAAGCATTGTGTTTTATTCATGGCTGTTATTCTCAGCGTCACTCTTCATGACGTACTGCTCTGTTCATCACATCATTATTGTTGATAAGTAGTGCATTTGGTGAACAACAATTCCAACTTTCTTCTATTTAAGAAATGTGTAGGCTTTGAAGTTTGAGTGACATTCTGTCACATTCTGACCTTAGTTCCTTTATTATGTCTTTGTATTAGTTTGGTCAGGGCGTGAGTTGGGGTGGGTAGTCTGTTCTTTTTTCTATGTTGTATTTCTGTGTTTGGCCTGGTATGGTTCTCAATCAGAGGCAGCTGTCGATCGTTGTCTCTGATTAAGAATCATACTTAGGTAGTGTAACGGTTTTCTGGTGAAAGAGAAACAGACCAAAATGCAGCATGGTGGTTATTCATGTTTAATTTATAAAGACACTATACATGAATAAACTAACAAAAACAATAAACGTGTGAAAACCTAAACAGCCCTATCTGGTGCAAACACAGAGACAGGAACAATCACCCATAAACACACAGTGAAACCCAGGCTACCTAAATATGGTTCCCAATCAGAGACAATGACTAACACCTGCCTCTGATTGAGAACCATATCAGGCCAGACATAGAAATAGACAAACAAGACATCCAACATAGAATGCCCACTCAGATCACACCCTGACCAACCAAAACATAGAAACATACAAAGCAAACTATGGTCAGGGTGTGACAGGTAGCCTGTTTTCCCCATTTTGGTTGTGGGTGATTGTTTTCTGTGTCTGTGTTTTCCACACAGAACTGTTTGTTTTCAGTTTGTGTAGTGGTCAGTTTTGATAAAAAATATGACGAACACTTACCACGCTGCGTATTGGTCCGATCCTTCCTACTCCTCCACAGAAGAGGAGGACGAAAACCGTTACATGTTCGAGTTCACTTTCTATCATAACATCAATTCCTGAATAATTTGGTAGAACTAATAATGCATGTGACAAGCTAAAAGGTATTGGGACAATCCTGCGTAAGTCAAACATCTATATCAATTACAGTGCTATTGGAGAATTATCCCAGGTAAATGCCCTGGTGTCCCTATTTTAGCAACATCAGGCAATTGGTTTGTTGTCTAAGTGATAAAAGAAAACACCTCATTGTCACACATATTATTGTGGACTGTAATGCCTGTTAACCTTGGGGTTGACAACATGGGAAGCAGAGGTACGCACTCCGGATTTGTCTTGATGGAACTGTGAAAATAGACTTCTCAGAACCTTCCCCATTCAGATGAACTACATAGTGCATTCTGCACCATACACTCCAGCTGTGGTTTTGCTTTGTCAAATCTGTGCAGTTTGACTTGATTTAAGTGTCTGCCAAGGCCATTCCTCTCAAACACAGAGCTCTGTGGGGAACCTGGGGAGAGACAGACTGTACGTTTATCTTGGGATGTCAGACTTTTCCCTCCGTACACTTCAGAGTTGGGTCCAACCTTTTGTCCCGTT
This sequence comes from Oncorhynchus kisutch, assembly GCF_002021735.2. Taxonomy (NCBI): domain Eukaryota; kingdom Metazoa; phylum Chordata; class Actinopteri; order Salmoniformes; family Salmonidae; genus Oncorhynchus; species Oncorhynchus kisutch. The sequence continues at coordinate 17,967,205 of NC_034174.2, read as the reverse complement.
CAGAGGATAGGGTGACCTAGCCTTTGCCCCTGTAGACACCTCATCCGAGCCTTTCCTATTCTCCCCTGGAGCAGTGTTACTACCACTGACGCTTTGATACAATCATGATTACCAACACCACCTGCAGGTAGGTCAGCGTGGACCAGGACAAGCAACATTCTTTAATGCATATCTCTCCTTATCTGTAAACTAAATACAGGGTGCACACAGCTATAGTGGCAGACACAGTGAAACCCATGCCCTGAAATACTATTTAATGTGCTGGATGAATGGTGGAAATTGCATGGCGCGAGTGGTGGTTGGACTAAACCAGATGGGGAGAAATGAGTATTAGAGGAGTGATTGTAGAGATGCAATACACATATAAATACACGTATATTTGTGAATGGTGGTGTTTACCAATGCTACCTTCATATATGCACCTATTAGGACATTCGGGTAAATCGTTGTATTTCTGTTATGCCAATATTGACATCATCAGCAATTCTAACTGTTTGTGTGCATCAAACCCAACATGAAACACTCTCTTCATTTCAGTGTAGTGCTGCCACCATCATTTTTAATCATTTCTGGTAAATGGTTTTGTCATGAAATCATCCAACACACATCTAGCATTCTAGCACTTCATTTGCACAATACATCTGTGCTTTTCAGTAAAACATTTTTTTTTTTACAGTACAGACAATTGTCCACATCGAATTGCTGTTTGTCTAAAATCAAAGACCAATGACCTTGTGGCCGACTAGATGAAAAATCTGCCGGTGCCCTTGAGCAAGGCACTTAACTCAAACTGCCTCTCTAATTCGCTCTGGATAAGAGCGTCTGCTAAATGACACAAATGGAAATGTAAAATGTCCTTGAATTAGGAGGTAGTAAAAACAAAGCTTGTTTTACAAGTACTGTCAGCTGAAAGCTTCTGTCTCACGGACCATAATTTAGTCTTCAGTCGTAGCGGTGATGTCTCAAAGAGAATGTCAGAAAAGAAGTGTTGTTATTTTTACTTTGGACCATAGTTACAGTTTCCGGCAATTTGCAATAAACAGTAGTAGGAGCAATGGTTTCTCTGCGACTGATGTTATTTGTCTTTCATCTTCTTACAGGACATTAAAGATGAACACTGTCCAGTCTCTTTCCCTGTTACTTCCCCAATACAGGATTTTTGTTTGTATTGTTTTTATAACATGAGTAGTTTTTGGGGGCTTTTCCCATCTTGTTGGAAATAATTGTCTCTCTTCTTCGGAAAGGTTTATAACGGCAGCCATTAACTTTGTGTGAGGCTGAGATGAAAAGAGTAGCACTTGTGTTCATCTCACCTGTGAATTATTGATACATCCTCCCTCGCACCATCCTCTCATTCAGGGAGGAAGGTGGGAAGGGAGGAAGGCTCTCCTGAGACCGTGGGCAGATCAGACAGACATGTTATCTAGAGGTTGATTCACGAGGGAGAGGAGGAGTACAACTGGAAGACTTCCCTTACTTGACTTGTAGTTTACCTCAGCTCCTCTAACACCAGCTTCAAAGCCAACTTCAAGGTCTACTAATAATGCCTTTCCCATTCATGTAATGTCAGTCAATGAGTCAGTCTGATAACAAGCCGTAAGGACACAGTGTACAGACATTTCAGTGTGTGACCGAGGAGAAAGTCCGTCAAGAGATGTATCTTGCAGTAAGAGAGGCATACTATAAGGCATAGTGTTTGTGTATAGTCCCACTTGTATTCTCTCTGTAGAGCGTCTCTCATAATATGCACTCGTCATATTATTGTCCCTTTGTCCCGGGTGATACGGGGATTGTGGAAATATATAGAGCCAAGCACACAAATGCAGGTATTGAGTTATAGGAGGCATTACTGTGAGCCATGTGCTGGAGATGTAGTCTTAAATCAGGTCGGAGCTTGATCTAGTTAAAACAATGTGTTGTTGCCCTATTTACTCAGTCTCTTTGTTTACCAGAACTATACCAACGTTGATGTGCACTACAATTGTTATTTTTCTTGACACAGCTATCCAAAGATCAGGGCATCTTCCTAGACCAGCCACTAAGGCACTTCTAATTTTAGCAACCTCATTGTTCAGTTCTTACAACTGAACAATGAGGTGCTGTATGAATTAAATACATTGTATGGTAGTGCTGTGACTGCTGCAGTACTTTCACTTTCGTCATGTGTATGTCCTTCTTCACCTATCCAATACAGAGCGGTATAGATCAGATAGTGATTCTCTCACTTGATTATAGTAAATTAACAAGATAGTGGGTCATTTAAAGTGCTTTGTCAGGTGAAGTAGTCAGGGTGAGTCAAACACATTCAGTCATTAAGATACGTCTAAATTCAAAACACGTTATTTTACTGTTTCTTGCCTTAATCTTTTTACTTTAAATAGGTTGAAACACACATTTGAGTGTGGTGTTTATCAACACAAATTCAAAACATATTTCACCTCATGTAATCAGAGCATCTTAGAAAAGAGGCTTCACTCACTGAGCAATTTCCAGAGTTCTAATACATGACCTGCTATTACACAGAGCTGTGGATGACAGTTTGATTTACACTGTCTCTTATAAAACACAGCGGATCACAATGCAAAGACCACATACCATTTTTCTTGTCTGCTTTACAATAGGGGACTCTGTTTTTTTATATATATATACAGTCTGCAGATTCAGCAGAGTTTCAGATAATTAGAATCCACCACAGTTTAATAAATTGGTCTTCCCATTTTTCCGACACTGCCCTGCTTCCAAGTTCACTATTTAATTTTTGTTGCCTCTTATTTAGGAAAATCTGGAGTTTGGTTAAGAATCATTAACCATTCGTAGTACCAGTGGCCATTGTGTAAAGGCCATAGACATATGAAGTGATTGTTCAAATCAAATTTTATTGGTCACATACACATGGTTATCAGATGTTAATGCGAGTGTAGCGAAATGCTTGTGCTTCTAGTTCCGACAGTGCAGTAATATCTAACAAGTAATATAACAATTCCCCAACAACTACCTAATACACACAAATCTAAAGGGGTGAATGAGAATGTGTACATGTAAGTATATGATTGAGCGATGGCTGAGCGGCATAGACAAGTGGCAGTAGACGGTATGAAATACAGTATATACATATGATATGAGTAATGTAAGATATGTAAACATTATTAAAGTGGCATTATTTAAAGTGACATTGTTTAAAGTGACTAGTGTTGGCCAGTTCCTGGGTGTCTTCCGGTCATATGAAGTCATAAATCAGCTGTTTGAACACGTTGTCTCATTTTATCACTTATAAAAGAACAAAGCACAATTAGAAATGTTTGAGAACTTTCTCAGTCACCATAGTTACATTTTGATTGTCTTATTCGTAGTTTTGATCATTTCTTTGAGTGACACCTAGACATACAAGAAGACCAATAGTGGGAGTTTATTGATGATTGATTGATTGATTTGATTTAATTTATTGGTTAATTCAAAATAGTAGACTGCTCCAGCCGGAGAGAACAATTATGATATACTTAATGATTATATATTTACATTTAAATTGTGTTATTTCCAGTCAATGCATGATATAGATATTTGCAGTTGAAGTCGGAAGTTTACATACACTTAGGGTGGAGTTATTAAAACTCGTTTTTTAACCACTCCACAAATTTCTTGTTAACAAACTGTAGTTTTGGCAAGTGGGTTAGGACATCTACTTTGTGTATGACACAAGTAATTTTTCCAACAATTGTTTACAGACAATTATTTACAGACAGATCATCGGAAGTTTACATACACTTAGGGTGGAGTTATTAAAACTCATTTTTTAACCACTCCACAAATTTCTTGTTAACAAACTGTAGTTTTGGCAAGTGGGTTAGGACATCTACTTTGTGTATGACACAAGTAATTTTTCCAACAATTGTTTACAGACAATTGTTCAGGAAGGAGACACATTCTGTGTCCTAGCGATTAGCGTACTTTGGTGCGTAAAGTGCAAATCAATCCCAGAACAACAGCAGAGGACCTTGTGAAGATGTTGGAGGTAAAACGAGTCCTATATCGACATAACCTGAAAGTCCGCTCAGCAAGAAGCCATTGCTCAAAAACCGCCATAATAAAGCCAGACTACGGTTTGCAACTGCACATGGGGAAAAATATGAAACAAAAATATAACTTTTTGGCTATAATGACCATCGTTATGTTTGGAGGAAAAAGAGAGAGACTTGCAAGCCAAAGAACACCATCCCAACCGTGAAGCACGGGGGTGGCAGCATCATGTGGGGGTGCAGTAGGGACTGGTACACTTTACAAAATAGATGGCATCTTGAGGAAGGAAAAGTATGTGAATATATTGAAGCAATATCTCAAGACATCAGTCAGGAAGTTGAAGCTTGGTCGGAAACGGATCTTCCAAATGGACAATGACCCCAAGCATACTTCCAAAGTTGTGGCAAAATAGCTTAAGGACAAAGTCAAGGTATTGGAGTGGCCATCACAAAGCCCTGACCTCAATCCTGTAGAAAATGTGTGGGCAGAACTGAAAAAGCGTGTGCGAGCAAGGAGGCCTACAAACCTTACTCAGTTGCACCAGCTCTGTCAGGAGGAATGGGCCAAAATTCACCCAAATTATTGTGGGAAGCTTATGTAAAGGCTGCCCGAAATGTTTGACCCAAGTTAAACAATTTAAAGGCAATGCCAAATACTATTTCAGTGTATGTAAACTTCTCACCCACTGGGAATGTGATGAAAGAAATAAAAGCTGATATACAGTGCCTTGCGAAAGTATTCGGCCCCCTTGAACTTTGCGACCTTTTGCCACATTTCAGGCTTCAAACATAAAGATATAAAACTGTATTTTTTGTGAAGAATCAACAACAAGTGGGACACAATCATGAAGTGGAATGACATTTATTGGATATTTCAAACTTTTTTAACAATCAAAAACTGAAAAATTGGGCGTGCAAAATTATTCAGCCCCTTTACTTTCAGTGCAGCAAACTCTCTCCAGAAGTTCAGTGAGGATCTCTGAATGATCCAATGTTGACCTAAATGACTAATGATGATAAATACAATCCACCTGTGTGTAATCAAGTCTCCGTATAAATGCACCTGCACTGTGATAGTCTCAGAGTTCCGTTAAAAGCGCAGAGAGCATCATGAAGAACAAGGAACACACCAGGCAGGTCCGAGATACTGTTGTGAAGAAGTTTAAAGCCGGATTTGGATACAAAAAGATTTCCCAAGCTTTAAACATCCCAAGGAGCACTGTGCAAGCGATAATATTTTGAAATAGAAGGAGTATCAGACCACTGCAAATCTACCAAGACCTGGCCGTCCCTCTAAACTTTCAGCTCATAGAAGGAGATGACTGATCAGAGATGCAGCCAAGAGGCCCATGATCACTCTGGATGAACTGCAGAGACAGCTGAGGTGGGAGACTCTGTCCATAGGACAAAAATCTGTCGTATATTGCACAAATCTGGCCTTTATGGAAGAGTGGCAAGAAGAAAGCCATTTCTTAAAGATATAAAAGATATATCCATAAAAAGTGTTGTTTAATGTTTGCCACAAGCCACCTGGGAGACACACCAAACATGTGGAAGAAGGTGCTCTGGTCAGATGAAACCAAAATGTAACATTTTGGCAACAATGCAAAACGTTATGTTTGGCGTAAAATTAACACAGCTCATCACCCTGAACACACCATCCCCACTGTCAAACATGGTGGTGGCAGCATCATGGTTTGGGCCTGCTTTTCTTCAGCAGGGACAGGGAAAATGGTTAAAATTGATGGGAAGATGGATGGAGCCAAATACAGGACCATTTGGAAGAAAACCTGATGGAGTCTGCAAAAGACCTGAGACTTGGACGGAGATTTGTCTTCCAACAAGACAATGATCCAAAACATAAAGCAAAATCTACAATGGAATGGTTCAAAAATAAACATATCCAGCTGTTAGAATGGCCAAGTCAAAGTCCAGACCTGAATCCAATCGAGAATCTGTGGAAAGAACTGAAAACTGCTGTTCACAAATGCTCTCCATCCAACCTCACTGATTTGCAAGGAGGAATGGGAAAAAATGTCAGTCTCTCGATGTGCAAAACTGATAGAGACATACCCCAAGCGACTTACAGCTGTAATCGCAGCAAAAGGTGGCGCTACAAAGTATTAACTTAAGGGGGCTGAATAATTTTGCTTGTTGTTTTTGATTTGTTAAAAAAGTTTTAAATATCCAATAAATGTCGTTCCACTTCATGATTGTGTCCCACTTGTTGTTGATTCTTCACAAAAAAATACAGTTTTATATCGTTATGTTTGAAGCCTGAAATGTGGCAAAAGGTCGCAAAGTTCAAGGGGGCCGAATAGTTTCGCTAGGCACTGTAAATGCCCCCCAGCCATAAGAAGTTATTATGAGTCTGCAAGGATAGTTTACAGAGCAAGGAGGCCTACAAACCTGACTCATTTACACCAGCTCTGTCAGGAGGAATGGGCGAAGATTCACCCAACTTATTGTTGTTAAGTTGCGGAAGGCTACCCGAAACGTTTGACCCAAGTTAAACAATTTAAAGGCAATGCTACTAAATACTTATTGAGTGTATGTAAACTCCTGACCCACTGGGAATGTGCTGAAATAAATAAAAGCTGAAATAAATAATTATCTCTACTATTATTCTGACATTTTACATTCTTAAAATAAAGTGGTGATCCTAACTGACCTAAGACATGGAATTTTTACTAGGATTAAATGTCAGGAGTTGTGAAAACTGAGTTTAAATGTATTTGGCTACGGTGTATGTAAACTTCCGACTTCAAATATATGTTTATCTAACACCTGTTAGAATAGAAAGAAGCAAATCAAACCAATGCTATTGATATACAATTTCTGAAGATATTGCACTGGTAGAATAATTGCCTTTCTCTCCGAGGAATGCCCATGCATGACGAACAATGCAAAAAGTGTACCTAAAATTTTTGACAAATTCACAGACTGCAATACAAGTGGGAAAGAATTGTGGTAATGCAATGAACAAAAAATATATCTGTTACATAATCGTTCTGCTTTTTCTGCTTGCAGAGTTTCCATTCTGGATAACGGAAACCTCCGGATACAGAATTCAACCAGACCAGATGCAGGCCTTTACACATGTGTGGCAAGAAACCAGTTTGGAGTGGCAAGCAGCTCCGGGACTCTCATGGTCAAAGGTAAGCCTATTTGTCATTCTATTATACTGTATGGGCTTATGGAGTCTTTAAATAAGGCTGTGATTTCTCATAGGATGCAACTAGTGAACCTTTCTTGCGACAGACTGTTCAAAGTAGATGTGGTTCTGGGTTCTGAGATGAGTACAGTCCCTAAGCTTTTCTCCTCTAAACATGAATGACGATTTCAATGGGTTTTTGCACTGAACGCTCATTAAGAAACAGAGTTGGAGATTGCACTGTTGCCCTCGCCATGTACTGTAGTGAATATTCAGCACTGTCTCCAGACCTTCAGACCAAACAGGTTCTCGGTACAGTATAAAGAAAGACTAGAAGGGATTAAAAGGAGAGTAGTGTTTGTGAGATCATCTGAAGGAGTCACCCTGTGGGACTGAAGATCGGGTTTCTGCTCTGTTGCTGGAACTTATTATACTTCATTAAAAATGAATGAGAGACGGGTGTTAGGTGTTGTGAAATGGGAGGCTTTGTTTTGTGCATGCTGCTGTTTTTTCTGTCCTGCTGCTGTAAGGGGGCATTGGTATTCTCACCTGTTTTTCATCGCTTGGAGTATTTCTGATCTTTTTCTTTGTTTTTTTGTGTGAACTTTAACCCTACTATGACCTATTTTTTAAGAAGTCTGGTCTGGTTCAGTTGGGTTGTGATATGATTGCTTTCCTTGTTGGTGGTGTGTTTTGCTTGTCTATAATGTTTTTGCTATTAATACCCTTTCCTCTGCTTTGTTCCCAAGGATAAAAAGTTGTCAGTTAGGCCTGATTCACAGTCCAAAGTGTCTGATGTTGATCTCATTGTACATTAATATTCCAATTTATTATTGGAATAAAACAAGTGTTAATGACAGCCAGCTGTATCTTTATTATGCTGTAGATCTTTCTGTCTTATTGTATTTATTTAGGTTGGAATTGGAAAGTAGGGTTGCCACCTTTTTAACGTCTTAAGGTATAGGGGGCAGCATTTTAACTTTTGGATAAATAGCGTTCCCAATTTCAACTTCCTGCTACTCATGCCAAGAATATAAGATATGCATATTATTAGTAGATTTTGATAGAAAATACTCTGAAGTTTCTAAAACTGTTTGAATCATGTCTGTGAGTATAACAGAACTTATGTAGTAGGCAAAACCCTGAGGACTAACCGTTCAGATTTTATTTTTAGGTCTCTGTCTGTTCAGTGGGTTCTCTTTGGCAAACAATATTTCTTAGGAACTTGTTTTCAGTTCCTACCGCTTCCACTGGATGTCACCAGTCTTTGGAATTTGGTTGAGGTTATTCATTTGTGCAATGAAGAAGTACGGCCATCTAGGAACTGCGTAACACTGTTGAGAGTTGTGCAAGACTTGAAAAGTAGCTTGGTTTGTTGTGTTCCTGTATTGAACACAGATAGACCCGTCTTCAATTTGATCAATTATTAACGTTTAAAAATACCTAAAGTTGTATTACAAAAGTAGTTTGAAATATTTTGGCAAAGTTTATAGGCAACTTTTGAAATATTTTGTAGTGACGTTGCGCATTTTGGTAGCTGTTTTTTTCCGATCAAACACGCCAAATAAATTGACATTTTGGATATATATGGACGAAATTAATCGAACAAAAGGACCAATTGTGATGTTTATGGGACATATTGGAGTGCCAACAAAAGAATCTCGTCAAAGGTAAGGCATGTTTTATATTTTATTTCTGCGTTTTGTGTAGCGCCAGCAGGGTTGAAATATTATGCTACCCTCTTTGTTTACTGTTATGCTATCATCAGATATTAGCTTCTTATGCTTTCGCCGAAAAGCCTTTTAAAAATCTGACATGTTGGCTGGATTCACAACAAGTGTAGCTTTAATTGAGTATCTTACATGTGTGATTTAATGAAAGTTGGATTTTTATATAATTTATTTGAATTTGCCGTGCTGCATTTTCCCTGGCTTTTGGCAGAGTGGGACGCAAGCATCCCCTATACCATAAGAAGTTAACTGGCAAAAACTTGACAATTTGCCAGCACCACCTCGATTTTCAGATGAATTTACACATACAGTTGAAGTCGGAAGTTTACATACACTTAGGTTGAAATCATTAAAACTTGTTTTTCAAACACTCCACAAATTTCTTGTTAACAAACTATAGTTTTGGTAAGTCGGTTAGGACATCTACTTTGTGCATGACACAAGTAATTTTTCCAACAATTGTTTACTGACAGATTGTTTCACTCATAACTCACTGTGTCACAATTCCACTGGGTCAGAAGTTTACTTACACCAAGTTGACTGTGCCTTTAAACAGCTTGGAAATTTCCAGAAAATTATGTCATGTCTTTAGAAGCTTCTGATAGGCTAATTGACACCATTTGAGTCAAATTGAGGTGTACCTGTGGATGTATTTCAAGGCCAACCTTCAAACTCAGTGCCTCTTTGCTTGACATCATGGGAAAATCAAAAGAAATCATCCAAGACCTCAGAAAGAAATGTGTGTACCTCCACAAATCTGGTTAATCCGTGGTAGCAATTTCCAAACATCTGAAGGTACCACGTTCATCTGAACAAACAATAGCACACAAGTATAAACATCATAGGACCAAGCAGCTGTCATACCTCTCAGGAAGGAGACGTGTTCTGTCTCCTAGCCTGTCTCGGACAGGGGTTCCGCTAGCGGAACGTTTCGACAAAATTGCAGAAATGTTATTATTATAAATATTTAACATTAATTAAATCAGAAGTGCAATAGACCAAATGAAAGCTAAACCACTTGTTAATCTAGCCACCATGTCAGAATTCAAAAAGGCTTTACTGCGAAAGCAAACCATGCAATTATCGATTGCATGTACATTACGTACAGTTACAAGCCAAGTAGATTAGTCACGAAATTCAGAAATAGCAATAAAATTCATCAATTACCTTTGAAGATCTTCTTCTTTTGGCAATACTAAAGGTCACAACGAAACAATAAATTGTCGTTTTGTTCGATAAAATCTATTTTTATAGCCTAACATGAAACATTTTGTAAACGGCTTGTGTCGTGAATTCAGTGACCTTCAACTTTGGACGTAATATTCTATGTAATTACTCACTCTAAATGGACATTTATCAAACCATGTTTGGTTTCAATGCAATCCTCTGTTTATGAATAACACAGCCATACTTCATGGTTCTTTTCCCGGGAAATATTGACTGAAAGGAACTGATTTGAACACACCAAACTATGACCTCATTGTACACCAATGACATGACCAGTTCTTCGTTGATTGACTGTATTTCGGACCAATGACCACTGATCGTCTTGAAATCTAGCTTGGTAGATAGCCAATGAGCTGAGGTAAATGGCAATATGTAATGGTTCTATCCGGGAAGACTAGCCTTTGTGGGAAACTCGAGCGTAAACACAGCCATTCGCCATTGAAAATTCTACCAGAAGCAGCCACGCTGGTGTCATGACGTTGGCCTGGGGGATAGGTTTATGACAGTCATAAATACCTCTCCCCTTTTTCCTCTTTCTAACCTACTGAGGTTACATTTCAAAAAACCTTGGTTAACATAGAGATTCTGGGAACATCAGTAGGTGGGGGGAAATTAACTATATTCTGGTGATCCCAACAATTGACCATATGCGGTGGTACTTAATGAATATGATGTCATTTCGGTTGTCATCTGAGACATTCTCATCAATGATAAGTTTTCATAAGTTAGGGCTGCTCACTCAGTGGCCCGCCTCTGTGAAGGGACATGGGCTATAAAACTTTTCAAACACGCCCTCTTCTCCTTCCTATATAAAGCCTTGATGACAATAGAACTTCCTGTTCCGATGAGGTAGGATGATGGTCCTATGTCAGAATGGTTCAGATAATATCTACAGAACAAAGCCAACATCAGCATGAGCTTTGGTTGCGAATGGTATGAACTTTGAACTCTTATTCATGACAGAAGTGATACCACCTAGCCATTGAGTTAGCGAACGCAGCTGCAAACGCAGGTTAGGAAGGAACAGACAGAGTATCCCATCTACCACACAACGACATTACTATAACTTATCCAAGTGACCACCAGAGACATTCTTCAAAGGACAGAGGACTCGGTTTGGCAACACGGTCTTCTGTCTACCACCAACCTACTGAAGCGCAGCTCAGAGTAATTATTTATTGTATTTTCCTTTTCCAAATTGGTGGTAATTTAGAATGCATAAGATACTGTATTTACGATAGCCCAGCTTCTTCCCTTTGTTCCATTATTTCATAGAATAGCATGTCATATCACTTAATTAGCCAAAGACACGACACTGGTTACGCGCAGCAGTATTGTTTTGATTGCATTTTCAAGAGAAGAATTATGCAATGTTTATACGCAAGTAATTATTATAAATATTTAACTTTAATTAAATCAGAAGTGCAATAAACCAAATGAAAGCTAAACCTCTTGTTAATCTAGCCACCGTGTCAGATTTAAAAAAGGCTTTACTACGAAAGCAAACCATGCGATTATCGATCAGCAGACAAAACATTACAAGCCAATAGTAGTAGTAGTAGTATTGTTTTGAAAGCATTTTCAGGGAAGAATTATGGCAAGTAAATCTGTAAAATCAAAGACAAAGTCAAAATGTACAGATCTACACGATATTATTGGAGAAATTGATAGGGAAAGTGACAGTGAATTACTCCAAGATGATTCAGACAGTGAGAATTCTTTTGACTTGCAAACTGAGGAGATGTTCTTGTATGGAGAAGATGCAGTGTTGGATTGGTGAGTACTGTTGTTTGAAATTAGTAATATCAAATATTATTCATTTGAGTTGTTTTGGAGATATTTTTATTTTATTTGCCATATATAAAAATATAATCAGTAATGAAATGTGTAAAGTACACATTGCTCTACATTGTGGGTGGGTGTATGTCTGTGTGTCTGTGTCTGTGTGTCTGTATATTTTAGATATTTTTTTATGTTTTATTTTATCTAAACATGGAATGGAACAACTCCTCACCATAGTGATTCATTCCCTACTCTATATATAATCTGTGTCTGTGTGTCTGTATATATTAGATATTTTTTTCATTTTATTTGATCTAAACATGGAATGGAACAGCTCCTCACCATAGTGATTGGGTTCCCTACTCTATATATAATCTGTGTTTGTGTCTTTATTTCACAGTCGCGATTCTGATTGTGAGCCCATACTGCCAAGGTGCCCATCCCGCACTGAAGCTGGTTCATCCAGCCGGACTCGTGCTGTCTCCGGCACTACACCTACCCCCTCCCGGCCATCTAGAGGTGTGAAGTCGGTGACAAAGAAGCGGAGGAAGGGAAGTGTGGAACCTGCTGGCAGAGCGGAGGAGGGTCGTTGGCACTCTGTGTTGGAGGAGGATGTGGCCCCACCACCTCCAATATTTAGACCAAAAAGGCCACCAGGACCTCAGCTGGACTTGACCTCCAAGTACAGCCCCATGCAACTTTTTCAGTTGTTTTTCACCTCTGCAGTTGTAACTGAAAGGTTGCAAGTTCAAATCCCGAGCTGACAAGGTACAAATCTATCGTTCTGCCCCTGAACAGGCAGTTAACCCACTGTTCCTAGGCCGTCATTGAAAATAAGAATTTTTTTCTTAACTGACTTGCCTAGTTATATAAAGGTAAAATAAAAAAATAAAAAATAATCTGGTATTGAACACAAATAAGTACGGAGCTAAGAAGCAGGCAGGCAAGAAAGAGACATGGAAGCCCATTTCCATGTCAGATCTTTTTTGTTACCTTTCTATGGTCATTTTCATGGGTCTTGTAAATCTACAAACCCCTGAAGGACAACTGGAAAACTGCACCCCTCTATCAACTGCCTTTGCCCACCACGGTCATGTCATGCAAAAGGTTTCTGACAATCTCACGGGCGCTTCATATCAGCGACCCAAAAGTTGATGAGGACAACGAGAAGAAGCGAGGCACGGCAAGGTTTGATAAGCTCTGCAAAATTAAACCTCTCTACCACAACATCGTTGAGGCCTGTAAGACTTATTTTCAGACCACCCAGAACCTTTCCATAGATGAGAGGATGGTAGCATCAAAGGCCAGAATTGACCTAAAACAGTACATGGTAACAAACCAACTAAATGGGGTTACAAACTGTTTGTTTTGGCTGATTCTGTGTGTGCATACACGTGCAATTTTTTTTGTCTATGAGGGGAAGAGCAGTTGTGTGACCGGTAAGGGACTTAGCTATGACTCCGTTATGGAGTTATTCGATTTTCAGCTGCTAGCGAAGGGCTACCAACTGTTTGTGGACAACTTCTACACAAGCCCTACCCTGTTCACAGACCTGAGGAAGCTGGAGATGTGGAACCGTGGCACCATTCGGACCAACAGAGTAGGATTTCCGAAAACCAGGGTGAATGACATGCCTAATCGAGCTGATCGGGGTACCATGAGATGGATTCGCGAGGATGGCCTACACTTTGTGAAGTGGATGGATACCAGAGAGGTGTGCACCACTATCCACAAGTCCTTCAGTGGTGATCACGTCTTCAGGCGTGTGAAGGGCGCGACTGGGGCATGGACCACCAAAAATGTCCCCATTCCAGCTGCTGTGAAGGACTACAACAAGAGCATGGGAGGTGTGGACCTGTCAGATGCGCTGATAGGCTACTATAATGTTCTCCACAAGAACATGAAATGGTACAAGACATTGTTGTATCATTTCATTGACATTGACATTGCTCTGGAGTACATTGCTGTACTCCAGAAGTAAATGGCTAAGAGCTGTGGACAGCCCCCCATATCACTGCTAGCCTTCAGTGAGCTGCTCATCCAGGAACTTGCTAGCTACAGCAAGACCACTGTAGCACCTTCTGTCCCCTCTACCTATGTCCCTTCTGCTCCAACCAGTGGTGTTCACATGCCAAAATGTTTCATTGCAGGCAGGAATGTGCCTCAGGGCAAAAAGGGCTCAGTAGGGAGGCTTCGTTGTGCTCTTTGCCACAAGAAATCCCCTGTCACCTGCACCACCTGTTCGGTGACCCTCTGCTTCACACCAGAAAGAGACTGCTATGGGCTATGGCATCAGCAGCACAATATTGTGTAGAGGACTGAGGGTCTTCACATTATTGTACATTGAAAGTGTAAATAGTTACCCTTGTTATTTTTTATCTTTTGAAATATTCAATATTATGTTTTTTCAAAAAGAAATTGAGGGTGGGTATGTTAGAATATGTTTTTGCATATAATTATTTGCATCAATGTATCACTGTACCAATTCAGACACTTGGGTACATTTTGGAAACTTGTGAGGGACACCTGGGTGACTTCATGCTCAATGGCATGTACCTAACTCATTCCTGAAGGTATCTGTCTGAAGCTTTGGTCAAATACTGCTGCCCACTTATGGTCTTATTTTTAAATGATCCCCAGCATCATATCTGCATGTTTGGCTGTTCTTGTTCATTTGAAAGATGCAACAACAGTAAAAGAACAGAAAACGTCTGTTTATTTCCTTGTATTTTCTTCTACCAGATCTATTGTGTTATATTCTCCTACATTCAATTCACATTTCCACAGCCTTCAGAGTTTTTCCTTTCAAATGACACCAAGAATATGCATATCCTTGCTTCTGGGCAGTTAGATTAGGGTTAGTTTTCAGGCGGAAATTGAGACAAGGGGGAGGGCTATCCTTAACAAGCTAGAGATGAATGTACTTTGGTGCGAAAAGTACAAGTCAATCCCAGAACAAGAGCAAAGGACCATGTGAAGATAATGGAGGAAACAGGTACAGAAGTATCTATATCCACAGTAAAACAAGTTATTTTATTTTAGATTTTATTTAACCTTTATTTAACCAGGTAAGCTAGTTGAGAACAAGTTCTCATTTACAACTGCGACCTGGCCAAGATAAAGCAAAGCGACCTGGCCAAGATAAAGCACAAACAACAACACAGAGTTACCCATGGAATAAAAAAGTGTACAGTCAATAACACATTAGAAAAAAAGAAAGTCTATATACAGTGTGTGCAAATGGCATGATGAGGCAAGGCAATAAATAGACCATAGTAGCAAAGTAATTACAGTTTAGCAAATTAACACTGGAGTGATAGATGTGCAGATGATGATGTGTAAGTAGAAAAACGGGTGTGCAAAAGAGCAGAAAAGTAAATAAAAACAATATGGGGATGAGGTAGGTAGATTGGGTGGGCTATTTACAGATGGGCTATGTACAGCTGCATTGATCGGTAAGCTGCTCAGATAGCTAATGTTTAAAGTTGGTGAGGGAAATATAAGTCTCCAGCTTCAGCGATTTTTGCAATTTGTTCCAGTCATTGGCAGCAGAGAACTGGAAGGAAATGTGGCCAAAGGAGGTGTTGGCTTTGGGGACGACCAGTGAGATATACCTGCTGGAGCGTGTGCTACGGGTGGGTGTTGTTATCGTGACCAGTGAGCTGAGATAAGGCGGAACGTTACCTGGCATAGACTTGACCTGGAGCCAGTGGGTCTGGTGACGAATATGTAGCGAGGGCCAGCCAACTAGAGCATACAGGTTGAAGTGGTGGGTGGTATAAGGGGCTTTGGTAACAAAACAGATGGCACTGATAGACTGCATTCAGTTTGCTGAGTAGAGTATTGGAAGCTATTTTGTAGCCGAAGTCGAGGATCGGTAGGATAGTCAGCTTTACTAGGGTAAGTTTGGCAGCGTGAGTGAAGGAGGCTTTGTTACGAAATAGAAAGACGATTTTGGATTGGAGATGTTTAACAACTTCTTAGAGCTGAAATCCCATTAACGTGATCGATATGACAACGGCCAGTGAAAGTGCAGGGCGCCAAATTCAAAACAACAGAAATCTCATAATTAAAATTCCTCAAACATACATTTATCTTATACCATTTAAAAGGTCATTTGTTGTTAATCCCACCACAGTGTCCGATTTCAAATAGGCTTTACAGCGAAAGCACCACAAACGATTATGTTAGGTCAGAGCCAAGCCACAGAGAAACACAGCCATTTTTCCAGCCAAAGAGAGGAGTCACAAAAAGCAGAAACAGAGATAAAATAATCACTAACCTTTGATGATCTTCATCAGCTGACACTCATAGGACTTCATGTTACACAATACATGTTTGTTTTGTTTGATAAAGTTCATATTTATATCAAAGAATCTCAGTATACTTTGGCGCGTTATGTTCAGTAGTTCCAAAAGCATCCAGGGATTTTGCAGAGATCCACATCAATTTACGGAAATACTCATTATAAATGTTGATGAAAATAGAAGTGTTATGCATGGAACTTTAGATACACTTCTCCTTAATGCAACCGCTGTGTCAGATTTAAAAAAAAGAAGCTTTACGGAAAAAGCAAACCATGCAATAATCTGAGTACGGCGCTCAGACAACAAATACATATATCCGCCATGTTGGAGTCAACAGAAGTCAGAAATAACATTATAAATATTAACTTACCTTTGATGATCTTCATCAGAATGCACTCCCAGGAATCACAGTTCCACAATAAATGTTTGATTTGTTCGATAATGTCCATCATTTATGTCCAAATAGCTACTTTTGTTAGCGCGTTTGGTAAACAAACCAAACCTCACGAAGCGCGTTCACTAGTTGCAGACAAAATGTCAAAAGGTTCCTTTACAGTCCGTAGAAACTTGTCAAACGATGTATGGAATCAATCTTTAGGATGTTTTTAACATAAATCTTCAATAATATCCCAAACTGAGAATTTCTTTGTCTTCAGAAAAGCAAAGGAATGGGAGATACCTCTCATGTGAAATGCGCGTGACCAGCGCGTGACTGCTAGCAGACCTCTGACTCATTCCCCTCTCATTCAGCCCCCCTTCATAGTAGAAGCATCAAACAAGTTTCTAAAGAAGGTTGACATATAGTGGAAGCCTTGGGAAGTGCAACATGACCAATATCCCACTGTATCTTAAATAGGGGCTGAGTTGAAAATCGACCAACCTCAGATTTCCCACTTCCTGGTTGGATTTCTTCTCAGGTTTTTGCCTGCCATATGAGTTCTGTTATACTCACAGACATCATTCAAACAGTTTTAGAAGCTGCTGAGTGTTTTCTATCCAAATATACTAATAATATGCATATATTAGCAACTGGGACTGAGGTGCAGGCAGTTTACTCTGGGCACCTCTGGGAACCTTATTCATCCAAGCTACTCAATACTGCCCCCCAGCCATAAGAAGTTATTATGAGTCTGGAAGGAGAGTTTACAGAGCAAGGAGGCCTACAAACCTGACTCAGTTACACCAGCTCTGTCAGGAGGAATGGGCGAAGATTCACCCAACTTATTGTTGTTAACTTGCGGAAGGCTACCCGAAACGTTTGACCCAAGTTAAACAATTTAAAGGCAATGCTACTAAATACTTATTGAGTGTATGTAAACTTCTGACCCACTGGGAATGTGCTGAAAGAAATAAACGCTGAAATAAATCATTCTCTCTACTATTATTCTGACATTTCACATTCTTAAAATAAGGTGGTGATCATAACTGACCTAAGACAGGGGATTCTTACTAGGATTAAATGTCAGGAATTGTGAAACTGATTTTAAATGTATTAGTCTAAGGTGTATGTAAACTTCAACTGTATTTCTTCTTATTTGAGATTGAACGTTTGGTGTTATTTAAAGATTTGACCGTGATGCTGAGGCAGAAATCGGATGGTCTGAGTGAAAGACAAACGTTTTCATTATTCAATGAAAACGAATGGTAAAACGTTTTCCCACCCCTTGACGTCAGCTCAGTATATTGCTGATCCTGAATGGTACTATTGAAGGCACTAGGGGATGGTATAAGTCTTGATATCTCAATAATACAGAGAGGCTTTTAACGCATGTGACAGTGCAATGAGAAATGCTATATGTTTTGTCTCCCTTTAAAGTGTAATGTTACAGTAGCATAGAAGACAAAGTCGCTGCTGTGGCGTACTGTGTCATGTTTGTTCAAGGGTCCATTGAATTTTCCTCCCTCTACAACTAAGCGATCTCTAAAGTCCTTTGAAATGCAGAGTTAAAAGGTGCTCGGTTGAAATACCTTTTGGAATTCCCTTGCGTTTTATCATTGCAAAATGGTTGCCATAGAAACACTGGTCGGTCACCTTTTGTGGCCCCTAACAAATCTCATCGGTGCAATTATTTCATGATTGATGTTGTTCTATTGAAAACAGCTTATCCTATACCGATTGTAACTGCATAAGTGAGGTGTCCTGATACATTTTACCTTTACATTTGTCATTTAGCAGAAGCTCTTATCCAGAGCGATGTACAGTTGCATTCATCTTAAGATACTGTAGCTAGGTGGGACAAACACATATCACATTCATATTCAGTACATTTTCACTCAATGATGTAGCTTTCAGCAAAGTCAGAGCTAGTAAGGGGGGGGAGTTAAGTGTGAGTGTTAGTTCTCAAGAGATCAGAGGTGGCAGAATGGAGTGCTCGGGTCGGGGTGTAGGGTTTGAGCATAGCCTGAAGGTAGGGAGGGGCAGCTCTTCTTGCTGCTCTGTAGGCAAGTACCATGGTCTTGTAGTGGATTCACGCTTCGACTGGAAGCCAATGGAATGTGCAGAGAACTACAACATCCAGTCAACCACTTGATTCAGAAGCCCTACGCACCGGGTAGGCAAAGTGTTCCCGTTTTTAACCATTTCATTTGTCTAAAAATACATACTCCGCCTCCCCGGCGGACAGGGAGATCGGGTAGCTCGATTCCACGACTATGCGACAGTGAAGTTTGACCCTACGTGAGATTTCATGACTTTTAAAACCATGATGAGAGACATACAAAGAATACAGAAAAGAGCTGTTGTTTTTATGAGTGAGTTCGTGTCTTAAGTTTTTATTCAGAACTGTCAACACTGTTTTTATTCAACACTATTTCAAAACTAAACGTGCTTCTCCCAACTTCCACTTGCACTGCATCTGCAATGAATGAGTAGCCAAGTGTATCGATAGCCCTGCATTTGTATTATTATTAGCAGCTTGTCGTGTCTATTATAATATCAATGAATATTTCACTTTCTCTGGTAAAAGGAACAACATGAATTTGTGCATGAGGCAGATGCAGTGTGACTCGAGTTTCACCATCAGGTGGAAGACGGTGTCCCCTCTCTCTGGTCAGTCTCACCGGAGGAAAGGAAGGAGAGAGTAGGGACCATGAGAGGTGGACCGTCTGCTACTCTCTCCCTCTAATGAGAATAGTGCTGTGTTCAAAACAACTGGGAACCCGGAAATCTCAGATTTTAGTGTGTTCATTACAACAGAGAACTCAGGGGGGGGGGGGGAGATCTGACTGGGAAAAATCATTTTGAAATATAATATGGTCTGAGAAGAACAATATTGGCGGTATCGGCATATAGCCAATATGCTGTAATAATGTATTAGGCCTACTGCACAAACCTAATTCCTACACAACTGTTTTTTTTAGGTTAATGTTACATTTAAGTCAGGTTTATTAAAAAATCTGAGCGATAGATTTGGGCTTGCTTTTTGACTACTCAAGTGATCTTGACTCAGAAAATGTTTGTCACTGTTGTACAGCATGAACCTGCAGGAGCGAGTCACTGCTTTGATGTTTGCAGAGAATGACAGGGTGTTGTCCAGGGTCTAGGAGGGGGACACTGTGGAGTTGTCAACCGTAATGGAGAGGCCTTGGAGTGGGCAGGCCTTCCCCGGCAGGAAGAGCAGCTCCGTCTTCTCTAGGTTGAGCTTGAGGTGTTGGGCCGATATCCATGCTGAGATATCTGCCAGGCACGCAGAGATGCGTGTTGCCACCTGGGTGTCAGAAGGGGGTAAGGAGAAAATTTGTTGCGTGCCATCAGCATAGCAATGATAGGAGAGACTATGTGAGGATATGAGGGAGCCGAGTGACTTGGTGTATACAGAGAGGAAGAGAGGGCCTAGAACTGAGCCCTGGGGGACACCACTAGTGTAAGTACGTGGTGCAGACACAGATGGAGAGAAAGATCTGATGGTTTCACGGTGTCAAAGGCGGCAGATAGATCTAGGAGGATGAGAACAGAGGAGAGAGAGTCAGCTTTGGCAGTGAGGAGAGCCTCCCTGACACAGAGGAGAGCAGTCTTGGTTGAGTGACCAGTCTTGAAGTTAGCGTCAAGAAGATCATTCTGAGAAATATTGTGAGACAGTTGGTCAAATAAACTGTCTCACAGTTGGAAATAAAAGAAAGGGATACTGGTCTGTCTTTGACATCAGAGGGGTCAAGTATTGGTTTCTTTAGGAGGCAAGCAACTCTGGCCATTTTTAAGTTGGAAGAGATGCAGCCAGGGGTCAGGGTTGAGTTGAGGAAGGAAGTGAGGAATGGGAGGTCTCCAGAGATCTGGATAAGGGAGGAGGGGATGGGTTACATAGGAATAAAAGGGAGTGAAAGGATGATAGGTTGTCCGGAAGTTTAGTTTTCCTCCATTTTCGCTCAGCTGCCCACAGCCCTGTTCTGTAAGCTCGCAATAAGTAATTCAGCCACTTAGAAGGATTGCAGGGCCGGGCCGGCCAAGAGGAAAGGAGACTTTGCAAGTCATAGGATGCAGAAAGGCAGGAGAGTAGGGTCGAAAAGGCAGAATCCGGAGATGGGAGGAGGAAGGATTTAGCAGAAGGGAGTGAAGAGGATAGAGTAGTGGGAGAAAGAGAGCGAAGATTGCCACTGAGCATGACCATCTGGGTAGGGGCTGAGTGGCTAGGGTTGGTTGGAGGAGAGGGAGACAGAAAAAAGGAAACAAAGGAGTGATCAGAGACCCAAAGGGGGGTTGCGGTGAGATTAGTAGGTGAACAGCCTGTCGTAAAGATGAGGCATAGAAACCGTAAATTACTTGGTAACAGGAAATACATTTATTTGACAGAATTAAAAAGTAATTTTGGACTGACCAATGAAGCTTCAAATATATGAAACTTAAAAGTTACATATCACAAAATCTTGGACAACCTTAAGATAATCTTATTTGAGTCAGAAAAGGATGTTCATGTGATAGGGAATATATACAAAACTTTGCAGATTGCAGAAAGCATATCCATCTGACAATCCAATCTCTTAACTATTGGAACCAAGACTTAGAAAGAACTAATGTTGGCACAATATGGAGGGAAAGTTGGAGCATAACTAATGAAATTCCACTTAAGAAAAATGAATGCTTAATCCAGTATAAACTAATGTGTAGAATATATTATACAAGAGACAAAATGGTTTGTTGAGATCGGTGTGGA
Source organism: Oncorhynchus kisutch (assembly GCF_002021735.2). Lineage (NCBI taxonomy): Eukaryota > Metazoa > Chordata > Actinopteri > Salmoniformes > Salmonidae > Oncorhynchus > Oncorhynchus kisutch. The sequence goes on along the minus strand of NC_034174.2, from coordinate 17,945,845 downwards.
AGAACTTGACTGGCCTGCACAGAGCCCTGACCTCAACCCCATTGAACACCTTTATTATGAATTAGAACGCCGACTGCGAGCCAGACCTATTCGCCCAACATCAGTGCCTGACCTCACTAATGCTCTTGTGAATGAATGGAAGCAAGAACCCGCAGCAATGTTCCAACATCTAATGGAAAGCCTTCCCAGAAGAGTGGAGGCTGTTATAGCAGCAAAGCGGGGACCAACTCCATATTAATGCCCATGACATTGGAATGAGATGTTTAACGAGCAGGTCATGTAGTGTAGATGGCCCAAGCAGCAAATAAATAAATAATAGATGACAACAGATTTAGACACAAATTATACTTCAGGAGTCCTCTAGCTATAAAATGAAGCACCGATAGTACCTGCAGATAATGCATATTACAGCATGTCCACTAGTGATGGGCTTTCCAAATATTTTTGGTTAACTTCATCACTGTAAAAGAGATGCATAATTTAGCTCGCAAACAAAACAACATAGAACCATGAAAAATGTGCTAATCTCTAATCTAAAGCCCAAAAAGTAGGCTACCATTATGCCAGATGTGATATGCACATTACAATTTTAAAAAATGACTCACTGCTCTTCTAACTATTTATTGTTTCTGCAGCGAGGATTTACCATCTTCAGATAATTATTTTGTAACTAATTTGAAGATAATTGTTGTTTGAAGCTCAACAAGCAGTAGTAGCTGTATGCAAATCAGGGAGCCAAATGAACGGTTCTTTCACCGATGTGATTCGGTTCCCAAAAAGAGCACTTCTAAAAGAGTTGTTCGTTTGCGAACAGCCCATCACTGTTTACTCTCCTGATTAATAATGAAATACATATTTCATATATTATAAATGCTAGAAAGTCAGCCGTCAAGGATGTGGAGAGAGAGCTTCAAGTGCACCTTGCCACGGAAAGCTTTCTGCTGATGCCTCATTCACTGCATGCCTCATTCACTGCATGCCTCATTCACTGCATGCCTCATTCACTGCATGCCCTGCTCGTTTCATCTCTATAATCATCTGCTACCACAGAAAACTGGAATGACCCTGCTTAAATTAAAGTGAAGAAATGAAAACATATCAGTATTCCCACCTGGATAAATGGCTATGTACAGTACAGTGCATTGCTGTTCAATCTACAGCATGACACTCTATTTGACATAAAGAGCTGCGCGTTATTTATTAACACTCTACAGAGCCCCTTTAACCATTTATCACCCACTGTGAATGAACATGTAGGATCCCCCCAACAGTTCACTGTGCAGAGAGAGGGGGGGGGAGCTCTGAAAGCCTGTAACTGTCATTCTGGGTTCAGGTTGATGACCCATCTATGAGTTTTTAACCTGACTCTAAAGAAATATTCTTGCGTATATCTTTGCTCTGTAAATAGGCCCGGCAGTTATCCTCTCAATTATTCACATGAAAGGCAATATATGAGCTTTATTTGATGGTTTACTTTCCGTCATCATACAGTAAGTACTGTATGTGATAGCTGCTTTCTGGGGCTGATGTACAAATGTTCTCCTATATGATCTTGAGCCTTTCTGTCACAATCAATACTGTAGGGAAAATAGGACAGGGTAATTTACATGCACTATTTCATTGAGAATTGGAAACCTGTTTAGTTGGGGGAATTTCTACATCCCTTATAGGAGATATTCAAATTGACTGTGGCTATATGGATACTGAGAAATACGTGTCACAATGCATTCATTTATTGTGGATGTGAATAAACCACCTAGACAACAGCAGAGGAGGAGTCAAAACAGATGAACCCTGTTCGTGTCCCCGTTAGTTCAACACTGAGGGGATATTAACCACTTTCATCAGTCTTGATGAGGAAATGGACTCTCGGAATATTGATCACAGTGGAGATGGAATCTTGCAATTAGTAACGGTACAGCTGATCAATGGCCTCAAAACTCCTCAACATTGAGTTTGTGGATGTCTGAGATGGCAATTCATATTATATTACTTTGTCTGAGAAATAATGCAGAGACTCAGTAGTATATGAGATTATTCATCATGATTCTTTTTCAACAATGTGATTTTCTGTCATCATGTCACCTCTCCAATAACATTTGAAGGTGTCTTTCTGTCTTGTGTTGTGCTTTAAAAAGGATTGCTTGGATCAGCAGGTTATCACAAAAGTCTAAAACTCAATTCAGAGAGGTGGCAGTGGTCATTGCTTTTGTCACTTCCAGTGGTGTGATGTTTCGTAGGTGCAGGACAGAAGATAAGTTGTCTGGACGATTTATGTGGTGCTCTTTCAAGGGTTGTGGGCAGAAGAAAATTATCCAAAAAACATATAGATTTCAGACTGACTTCTGTAAGGTGTTTCGACTGCACAAGCTATTAATCTGCAATGAGTCAGAGATTCAGACTGTGGTTATTGATGCCTTGTTGAAGCCGAAGGAACATTTATATAAAATGTTAATATAACCCAATATCTTATAAGTAGGTAGCTACAAATGTACTATTTTAGACAGTATGAATAGACTATTGAGAGCAGCTCACTAGAATATGTCTCATTATTTACACAAAGTTTGCTCACCAACCAATGCTCCATTGAGGTTTGTCCTTGAGAGAATCATTTTTGTGTCTTGAGGAAATTGTGGAGTATTCATGTTGAATGGCTTTGGAAGAATTTGTTTTGCTCAGCATGATAAAGGACTTCCAATGTGTTTCCTTGATCTAAAAGGCTGGGAAATGAAGATTGGGTTTGAACAATTTATCTCTTGCAGACACCCTATATGAAGTTAGTTAGTTACAGTATACTTTATTCTGAAGTATTGAGGGACATTTTAATTATGCACTGAAAACATTATGGAATGCATAGGGACAATAACGAGGAACCAAAGTGCTACTCAAGTCATGTAGGTTGGTACTATGAGCGCCAGCTCTGTTCAAAGAGACTTTGTTTAGCCCTCACCTATTCAAACAGGTTGGTATGTTAACAAAGGCCCTGTGACCTCCCAGTGAAAACCCTTTACACATGGTGTTTGTATTTCTTTGAACCCTCTTCACCGGGGAGCAGCCGTGTGGCTCTGAGCTTGGAAGGTCTTGCCTCGCTCTGCCTGTTATATCTGAAGACTCCTCAACCACGTGACTCTGGAATGCTCCTAATGCATTATTCAAGTGCACACAGCCACCCTTAAGCGGGGGGCCTTAAGAATATGTACACCAGAGAGGAGTACACATTTACACACCCCACCTAAGGCCATTCAACTTGGGGAGGAGTCTCCACAGGGGTTGATGGGGCGTCTCTGCCTCAGTGACAGTATCTACAGTTTCATCGGAGAGCATTATTCATGTATGACTGGCCGTTTGTGAGATGAGCAGCGGCTGGGCAGAGGCACAGGCAGAGTGAAGCGTGTCAGCCGCGAGCCACAGAGACCGGAGAGGATGGAGCCCACATTAATTCACACAGTAAACAGCCCAGCCTTCTCTCTCTTGCCTTGCCCCCCCCCCCCCTTAACATTATTACTATGCCATTTCTGCCTCCGGTTTTTCTGCTGCTCCACCTCCCCACCGTCCCCGGAGTAGTGGGATCTATCTGTCGGGGTGGTTACAAGCTTTCTGTCTTGTCTCTGATTGACCCTGCTTAGTGAGATGGGTACTCTCCTCGCTTTTATAACGACAGTAGGTAACAAGGCATTATACAATATAGATATCAATCAAATGACGCTGGAGAGCTCTGCTCAGTCAGCTGAGGTCATGTAACCAACCAGGGTTATCCATACGACCTGTCGCAAATTATGATTGAGTTGAGTAATAGGAGAAGTTTTCCCATCTTTACAGTGAATGAATTGCTCTGGTCAGCCTCAGAGCTAACTAGGCATGACCATACATCTGGCCCCATTATTTTTAGGACACCTGCTGTCACATTAGGGGAGAGGCTGCTGTGTCTGTTTGCATTGGACGTTTCACCTGTATGTTCTCAGCACTTCGGCTTGACATTGACATGTCATTAGGTGTATAAATTGGTACAACAACAAAAAAACATGTCATAAGGATACCTTACTGAGAAGAGTGCAAAAAACATGTGATCAGAAGACTGTAAAAAAGCCCATTGGCATTACTGTAAGGAACCAAAAAACATTGACGCTCCTCTTGCCATGTTCTCCCAAGGGACCTGTCGGGAAAGAGGAGGCGTAGATTTGTCTCCTTTTTTCTCCCTTTCAACCCTTTTGGCATTGATGGACATTTAATAAATGTGTTCTCTCTGCAAATGTCCCTTTTGTGAGGGTCTGACTGTGTCACGTGATAGCCCCCCATTTCATCTTCCCTGGAATAGGGCTGAGCCTTTAAAACACCATCACATTGTAGTCTAACCAAACCTACCAGCTGATATCACTCTGCTCTGATAATAGAAAGAGACTAGATAAATCACATAAAGGAAACACAATGCAGGTATCGAATTTACTCTGGATGACGACTGCACTGCCGGCATTTTCTGCAGGAATCTATGGCTGCCTGTCCAGGGATCATTTGCCGTGGTTAATTTAGTCGGCGCTCAGTGGATATTTCAACCGAGTACTCACAGCACCCCCAAGAGGGAGACAAGCATCGTACAGCATCAGAACAAAGCGGCTCCTATTTCTCTGATCATTCTGCTCTCGTGCTCCTATCCTCCTTGTTTCTGCTCACACTCATGCTGGAGATGAGGGATGCTGTATAATTCCCCAGTGAAACAACAGCAACACACCACATGCATGCAGAGACTTGAATAGAGAATGTGATGTGAAGGAGGAGCCCTACTTGTGTTTATTGTTCTTTGACTGGCTGCAGCAGTCTGGGGTTCTGCACTGCAGTCTGCAGATGGGGGAGTTACTGTACCTATTAACTGAAGGCTGAGCTCACAGTGACATATATATATATATAGTTACATATTTAGGATCTTAACTTGAGCCAGTTTACTACAGCAGGAAAATAATAATGAAGCAACAGAAAATGTGGATTATAATTAAATGTAAGTTATTAGAACATTTCCTTTTGCAAAACATTTGGAATAATCGTTTACAGTGTTCTTAGCTTGGGGAATCCACATAGTACTCCATCATGTAATGCTTTTTGTATGTGTTTCATTCACACTAACAGTAGTGTGTGTGCTGTTTTCCAGAGCCGACCATTATCACAACGGCACCGTCCACACTGGACGTGACTGTAGGAGAGAGCATCGTGCTGCCGTGTCAGGTGACTCATGACCCGTCTCTGAAGCTCGTGTTCACCTGGTTCTTCAACGAGCAGCTGATCCACTTTGGCAACCACGGCGGATACTTTGAAAAAGTGGGCGGTGTAAGTGCATAAGCCTCTGAATATTCCCTCCCGATTCCAAGAACCTGCGGGGCCATCAAGGCTCCCATTTATAATCAAAGTGTCATGTCTGAGAAATGGTGCCGAGTACCACGCTTTTACACCATGCTTGTCAGGAGCACTGCAATGCATAATGAATAGGAAGAAACACACATCTTTACTACACTGTGTTGGAGATTGCTTATATTTTATTTATGCCACTGCTCTCCCATGAAAAAAAAGGAAATAATTTTAATTAAAGAGAGAGATTTTTCAACCCCCTTCAGAAATGTCACTGAGAAAGGTCAAAGGGTGAAGCTGGTGATACATTGGAACATTGATACTATTTCCCTTCCTTTACTATAAGTGAGGTCAATGAAGAGAAGGGTATCTGCAGTGTAGAGAATGTTTGGATCATGTGTATTAATGGGCTGAAAATGTGCTGCACGTAGTTTATTTTGAAATGACATATACATTACATATTCCCCACCCCTCCCTAAAACCTACCACGCTCAAAACTCTTCCCTTCTTTCATTTACATTTTACGGTAACAACAAAACACTTCAAATAGCCTTGTTTAGCTCCCCTGTCTGAAGAAGAGTGATGATAAACATTGTTCCAGAAGTGATTAGTGGAGACATGTACAGTATATGGTCCTTTTGCCATGATAAATGACACCACAATAAATGACACCATCTCTGGAATTAAATACATTTGTACGCTGGTTCATTGAAACGTCATGGATCCCTGTGATGATACAGCAGCTCTTGCCACATCCAATTTAACACTGGTCCTGACTCCACTCGGTGGTGGGCTGATTAAATGATAGTGGGATTAGAAACAAAATGAAAAGAACTTGAGAACGTAGACTATTAAGCTTTGCTTGATCATTGAAATAATGAGGCCACTCTTCTACAGCTAAAATCAGCACATTTGTATGAATACATTTGTGTAATTATTATGATTAAATGTAAGTGCTCTGCCTGTCTAGGTATAGGTATGCCCATCACCCTTTTAGAACCTGTAAAAACATAATAGTTTAAACCCTAGAATTATAATACAATAATAAGCATACGAAGACCCTGAATAGGTTTATCAAACATTTTTTTCTGCTCACATATTGTTGTCATATCCGCATATATTTCATGTATTTTAATGATATATATTAAAATGTTACTACAGTATATTAATCATTGTGTGTGTGCGTGTGTGTCTCCGTGTGTGTGTGTGTCCGCGTGTGTGTGTGCGTTTGTGTGCCTATTTGTTCATGTTTGTGTTGCATGTTAGCAGCATTCCGCTGGGGACATCATGATTCGGAACATCCAGCTGAGACACGCAGGGAAGTACACCTGTGCAGTGCAGACCAAGGTGGACAGTATCTCCATCGCAGCAGACCTGGTGGTCCGAGGTGTCTATACAGGACAAGCAATATTCCATGAAAGATACTTTTATTTATGCTATCAATGATTGGTATTTACTAATTATGTTATAAATGCTTATTTAGTATGATAAAGCATCAAGCAAATGTTAACACTGTCACACATTGAATATGGGTTGAAAAACCTTGTAGTCGGGAAAAACCTTGTAAACCTCACAGAAGCGATTCTATGTTGGAAAGTCAGTGAAAAGCCATCCTCGTGTCCTTGAAAGGTAATTGAAGGTCATAGCAATAGAAAATGCAATTTGCTAGGCAACACTCCCACTCAAATAGTTTTGGGTCACTTGATTGGTTCAGTTATCCATGGCAACATACCTACTGGGTACATAACTTAAAAGCATATCTGACATGTATTGGGGTGCACAATCATGAATGGATTTAAAAACCAAAAGAAGAAACTTCAAATTCATTCTAAAACGAATTTGTTCTCTCCATCTGGTCTTTGTCAGTACCCATGCTGCAACATTCTGTATGTATTTTTCAGTTGACCAATGGCTTTCTTGGGACCAGACAGGAGAGCATTACAGTAGTCAAGCCTACTTGTAATAAAAGCATAGATGAGTCTCGCTGTATCAGCCTGAGAGAGAAACGGCCACACCGTAGCAATGTTCATTGCCCCTGAATTAAAATGTGCGGCTAGATGCTCTCTCTGTGCTTTGACTCCAACAATAAGTGCCTCGGTCTTGTCTTTATTTAGCTGGATGAAGTTGTGAGCCATCCAAGTATTTAAATCACTAATACAGACTAACAATGTATCCGTGGAGCTAAAATCCTCTGGTGAAACATAAAGCAGTCTGTGTTTATTCTCTTCTTTATTCTCTGTTTATGCCTCTAATTGTGATGTGAAGGCATTGTACTCTGATCAGTTAAAAAGATGGTCAGATTGAGATGTGTCTCTCTCTCTTTAGGTTGAGAAAATATCATTGAATTTAATGAGATACAAAGGCTCCCTGCGGTTTGCTCACCAAACTGATTTTGCCAGCTGTAATCCCACTGCTGAAGGTGGACAGTGATCAGGACACCACTGTTCCCTGCTCTGCCTTTATCACAATCCGCTCTCTCTCTCTCGGGCTCTCTCGCTCTCTCTCTGTCTCGCTCTCTCTCGCTCTCTCTCTCGCTCTCTCTCTCTCTCTCTCTCGCGCGCTCTCTCTCTCGCTCTTGGTCGCTCTCTCTCAATATCTCTCTCGCTCTCACACACACTCTCTCTCTCTGCCTCTCTCTCTTTCCTCACTGTCTCTCGCTCCCTCTCTTTCCCCCCACCCCTCTCTCTGACCACCCCCCTCTCTCTGGCTCCCTGCCTGGCTGTGCCCCATATCTGCAGGTCCCCCAGGCCCACCTACCAGCATCCATGTAGAAGAAATCAGTGACACCACAGCCTCTCTCTCCTGGAGACCGGGGCCTGATAATCACAGTCCAATTACCACATACACTATCCAGGCCAGGACACCCTTCTCCCTGGGCTGGCAGGCTGTCACCACAGGTAGGCTCTCCAACCAGCCATTGCCTCATCAAAGTGTTATATAGGGGTCTGATCTCCATTTTCTCTTCTCCCCTGTGAGAATATATATAGGCCTGTGAGTGATTTTACTTTGATGCCAAATGGCACTCGATTGTTCAGTGACCGGGTTGACTGCAGTTTTACTTGACTGCAGGGTTTTTTGAAATGTGGATAAATGTCTGACTTACAGTGAAGGGAGCAATTTGATAGCATAGAAAAGTGACCCATACGAAAGTTTGGATGCCAGATCTCTATATCGTAGAGCTGGGACGATAAACAAAAAAAGATCCATACCGATCACTCATCGCAGGCATTTTGCTGATATCGTTCATTACAATAAGTAGCCTATACTAGAGAAATGTGAAGTTGAAATGAAATAAGTTTGCTAATGGGTGATATTTAATGGGACAATTGATGGCTACAACCATAGTAGGAGTTTAAAGGATCCTTTAAAAAAACTGTGGTGCACTTAACATTCTATTTATCATTATTACTTAAATTCAGGTAATTTATAGCAATATTGGTCCATATCACCCAGTTATACTATATCATCTACAATAGAACAGGGTGTAAGTCCATATCACCCAGTTCTACTATATCATCTACAATAGAACAGGGTGTAAGTCCATATCACCCAGTTCTACTATATCATCTACAATAGAACAGGGTGTAGGTCCATATCACCCAGTTCTACTATATCATCTACAATAGAACAGGTTGTAGGTCCATATCACCCAGTTCTACTATATCATCTACAATAGAACAGGGTGTAAGTCCATATCACCCAGTTCTACTATATCATCTACAATAGAACAGGGTGTAAGTCCATATCACCCAGTTCTACTATATCATCTACAATAGAACAGGGTGTAGGTCCATATCAGGTAGCAGGTAGCCTAGTGGTTAGAGGGGGGAGGCAGGTAGCCTAGTGGTTAGATGGGGACGGCAGGTAGCCTAGTGGTTAGAGCGGGGCGGCAGGTAGCCTAGTGGTTAGAGGGGGGCGGCAGGTAGCCTAGTGGTTAGAGGGGGGCGGCAGGTAGCCTAGTGGTTAGAGGGGGGGCGGCAGGTAGCCTAGTGGTTAGAGGGGTGCGGCAGGTAGCCTAGTGGTTAGAGGGGTGCGGCAGGTAGCCTAGTCGTTAGAGGGGGGCGGCAGGTAGCCTAATGCTTACAGGCAGGTAGCCTAGTGGTTAGAGGGGGGAGGTAGGTAGCCTGATGATCACCCAGTTCTGCTATATCATCTACAATAGAACAGGGTGTTGGTCCATTTCACCCAGTTCTACTATATCATCTACAATAGAACAGGATGTAGGCATGCATGGTGCTGGGGCGGCAGGTATCCTAGTGGTTAGAGGGGGGAGGTAGGTAGCCTAATGGTTAGAGGGGGGCGGTAGGTAGCCTAATGGTTAGAGGCAGGTAGCCTAGGGGTTAGAGGGGGGCGGCAGGTAGCCTAATGGTTAGAGGCAGGTAGCCTAGTGGTTAGAGGCAGGTAGCCTAGGGGTTAGAGGGGGGAGGCAGGTAGCCTAGTGGTTAGAGGGGGGAGGTAGGTAGCCTAATGATCACCCAGTTCTGCTATATCATCTACAATAGAACAGGGTGTTGGTCCATTTCACCCAGTTCTACTATATCATCTACAATAGAACAGGATGTAGGCATGCATGGTGCTGGGACGGCAGGTAGCCTAGTGGTTAGAGAGGGGCAGGTAGCCTAGTGGTTAGAGGGGGGCGGCATGTAGCCTAATGGTTAGAGGCAGGTAGCCTAGGGGTTAGAGGGGGGCGGCAGGTAGCCTAATGCTTACAGGCAGGTAGCCTAGTGGTTAGAGGGTGGAGGTAGGTAGCTTAATGGTTAGAGGGGGGAGTCAGTTAGCCTTGTGGTTAGAGAGGGGTGGAAGGTAGCCTAGTGGTTAGAGGCAGGTAGCCTAGTGGTTAAAGGCAGGTAGCCTAGTGGTTAGAGGGGGGAGGCAGGTAGCCTAGTGGTTAGAGCTTTGGGCAGGAAACGAAAGATTGCTGGATCGAATCCCTGACCTGAGAAGGTAAAAATCTTTCGTTCTGCCCCTGAACAAGGTTGCCTTTATGATCCAGACAAACAGAGCTCTAAGTATGAGCAAACGGGGAAACCAAGTGAACTCCACCCTTGAGATGTGCGTGTGTGTGTGTGTACGTGTGCATGTGAGTACAACATGTGTCCTTCTGACTGATTAGTCCCCTGCACCTGTGGAGTGTGCTCAGTGGGCCTGTCAGCCTAGAGGACACTTTCCTGCTACCTGCTTCATTCTGAGGGGAGGGGGCTGTTTTGTTTTGTGCCAGTTCCTGAGGTGGTGGGGGGCCACAGTCTGACAGCTACAGTAATAGACCTGAGCCCCTGGGTGGAATATGAGTTCAGAGTCCTGGCAAGCAACGCCATTGGGACCGGGGAGCCCAGTAAACCATCCAAACAAGCAAGGACAAAGGAGACATGTATGTACTGTTTTCATGGATCACTTCAATTCTGCATGTTTGTTTTCTGTGTTTCTTATGTGAGTCTACTTGCCATTTAGTTGGTCTGGTGGAAAGCTATTTCAATGTAAAAAAAAATCTTATCCGAATGTGTTATTATCATGTTATCATTGATGGCTGGTGTCAACTGACTTGAGCAGGATAAAAATGACCCTCTGTTTCCCCAGCTCCGAAGGTCACACCAGCTAATGTGAGCGGAGGTGGAGGCAGTCGCTCAGAATTAGTCATCACTTGGGAGGTAAGCAAGCCGCCTGCTTCCATACTCCCTCACACTTGGAGGGGAAGCCAGACGTCATGATTCTCTAAGGAATCGGGCCGTTGTTGCATTAATAACAGCAGGCAGGCTTAAAGTATGGCATTTCATTTTTAAGAACAGAGAAGCAATAACTGCTGCTGTCACCCTAGGGAGAGAAAAATGCCTTTGAGGTTTTAATAATATAATTAAACAGAATGGTTCTTCACAAAGTCACAAGCAACTTTTCAAAGATTTTGTTTTACTTATCTTTTTTTATATGAAGCTTCCTTCTTAATCAGTCCCGTTTTGAAGCTTCCTTCTTAATCAGTCCCGTTTTGAAGCTTCCTTCTTAATCAGTCCCGTTTTGAAGACTCATATTTATTCCAGCTGCTTGAAAATCATCCACTGTTGTGAAAGTTTTGCTGAATGGCTATTTAATGCTGGTTTCAATTTGAGAGTTCAAATCAAGTCTAACTTCGACATTAACAAAGTTCTAACAAAGTTCTACATACTACACAATAGATATGACTCTCAGTCAATGTCTTTCTTTTCCAAAGCTTTGTAAAATAAAATGCCCTTTATATAACCATATTTAGAGGAGTGTTGACTTAAACAATTAAAGTCAGTCCCCAGAAATATATGAAATATGTCTTACCAAGCAGTCTTAACAAGCTGTCATGCTGAGGGCGTGTTATTATGGACGGCTGTGTGTGTTCACTACTTGTGCATCAGCTTCAATGTGTGTGTGTGTGTGTTTTCTTGCAGCCTGTTCCTGAGGAGCTGCAGAACGGAGGAGGGTTTGGCTATGTGGTGGCCTTCAGACCGTCCGGAGCCACAGGCTGGATGCAGGCTGCCGTGCCCTCATCAGAAGCCTCCAAATATGTCTTTAAGAACGAGAGCATCCAGCCCTTCTCCCCCTTCCAAGTGAAGGTTGGAGTGTACAACAACGAGGGGGAAGGCCCTTTCGGACCCGTCATCACCATCTACTCTGCAGAGGAAGGTTGGTAAAGAATAATGTCATGTCCGTCTGAGACACAGAGGAGCAGCAGTGTGTTTAAAGGCGTCTCTGGATTGTTTATTCCCGGTCATTACAGTTCTCTTTTAACACCCCTGCACTTCTATCTACATCTGCAGATGGTTGGTTCCTACTGTTGCTCCTGGTTCTGGTTCTCTCTCTGTACCGCTGATGAAAGAGATGGACCCACTTTAAGGGTCATCAAAGCCTGAAATACTTTTAAACTAATTAAAAGTATGTTTTTCATTAACCCAGAGCCTGGCAGAGCACCCACCAGGATCCGTGCCAAGAGTCTGTCTGCATCTGAGATTGAGGTTTCATGGAAAGCCCTGCCTTGGAACACCAGTAAGAGAAGAGTTCTAGGCTATGAGGTAAGTCAAGTTCTTTTCTGTCTCTCTCTACCTGTGTTTTTGTGTGTGTGTGTGTGTGTGTGTGTGTGTGTGTGTGTGTGTGTGTGTGTGTGTGTGTGTGTGTGTGTGTGTGTGTGTGTGTGTGTGTGTGTGTGTGTGTGTGTGTTTGCAGAGCCGTGCACAGACAGAACTTTCAGGGGCAGGTGCATAAATAAAGGGTGCCACCCCTCCCCACCGACTTGAAAAAATAAGCTACTTTCATAAGAAAGTTACAATGCCTCCTAAAGACATGACTGACATGGGGAAAAGATGGTGGGCTATCAGCTAATTGTTGATGATAATTGTTTTGTTGATTGTGATTTATCTTCAATGCTTTTATTTAACTTATAATATGAATAATCTTCTAACTCATGATATATGGCTAGCTGGCTAGTGGCTTGTGTGTATATTATATATATGGTGGTTAGCTAGTCTAGACCAGGGCTCTTCAACCCTGTTCCTGGAGAGTTACCCTCCTGTAAGGTTTTCAATTCAACCCCCGTTGTAATTAACCTTATTCAGCTTATCAACCAGCTACTGTAATTATTAGAATCAGGTGGACTAAATTAGAGGTGGAGCTAAAGCCTACAGGACGATAGCTCTCCAGGAACAGGGTTGGAGAGCCCTGGTCGAGACTACCAGTGTTGCTGCTGCCCTGACACACGTGCAACTCCTGATTGAAGAAGAGATGTTGGGTCAGAGGGTCGTAGATGCAGCCGTTCCTCTCTGTCTTTCTGCCTCTGTCTGCTGCGCGTATCAACCAACCTGACCGAATATTGATGATGATGTAAATCAAGGATTTTCAAGTGTTAATCAAATCTTATGCTGCAGCTGCTATGGCAGTACTGTGATAACTTTCTACACACACTCAACCGGTGACCGCTTCTCAAGCCATTCATATTTGCTTACCGAGTGCATGTAATCTCCATACAGGGCAGACTGGGAAACAGACACCACAGGGCACGTGCGAGCTCTGTACTGGGCAGACTGGGAAACAGACACAACAGGGCACGTGCGAGCTCTGTACTGGGCAGACTGGGAAACAGACACAACAGGGCACGTGCGAGCTCTGTACTGGGCAGACTGGGAAACAGACACAACAGGGCACGTGCGAGCTCTGTACAGGGCAGACTGGGAAACAGACACAACAGGGCACGTGCGAGCTCTGTACAGGGCAGACTGGGAAACAGACACAACAGGGCACGTGCGAGCTCTGTACTGGGCAGACCAACAGGTGCAACCAACCAAAATGGGAAAAAAAAGCACTTGGCAGGTGGTAGGGCAAAGCTCATGCACATTGGGCATCTCAGATCTAATAGCTTGTTATGTGTAATGGTCCATCCAGCCTTGTCTGTCTGTCTGTCTGTTGTTGCTAACTATACTGATTATTCGAACAGTCTAGTGATGCAATGCATCAGATCAGGAGACATGGGGGAAGTTTAGCCTATAAACCACACAGTATTGTAGGTATAAAAAAAAATGTGGCTTTGTCAGCTCACTTTTCAAATGCTTTTACAGTATATAAACAAATAGCCTATTTTCATTCATGGGATGCATAAAGTACTGGAATTATGAATTGTTGACCAATTAAAGTAACCAAGGAAGTGGGCCTGAGCAAACTGTTCCTGCGAGGTAAGACAAATTATATTTGTCCTGTCAACCGTGCCAGCTATTTCAGCCTGGACATTCGGGTGTCACAGAAAATCTGAAAATCCGTCAACTTGAGTGCTGGGACATTTTGCACATGGTGATTTCTTTGTGACCACGCCATTTAACCACTCCCTCACTTCATGAGCTAAGTAACCAGAACCAAGGCACCTTACCCATGGAAAGACGACATTGTATGAGGTGACACCATACCATGAAATGCTGTTTTTATACCAATTTACTGCACTCACTGTAGTTCCAGTTTACAGTTGTCCTGTCAGACTAGTGTCTGCATTAATGTCCCTGGTTATCCTCTGTCTATCTGGTCTCAGTTGAGGTACTGGGAGAAGAGAGAGAAGGAGGAGGCAGCCAGTGTCCAGAGGACGGTAGGGAACCAGACGTCAGCCATTATCCGAGGGGTGAGAGGAAGTAACACTTACTACGTCACAGTGAGAGCGTACAACACGGCCGGGGCTGGGCCTCCTAGTGTCACTGTCAATGTCACCACCAAGAAACCACGTAAGCATCAACCCTGCCTTAGAGAGGTTGTTTCCACTGACTTATTGGAGATCATGTGATCTTCATCTTCATGTATCTGGGTCCCTCAGCGCCCAGCCAGCCCCCGGTGAAAGTGATGTGGAACACATTGAATTCCAAGATAATCCTGAACTGGGAGCAAGTCAAGGCCCTGGAAAATGAGTCAGAAGTCACTGGCTACAAAGTAAGGAAGCATTTTGTCGTCACTGGTTAACACAGCCACAAAGTCATAAACCCTGCTTCTACAATTTATCTGATTTCAATTTCAATTTTGTGGCTGTGCTATCTAGTGAAAACCTAAGCCCAGACTTAGTTTAGTTAGGAATAGTGCTCGATTGATTTAGTTAGGAATAGTGCTCGTTGCCATGGTTTCTCCCAGGTGACCTTTCAAATTTGACTTTGTGTTTGTGCTATCTAGTGGAAACCGAAGCATTGACTACAGTGATTTAGTTAGAAATAGTGCCTGTTGTCATGGTTTCTCCCAGTGACCTTTTACCTGTGTGATCTGTCTCTAGGTGCTCTACAAGCGTAACCGACACAGCCGCCCTAGTGTCATGGAAACCAACACAACGACGGTGGAGCTCTCCCTGCCTATGAATGAGGAGTACTTCATCCAGATCAAACCATTTGGGGAAGGAGGAGAGGGGAGCAGTAGCAGACAGATCACCATCCCCAGAATACCAGGTCAGTCAATAGTGGACTGCTCCCTCACACTTCAATGATCTCAATGGTGTTGCTTAGAGCTATTGCCAATACTGGTTTATTGTTATGACTAGGGACCTGAATGTTTTGTGTCCCTAAGCCTTCAAAAGGAACAGATAGAGTGGGGACTATTTGGTACACACGCAACATCTAGTCAGGCAGGATTCAATATGATCGCGGGAACATTGCCTTTAAAAGGTGGATAGCTGACAAAGCGCGATCGGATTGAATCCTGGCCTAAATACATTTTTGTATTCAGAAATGTATGTAAATATGCCCAAGGTTTGATCACCAAAGCATGTAATAGCACAAAAAGCCTTCAACAATGAATTGCCAACTAGGCTGCTTGTCTTTTTATGCGTAAACGGACAGACTAACAAAGCCCATTTATTTTCATGTTTTTCAGGTCCCAATGCAATTGGCTCGGCGACCAAGGTCTCTACTTTATCAGCCCTCAGTACAATAGCATTGTCTTTCACAGCGCGAACATCGTTATGACAAAGCGCTCCCAGTGAACATTGCATCTGATGTGGAGGCAACTCAACAACGGAACACAAACACCCTCCGTCTGGTCTAATTAGATCCATTCATTTAGGTTTTAAAGGCAGGAGGACGAGCAACGTTGGAAAACAAAGTCATTGAGATGAGAAGGAGAGAAAGGGCCCTGCTTTCAACACCCCGCCGGCCGGCGAGAACAGGAAATCGACCGATGTCTTGACTCTGTTGTTACCAAAGCAGCTTTCATTAAAATGTCTTATATGCATCTTTTGTATGATATGTCTAGCTTTTATAGATTTCTTTTGAAACCAATTCATAATTAGTCTGGGCTTTTTAGAAAAGGCAAGGTTGAGTGGAGTTCAGTGTATGCCCATACTTACTTATAGATACATTTTTTAAGTTTTCAGTTTGTTGGAAAGAGCACTTTTGTTGTCTAAAGTGAAAAGCATTTTCTGGTCAAAAATGAACCTGTAACTGTGGTTTCATGTCAAGCAAAGACCATAGTTCAGTCTTCTTAGAAACTTAGGAATTGTTAACACTGAAATGGTGTGTGTATTGCTAACTATTTTTTTATTACTCCATAAAACATTGCACTGATGCCTGAGGAAAAATTTGACTTAACAAAAATGTGACATTATGTTAAAGGATGAGAGTGACTTTATTCACTCTCACTGCTTTGAAGTCCCATCTTCCACAGGTTCCTCAACCTTGGCCATTTAATTGCACTGGTGACTGGACCCTCATATGGCTGTCTATCTCATCCTCTCAGTTAGCCATGTGTCTACTCTGTAGCTATTCTATTCATCCTCTGATAAGCCGTATGTCTACTCTGTAGCTATTCTATTCATCCTCTCAGTTAGCCGTGTGTCTACTCTGTAGCTATTCTATTCTTTGCCTTGTGTGTGCCTCATCATATGTTCAAAACCCTCAGGTCCTTAAAGAGCCTTAAACTTATATATATATATCAATAACTATTAGAAACCTAGAAGTCTGTTATACAGGTGCTGTATGATGTGTAGCTACACACTGCATCAATAGACAGGTTGTAGGGGTTCGAGTTATTACCATCCAATGTATATTCCTATGGTCATTCTTAGGGCCAAGTTATGTAGTCAAGAAAATCTCCTTGTCCTAGTTATATATTATAGTTAGGGCCAGGGTTTTTTCCTGACCCTGTGGCCTCGCCAGGAAAACCTCCTTGTCCTAGTTATATATTATAGTTAGGGCCAGGGTTTTTTCCTGACCCTGTGGCCTCGCCAGGAAAACCTCCTGGCTCTTGTCATTCTATATGAAGGAGTGGTGTGTTTCAACAGCATGGTGCTGTTCAGTGTGGTTTAAGGGCAACGTGGGAAGCCTGGGACATTTTAGTGGGTTCACTGACTGCATCCTTACTAAAAGACAAATGCTGCTGATGATCCTTTCCCATAGTCTTCTGATGCTGTTTGAAACTGGTACAGTACATTGCATATGTAGCTTGTAGTCCAGTGAAGAAGTCAAAAGAGCAGGTAGTTTGTAGTACTTTCAAAGGGAAGTTTAGGCAGGAATCATGCATCGAGAAATGTGTAATATACTTTTTTGTACACTTCAGATCATTTGTATACAATGAAAACCTTTCTAAAGAGCTGATTAACTTGGTTTTTATGTAATAACACAAACGTTTCATACAGTAGCTAAATGTCGCTTAGCATGAATGTGTTTGCCCTTTTCTGTACATCTGCTAACTGACTGAATGGCTTGAGACCACGCAAAGAGAGCAGGTTTGTGCATCTCTACCCGTTAACCCACTATGTCTGGACTTCTGTCTCAGACAGGTATGTCCTCCTGTAGGCCTACAACCTTTGGGATTTACCAATACAACTATCCATTTATCCATTTACTCCATGTCAAGTTCAGTTTTTTTGCTGTTGTTTGTTTATACTGTGTTATTGAATAAAGTTTATTGATTTATAGAAGTGAGTGAAATTCAATGGATTTATTTCTCTATGCTTATTCAATGTACTGTAATCTGTATTCATTATTTTGTCATTCACCATGAATCCACTAGGTAGTGCCGCATGCTTAATTTCGAGATATCCAGTGACAGTCAAAATGTTCAAAATGAGAAGAAAATATAAATTGGCACTTTGCAGTAAAAAGGTAGAGCAATAACCATTTTAATTAATATCTTAAGTTGAGGATATTGATGATTATACTCAATGGAATGATATACTACTGTAATCTTATCGATTGCAATTCCGTTAAGAGCCACAAGATGGCAATGCAGGATATTAAACAAATGAAATGTACTGTGCTTACAGTCTCAAGACCTTTACCTGTTTTCACATCTTGCAGTATTTGTCTTCATCGTGAAATTGCAGAGACAATGTGAATCGCAATGAGACATTTATTTATGTATGTTTTCCATTTAAATCGAATGCAAATACAGCAAACACACACCACCACACACTTGGGGAATGAAGGTTGAGGTGAATTGAAGGATGGAAGAGGAAGAGTGGAACGGATAGTGCTTCACGCGAGTCTATGGAATCAGCTACTCATAGTAGTTCTGTCCTATTAGGCCTTGTGTTTGTAATCTTTCTGCTCTTCAATGGATTTTAGTTCCAATTCTTATTATTCCTACCACTGAACGAGTATCATAGCTTATCAATAGTATTGCCCAATCCTTATATGGGACATTACTGAGCAGGTAAAGAGACTGCAAACGGCCCACACCTTTGACAGTAAAGGTGATGTCATCCAGGGCTCTGGAAGAGGTCGAGACCTCACCACATGGAGAGTGGATGGCTGAAATGTCAGTAGATCACATGTAGACAAAATAATCAATTACATGGTTTCCAGTGGCGGTGAATCCAACAGTAAGGCACCCATCATCAGTATAACCAGTGCACTGTATTAGACCGCACAAGTGGTCTGCAGTCTTAACATAGAACATTTGTTAATCCTCTATTTTGAAATCAGCACAACTTCATCCCACTCTTCCGGTATATTTGTAATTATATGCACACATAGAAGTATTTATGTTCATTTGCATACAATATGACACCCACCCTTAAAAAACAGCACATCAGCTTTACAGGGCAACTTCTTTCTTATTGTCTATACAGCAAGTCATCATTTTGAGTGGTGTGTGTCCAATATAGCGACACCACACACTTTAACAATATCGTCGCTGCCTATCACCACAAGCAAGTGCCTAAACAACAATCCAGTGTCATTTGACCAGATAAAATGAAATAAAATATACAAAAGAAGTGTTGAGACTGTATGTTTCACAGAGACAACTCTACAGCAGGTAAGACAACGCCCAAGGGATCCCCTCTGTTACTTCAGGGTGTAGTGAGAGTGGAGTCGTTTTGACAAGCACGGTGACAAAGCCACGGAGACTCCATGTGGATGAGCTCAACTTCTAGTTTCAACTCCATCTTGAAACATTTTGGTAATACTTTTCATATGCAGACAGTTCACAGTTTTCTCCTTTAAGTAGACTGATAATGGATTACAATAGCATCAGGTGGCTACAGAGAGACAATTATTGCAAGTCTCACAAGCAGTTAAAAATTGACCGCTGTAATTAATTAATATCACATCGGAGATGATAAGCGCAGATCGACGCTCCAAAAATGAATCTGGTTATCCTCAGTTATGTTTCATAGTTAGTCCACACAGGGAACAATGCATAGTATGTAAATTCAACAGTTTGTTCCAGCATCGTTTTTTTTTCTCTCAAACTGACTGACTGGTGTATATTCAGCAGTTCAGCATAGCTTAAGAGGATATTATGCAGAGAGTATTGATGAACATGTACACGCTTAGAAAAAAAGATGCCATCTAGAACCTAAAAGTGTTTTTTCAGCTGTCCCCATAAAAGAACCCTTTGAAGAACCCTTTTTGGTTTCAGGTAAGAACACTTTTGGTTCCATGTAGAACCCTTTCAAAAGAAGAACCAAAAGGATGGAACCTGGAACCAATAAGGGTGTTCCTATGCGGACAGCCGAAGAACCCTTTTTTCTAAGAGTGTATACAAGATTAAGCCAGGCAGGGTTATGGAGGCATTGCTTGTTGTTCTGGAACATAAAAGAGGTTCCAACTGTTCTGGTTCATCTCCTGTCTAACTATCTAAGAGGATGGAGTTTGGGTTTAAACTTGTCACTTTAAGAATCCAGGCTTTGTCTGTGAGGGTACAAAAAAAGTAATCACACATACTTTTTAGGGAAGGAAAAAACCCACATTCACCACCATTCTTATAAATACAAACGTAGAACTCATACAACATGACAAAGACAACTCAAGTAAGAGCTTTTTTTAAACATATCCTCACATTTCATAAAATAATTAGAAACTTTAAATGAAAAGCGCTCATTTTGCTTCAAGAGTCCTACTATGGCTTTGACTCAAATGACAACCTTTTCCCAGTAGAGTGTACTAATTTTGGCTAAAGTAGTGCACTACATGTTGAATAGGGTGTGATTTGACTTTTGCCCTACATGACCAGCGTTTTAGACTGAAATTATAACAGCAGGACGAAGGAAGGAGAACATGATGAGGAGAGTGGGGGGGATTCTGTTTGTTGTTAGCCAGAGAACGACAGTCAGTGCCTATAGAAGTAGTATACCCTGAATGCTAAGCGGAGTCCCAACTCATAGTCTCTTGATGTTGTAGAAGTGTCTGTCCACGTATTCCTTCAGTTGACTCTCCTATCGGTATAGTCCCATCAGCTTTGGTTGACATGCAGTGTCTAGACATTGCAGAAGTATATTCCACAGAATCTTTCAGATATAGATTTGTCTGAATGTTCTGCCATCTTGACCACTTCCTGTGGACGTCTGTTCCTAGACAGGTCGGTATCGTATCGTTCATTACCTCAACTATGTAGAACCATGCATGTGAGTATGAGAAGCTAATCGATACATTTATTTTATTTATTTCTTAAACAAGCAAACACTGGACTTTAAATTGGATTCTTCTATTGTTACAAATGTTTAAAAAGCTAGTAAGACAGCTGTTTTATATATGTGTCACACTGGTGACAACAAGCGTTAAAGGCTACCATCCCCACTGGCCCCTGCAGAGCAGCCCTCCCCCAACCCCCTCTCCTCACACTCCATTCCCGATCCCCATGCTACATGCATGATGTCAGCACTGAGCAGGCATCGCCATGGTGACCATTTCTGAGAGCAATTTTGAAGGTTGGACTATTATTGACTTCCTGGCGAATAAATGACCAGTAGTTACAGGTAAGTCAATGTGTTCTGGGGGAAGGTTGATCTGATTTAACTCAAGATGGATTACATCCTCATCACTAATCATTTAATTGAACTACACTGATCAAGGGTGATGAACCGTTAACATGTCATTATGTTTGTACACGTACAGTCTGTCTGGGGGTGTAGAACACCAGAACCACCATATTGATCTCTCACAGATCCCATGGCTAAACATGGGGCAACACATATTAGCCCTATTCCTGCCATATTCTTTCCAAGTCAGACCTCTTGGGGAGATATAAACACTGCAGTCTATTTCTCAGATTTGTGAGAACGGTCATGTTCTAAAAATCCCAGGGAAAAGGGAATTTCCCAGCGGAAGAGGGGTTGGGTGGGGGGGGGGGGTTGAGCGTGGGTCAGAGGCGGCGTCACAGTCGGTTTTGGTTAAAGGGACAGGAGAGGAGGCATATTGTGTTGTATAGGAGATAGGGATTGTTTCTGGGAGCGCGGTCGGTCTGTTGTATTGTAGTATACATTGTGGGCAGGTTGCTGTAGCCCTCTTGCGGCGTTGGCGTGGGGAGGGTCATGGAGATGACGGGAGGATCAAGTCATTTCCTGTCCCCACTCCCAGGAACCACTATGAGCGATCAGGACTGAAACAGAGAGAAAGCAACAGACAACCCTGTGAAACAGACTGACACCAGTGGGATAAACAATATGTTTTTAATAACATGACATATCTAAAGCCAACTAATAGCCTATAAAACACACACACACACACACACACACAAAGCCTGATGTTAAATTGCATTGAATTCTACTTACTCTACCGGTTGTCCGTGTGGTTGGTCCTTTTGAAGGCAGGAATGAGAGACAATGTATCCACAGGAAAGTATAATTACATCTACTTTTCAAAGTGCTGGTAGTGCGTTCAGATTTCAATCACCTGAACCAGGTGCAGGAGATGCATGCATACTTTCCTAGCTAGTCCACGTGTTTACATGGTCCTGCACATGCTTCAGGCGATAGGAATCTGAACACATTACCACTATCTCTACTTATTACTATCTCTACTTACAGTGCCTTGCGAAAGTATTCGGCCCCCTTGAACTTTGCGACCTTTTGCCACATTTCAGGCTTCAAACATAAAGATATAAAACTGTATTTTTTTGTGAAGAATCAACAACAAGTGGGACATAATCATGAAGTGGAACGACATTGATTGGATATTTCAAACTTTTTTAACAAATCAAAAACTGAAAAATTGGCCGTGCAAAATTATTCAGCCCCCTTAAGTTCATACTTTGTAGCGCCACCTTTTGCTGTGATTACAGCTGTAAGTCGCTTGGGGTATGTCTCTATCAGTTTTGCACATCGAGAGACTGAAATGTTTTCCCATTCCTCCTTGCAAAACAGCTCGAGCTCAGTGAGGTTGGATGGAGAGCATTTGTGAACAGCAGTTTTCAGTTCTTTCCACAGATTCTCGATTGGATTCAGGTCTGGACTTTGACTTGGCCATTCTAACACCTGGATATGTTTATTTTTGAACCATTCCATTTTGCTTTATGTTTTGGATCATTGTCTTGTTGGAAGACAAATCTCCATCCCAGTCTCAGGTATTTAGCAGACTCCATCAGGTTTTCTTCCAGAATGGTCCTGTATTTGGCTCCATCCATCTCCCCATCAATTTTAACCATCTTCCCTGTCCCTGCTGAAGAAAAGCAGGCCCAAACCATGATGCTGCCACCACCATGTTTGACAGTGGGGATGGTAGGTTCGGGGTGATGAGCTGTGTTGCTTTTACGCCAAACATAACGTTTAGCATTGTTGCCAAAAGGTTCAATTTTGGTTTCATCTGACCAGAGCGACTTCTTCCACATGTTTGGTGTGTCTCCCAGGTGGCTTGTGGCAAACTTTAAACGACACTTTTTTATGGATATCTTTAAGAAATGGCTTTCTTCTTGCCACTCTTCCATAAAGGCCAGATTTGTGCAATATACGACTGATTGTTGTCCTATGGACAGAGTCTCCCATCTCAGCTGTAGATCTCTGCAGTTCATCCAGAGTGATCATGGGCCTCTTGGCTGCATCTCTGATCAGTCTTCTCCTTGTATGAGCTGAAAGTTTAGAGGGACGGCCAGATCTTGGTAGATTTGCAGTGGTCTGATACTCCTTCCATTTCAATATTATCGCTTGCACAGTGCTCCTTGGGATGTTTAAAGCTTGGGAAATCTTTTTGTATCCAAATCCGGCTTTAAACTTCTTCACAACAGTATCTCGGACCTGCCTGGTGTGTTCCTTGTTCTTCATGAAGCTCTCTGCGCTTTTAACGGACCTCTGAGACTATCACAGTGCAGGTGCATTTATACGGAGACTTGATTACACACAGGTGGATTGTATTTATCATCATTAGTCATTTAGGTCAACATTGGATCATTCAGAGATCCTCACTGAACTTCTGGAGAGAGTTTGCTGCACTGAAAGTAAAGGGGCTGAATAATTTTGCACGCCCAATTTTTCAGTTTTTGATTTATAAAAAAAGTTTGAAATATCCAATAAATCGTTCCACTTCATGATTGTGTCCCACTTGTTGTTGATTTTTCACAAAAAAATAAAGTTTTATATCTTTATGTTTGAAGCCTGAAATGTGGCAAAAGGTCGCAAAGTTCAAGGGGGCCGAATACTTTCGCAAGGCACTGTATTAACAACAACTTTGAAAATATATATATATTGTCCCACATTCCTAGCGCCAGAAGGACCAACCCAAGGGCAACCGGTAAAGTAAGTTAAAATATTTTATTCAAGATTCTGGCTTGTAGAGGTTGTGAGGGGACTTTCAAATGCTAATTTCAAATGCTGAATCAAGTGCAAATTTCTGGCTGACGTAGAATTTAATGTAATTCAACATAGGGTTTCCAGGAAAACACACACACAGTACAGACACAAACACACACAGTACAGACACAAACACACACAGTACAGACACACACACACAGTACAGACACAAACACACACAGTACAGACACATTCACAGTACAGACACAAACACACAGGCACAGTACAGACACAAACACACAGACACAGTACAGACACACACACACACACAGTACAGACACAAACACACACACACACACACACAGTACAGACACAAACACACACACACACAGTACAGACACAAACACACACACACAGTACAGACACAAACACACACACAGGACAGACACAAACACACACACAGTACATACACAAACACACACACACACAAACACACAGTACAGACACAAACAAACACACACAGTACAGACACAAACACACACACAGGACAGACACAAACACACACACACACACACACACAAAGTACAGTACAAACAAACACACACACACACACACAAAGTACAGTACAAACAAACACACACACACACACACACACACACACACACACACACACAGTACAGACACAAACACACACACACAATACAGACACAAACACACACACACAGTACATACACAAACACACACACACACAAACACACACACACGCAGTACAGACAAACACACACACACACAGTACAGACACAAACACACACACACACACACAGTACAGACACAAACACACACACACACACAGTACATACACAAACACACACACACACAGTACAGACACAAACACACACACACACAAACACAAACACACACACACAGTACAGACACAAACACACTCTCTCTAAATCACTATCTCTACTTATTGAGGCAATATACTATGGTGTCATGACAGTGATGTTTACATGCAGCTCTGTACGTACCTCAGATGTCCTATGTTGCTCCTCAGTGGGAGACTCTGTTTCCCTGACAACCACTGCTTTTGTCACCAGCATGTCAGGGTGTTGCTGCTTGGCCTCCTGTATCGCCATCGCAAGGGCCTGTGTGACAAAGGCCACAGTTCACATTAATGGACCATATTAATTTGCAATCAACAATATTAGTGTATTTGAGTGTCGTGAAAGACTCCTTACAATGTATTACAACAGTATTATCACTCAGTAATGGCTTGCAAACTATTACAGACTACAAAGGGAAGCACAGCCGAGAGCTGCCCAGTTACACGACCAACCAGATGAGCTAAATTACTTCTATGCTCGCTTTGAGGCAAGTGACACTGAAACATGCATGAGAGCATTAGCTGTTCCGGACGACTGTGTGATCACGACCTCTCTGCAGCTGATGTGAGTAAGACCTTTAAACAGGTCAACATTCACAAGGCCAGACAGATTACCAGGATGTGTACTCCGAACATGAGCTGACCAACTGGCAAGTGTCTTCACTGACATTTTCAACCTCTCCCTGTCCGAGTCTGTAAAACCAACATGTTTCAAGCAGACCAACATAGTCCCTGTGCCCAAGAACACTAAGGTAACCTGCATAAATGACTACCGACCCATAGCACTCAAAGCGATGAAGAGCTTTGAAAAGCTGGTCATGGCTTACATCAACACCATTATCCCAGAAACCCTAGCCCCACACCAATTTGCATACTGGCCTAACATTGACCCAAACAATGTTTGTGACCGCAAGGCACTACAGAGTGTAGTGCGTACGGCCCAGTACATCACTGGGGCCAAGCTTCCTGCCATCCAGGACCTCTATACCAGGCAGTGTCAGAGAAAGGCCCTAAAAATTATCAAAGACTGCAGCCAACCCTAGTCATAGACCACTGCGCCACCCAGGAGGCCCCCCAATATGTAACCTTTGGGGCAACCAAATTCGAATAGAAATGTGAGTTATAGATCTATCATTCTACTTACAGTTGAAGTCGGAATTTTACATACACTTAGGTTGGAGTCATTAAAACTAGTTTTTCAACCACTCCACACATTTCTTGTTAACAAACTATAGTTTTGGCAAGTCGGTTAGGACATATACTTTGTGAATTGCACAAGTCATTTTTCAACAATTGTTTACAGACAGATTATTTCACTTATAATTCACTGTATCACAATTCCAGTGGGTCAGAAGTTTACATATACTACGTTGGCTGTGCCTTTAAAACGCTTGGAAAATTCCAGAAAATTATGTCATGGCTTTAGAAGCTTCTGATTGACATCATTTGAGTTAATTGGAGGTGTACCTGTGGATGTATTTCAAGGCCTACCTTCAAACTCAGTGCCTCTTTGCTTGAAATCATGGGGAAATTAAAAGAAATCAGCCAAGGCCTCAGAAAAAAACATTGTACACCTCCACAAGTCTGGTTCATCCTTGGGAGCAATTTCCAAACGCCTTAAGGTACCAAGTTCATCTGTACAAACAATAGTACGCAAGTATAAACACCATGGGACCACGCAGCTGTCATACCGCTCAGGAAGGAGACGCGTTCTGTCTCCTAGAGATGAACAAACTTTGGTGCGAAAAGTGTAAATCAATCCCAGAACAACAGCAAAGGACCTTGTGAAGATGCTGGAGGAAACAGGTACAAAAGTATCTATATCGACAATAAAAAGAGTCCTATAACGACATAACCTGAAAGGCAAGGAGGAAGCAAGGAAGAAGCCACTGCTCCAAAACTGCCATAAAAAAAAGCCAGATGGTTTGCAACTGCACATGGGGACAAAGATCGTACTTTTTTGGTCAAGGCTACCCGAAACATTTGGCCCAAGTTAAACAATTTATAGGCAATGCTACCAAATACTAATTGAGTGTATGTAAACTTCTGACCCACTGGGAATGTGATGAAAGAAATAAACGCTGAAATAAATCATTCTCTCTAATATTATTCTGACATTTCACATTCTTAAAATAAAATGGTGATCCTAACTGACCTAAGACAGGGCATTTTTACTAGGATTAAATGTCAGGAATTGTGAAAAACTAAGTTTAAATGTATTTGGCTAAGGTGAATGTAAACTTCCGATTTCAACTGTACATGTACATACTACCTCAATTACCTTGACTAACCGGTGCCCCCACACATTGACTCTGTACTGGTAACCCCTGTATATAGCCTCGCTATTTTTATTTTCCTGCTGCTCTAAATTATTTGTTACTTTTATTTCTTATTTTTTATAGGAATTTTTTTAACTGCATTGTTGGTTAAGGGCTTGTAAGTAAGCCTTTCACTGTAAGGTGAAACACCTGTTGTATTTGGCGCATGTGACCAATAACATTTGATTTGATTTTGACTCACCTGATGTTGGTCCACGTCATCATCTCCTGTGATGATGATCCTTTTTTCAATCCTGGTCTCGGAGTAGCCACCTTTCACTGTCTAAAACACAACACACACACGTCCATTCAACAACAGCTACAGATCAAGCTACAGATCAGATAATTCATGTCATAGCTCAATAATGTATAAATAGACTATTAAAGTTGCACTATGCTGAAATCGCTCTGCCATTGGTTGCTAAAACTCTAATAATTCCCTCAATTTCAGTTTATGTGACAAAATATGCTAGTGTAGTGCAGAGAATCAATGTACAATCTAAACCACTGTGACACACAGTACAAGTCAAAAGTTTGGACACACCTACTCATTCAAGGGATTTTCTTTATATTTACTAATTTCTACATTGTTGAATAATAGTGAAGACATCAAAACCATGAAATAATACATATGGAATCATGTTGTAACCAAAAAAGTGTTAAACAAATCAAAATGTGTTTAACATTTAAGATTCTTCAAAGTAGCCACCCTTTGCCTTGATGAGAGCTTTGCACACGCTTGGCATTCTCTCAACCAGCTTCATGAGGTAGTCACATGGAATGCATTTCAATGAACAGGTGTGCCTTGTTAAACTTTCATTTGTGAAATGTATTTCCTTCTTAATGCGCTTCAGCCAATCAGTTGTGTTGTGACAAGGTAGGGGTGGTATACAGAAGATAGCCCTATTTGGTAAAAGACCAAGTCCATATTCTAATTTTAAAAATTAATCTCTCCAGAAATAAGTCTCTCACTGTTGCCGCCTGCTACCGACCCCCCTCAGCTCCCAGCTGTGCCCTGGACACCATTTGTGAATTGATCGCCCCCCATCTAGCTTCAGAGTTTGTTCTGTTAGGTGACCTAAACTGGGATATGCTTAACACCCCGGCAGTCCTACAATCTAAGCTAGATGCCCTAAATCTCACACAAATCATCAAGGAACCCACCAGGTACAACCCTAAATCTGTAAACAAGAGTGCCCTCATAGACGTTTCCTGACCAACTTGCCCTCCAAATACACCTCTGCTGTCTTCAATCAGGATCTCAGCAATCACTGCCTCATTGCCTGTATCAGTTACTGGTCCACAGTCAAACGACCACCCCTAATCACTGTCAAACACTTCTGCGAGCAGGCCTTTCTAATCGATCTGGCCCGGGTATCCTGGAAGGATATTGACCTCATCCCGTCAGTTGAGGATGCCTGGTCATTCTTTAAAAGTAACTTCCTCACCATCTTAGAGAAGCATGCTCCGTTCAAAAAATGCAGAACTAAGAACAGATTTAGCCCCTGGTTCACTCCAGACCGACTGCCCTCGACCAACACAAAAACATTCTGTGGCGGACTGCATTAGCATCGAATAGTCCCCGCTATATGCAACTGTTCAGGGAAGTCAGGAACCAATACACGCAGTCAGTCAGGAAAGCAAAGGCCAGCTTTTTCAAGCAGAAATTTGCATCCTGTAGCTCTAACTCCAAAAAGTTCTGGGACACTGTAAAGTCCCTGGAGAACAAGAGCACCTCCTCCCAGCTACAGACCTATATCCATCCTGCCCTGCCTATCTAAGGTCTTCTAAAGCCAAGTCAACAAACAGATCACTGACCATCTCAAATCCCACCGTACCTTCTCTGCTGTGCAATCTGGTTTCCGAGCCGGTCACGGGTGCACCTCAGCCACTTTAAAGGTACTAAACGATATCATAACCGCCATCGATAAAAGACAGTACTGTGCAGCCGTCTTCATCGACCTGGCCAAGGCTTTCGACTCTGTCAATCACCATATTCTTATCGGCAGACTCAGTAGCCTCGGTTTTTCTAATGACTGCCTTGCCTGGTTTACCAACTACCTTGCAGACATAGTTCAGTGTGTCAAATCGGAGGGCATGTTGTCCGGTCCTCTGGCAGTCTCTATGGGGGTGCCACAGGGTTCAATTCTCAGGCCGACTCTTTTCTCTGTATATATCAATGATGCTGCTCTTGCTGCGGGCGATTCCCTGATCCACCTCTACGCAGACGACACCATTCTGTATACTTCTGGCCCTTCCTAGGACACTGTGCTATCTAAGCTCCAAACGAGCTTCAATGCCATACAACACTCCTTCCTTGGCCTCCAACTGCTCTTAAACGCTAGTAAAACCAAATGCATGCTTTTCAACCGTTCGCTGCCTGCACCCGCACGCCCGACTAGCATCACCACCCTGGATGGTTCCGACATCTATAAGTACCTAGGTGTCTGGCTAGACTGTAAACTCTCCTTCCAGACTCATATCAAACATCTCCAATCCAAAATCAAATCTAGAATCGGCTTTCTATTTCGCAACAAAGCCTCCTTCACTCACGCCGCCAAACTTACCCTAGTAAAACTGACTATCCTACCGATCCTCGGCGATGTCATCTACAAAATAGCTTCCAATACTCTACTCAGCAAACTGGATGCAGTTTATCACAGTGCCATCCGTTTTGTTACTAAAGCACCTTATACCACCCACCACTGCGACTTGTATGCTCTAGTCGGCTGGCCCTCGCTACATATTCGTTGCCAGACCCACTGGCTCCAGGTCATCTACAAGTCCATGCTAGATAAAGCTCCGCCTTATCTCAGTTCACTGGTCATGATGGCAACACCCACCCGTAGCACGCGCTCCAGCAGGTGTATCTCACTGATCATCCCTAAAGCCAACACCTCATTTGGCCGCCTTTCCTTCCAGTTCTCTGCTGCCTGTGACTGGAACGAATTGCAAAAATCGTTGAAGTTGGAGACTTTTATCTCCCTCACCAACTTTAAACATCTGGTGTCTGAGCAGCTAACCAATCGCTGCAGCTGTACATAGTCCATCGGTAAATAGCCCACCCAATTTACCTACCTCATCCCCATACTGTTTTTATTTATTTACTCTTCTGCTCTCTAGCACACCAGTATCTCTACCTGCACATGACCATCTGATCATTTATCATTCCAGTGTTAATCTGCTAAATTGTAATTATTTGCCTACCTCCTCATGCCTTTTGCACACAATGTATTTGGACTCTTCTTTTTTTCTATTTCTTTTTTTTCTACTTTGTTATTGACTTGTTTATTGTTTACTCCATGTGTAACTCTGTGTTGTTGTCTGTTCACACTGCTATGCTTTATCTTGTCCAGGTCGCAGTTGTAAATGAGAACTTGTTCTCAACTAGCCTACCTGGTAAATAAAGGTGAAATAAAGAAATAAAAAAATAAAAAAAATTAAAAAATATTATGGCAAGAACAGCTCAAATAAGCTAAGAGAAACGACAGTCCGTCATTACGTTAAGACATGAAGGTCAGTCAATGCGGAAAATTTCAAGAACTTTTAAAGTTTCTTCAAGTGCAGTAGCAAAAACCATCAAGTGCTATGATGAAACTGGCTCTCATGAGGACCATCACAGGAAAGGAAGACCCAAAGTTACCTCTGCTGCAGAGGATAAGTTCATTAGAATTACCAGCCTTAAGAAATCAGCTATTAAAACCTCTACTGACTCCCCATCCCGCATGCGGGAGCGTAATCGTCGCCTGACACGAATTAGCATAACGCAACGGACATAAATATCCTTAGAAAATATTCCTATTCATGAAAATCACAAATGAAATATATTGATACACAGCTTAGCCTTTTGTTAATCACCCTGTCATCTCAGATTTTCAAAATATGCTTTACAACCAAAGCTAGGCAAGCATTTGTGTAAGTTTATCGATAGCCTAGCATAGCATTTTGTCCAGCTAGCAGCAGGTAACTTGGTCACGGAAATCAGAAAAGCAATCAAATGAAATCGTTTACCTGTGATGAGCTTCGGATGTTTTCACTCACGAGACTCCCAGTTAGATAGCAAATGTTCCTTTTTTCCCAAAATATCATTTTTGTAGGCGAAATAGCTCAGTTTGTTCTTCACGTTTGGCTGAGAAATCGCCTGGAAATTGCAGTCACGAAAACGGCGAAAAATATTCCAAATTACCTCCATAATATCGACAGAAACATGGCAAACTTTGTTTATAATCAATCCTCAAGGTGTTTTCAAATATCTATTCGATAATATATCCATCGGGACAATTCGTTTTTCAGTAGGATCGATTGGAGTAATGGCTACCTCTGTATTTTATGCGAGCATCTCTCTGGGGGCATCAGGTGACCACTTGCGCAATGTAGCCGCCTACGACTATTCTTCAACATAAATGCGTAAAACTACGTCACAATGCTGTAGACACCTTGGGGGATTATGTAGAAAATGTAAGCTGGTTGATAGCACATGCACAGCTCAATATAGGGACTCATTGGAACGCAGCGCTTTCAAAATATGGGGCACTTCCGGATTGGATTTTTCTCAGGCTTTCACCTTCAACATCAGTTCTGTTATACTCACAGACAATATCTTTACAGTGTTGGAAACATTATAGTGTTTTCTATCCTAAGCTCTCAATTATATGCATATTCTAGCATCTTGTCCTGACAAAATATCCCGTTTAAAACGGGAACGTTTTTTTCTCCAAAAATGAAAAAACACCCCCTAGAGTTATAACAGTTAACTGCACCTCAGATTGCAGCCCAAATAAATGCTTCACAGAGTTCAAGTAACAGACACATCTCAACATCAACTGTTCAGAGGAGACTGCGGCAATCAGGACCTTCATGGTTGAATTGCTGCAAAGAAACCAGTACTAAAGGACACCAATAATGATAAGAGACTTGCTTGGGCCAAGAAACACAAGCAATGTACATTAGACCAGTGGAGATCTGTCCTTTGGTCTGATAAGTCAAAATTTGAGATTTTTGGTTACAACCGCCATGTCTTTGTGAAACGCAGAGAAGGTGAACGGATGATCTCCACATGTGTAATTCCCACCGTGAAGCATGGAGGAGGAGGTGTGATGGTGCATTGCTGGTGACGCTGTCAGTGATTTATGTAGATTTCACGGCACACTTAACCAGCATGGCCACCACAGCATTCTGCAGCGAAACGCCATCCCATCTGGTTTGCGCTTAGTGGGACTATCATTTGCTTTTCAACAGGAAAATGACCCAAAACACACCTCCAGGCTGTGTAAGGGCTATTTGACCAAAAAGGAGAGCGATGGAGTGCTGCATCAGATGACCTGGCCTCCACAGTCACCCGACCTCAACCCAATTGAGATAGTTTGGGATGAGTTGGACCGCAGAGTGAAGGAAAAGCAGCCAACAAGTGTTCAGGATATGTGGGAACTCCTTCAAGACTGTTGGTTAATAAAGCATTCCTCATGAAGCTGGTTGAGAGAATGACACGAGTGTGCAAAGCTGTCATCAAGGCAAAGGGTGGCAACTTTGAAAAATCTAAAATATATTTGGATTTGTTTAACACTTTTTTGTTTACAACATGTGTTATTTCATAGTTTCGATGTCTTCACTATTATTCTACAATGTCGAAAATAGTCACAAAAAAACCCTTGAATGAGTAGGTGTGTTCAATCTTTTGACTAGTACTGTATTTTATCCATAACCAAAAATATTGTATTTCCAGCTGTCTGAAGCTGATGTACAAAACCAAAAGTAAAACACATAAAAACAAAGCATGAGACAGGGAAGCATAGAAATAGCACACATAGAACAGATCTACAGCTGTCACGCCCTGACCTTAGAGATCCTTATTATTCTCTGTGTTTGGTTAGGTCAGGGTGTGACTCGGGTGGGAGATTCTGATTGGGGATCATACTTAGGCAGCACTTTTTCCCACCATTAGGTTGTGGGATCTAGTTTAGTGTCTTAGCCTGACAGAACTGTGCACTTTCGTTTTCGCTTTTGTTTGAGTGTTTTTTGAATAAACGAATCATGAACACTGTCCACGCTGCGGTTTGGTCTACTCTTCCTACCACCAACGAGAGCCGTTACAACAGTGTCTTTGACATATTTTTACAGTTGAAGTTGGAAGTTTACATACACCATACACCTTCAACTCCTTGTTTCGCAATTCCTGACATTTAATCCTAGTAAAAATGACCTGTCTTAGGTCAGTTAGGATCACCACTTTATTTTAAGAATGTGAAATGTCAGAATAATAGTCGAGATATTTATTTATTTAAGCTTTTATTTCTTTCATCACATTCCCAGTGGTCAGAAGTTTAAATACGCTTAATTAGTATTTGGTAGCATTGCCTTTAAATTGTTTAACTTGGGTCAAATATTTTGGGTAGACTTCCACAAGCTTCTCACAATATGTTGGGTGAATTTTGGCCCATTCCTCCTGACAGAGCTGGTGTAACGGAGTCAGGTTTGTAGGCCTCCTTGCGCGCGCACACTTTTTCAGTTCTGCCCACACATTTTCTCTAGGATTGAGGTCAGGGCTTTGTGATCTCCACTCCAATACCTTGACTTTATTGTCCTTAAGCCATTTGGCCACAACTTTGGAAGTTGATCAATTTGCGACCAAGCTTTAACTTCCTGACTAATGTCTTGAGATGTTGCTTCAATATATCCACATAATTTCCCTTCCTCATGTTGCCATCTATTTTGTGAAGTGCACCATTCCCTCCTGCAGCAAAGCACCCCCACAACATGATGCTGCCACCCCCGTGCTTCACGGTTGGGATGGTGTTCTTCAGCTTGCAAGCCTCCCCCTTTTTCCTCCAAACATAACAATGGTCATTATGGCCAAACAGTTCTATTTTTGTTTAATCAGACAAGAGGACATTTCTCCAAAAAGAACAATCTTTGTCCCCATGTGCAGTTGAAAACCGTAGTCTGGCTTTTTTATGGCGGTCCTTACTGAGCGGCCTTTCAGGTTATGTCGATATAGGACTCGTTTTACTGTGGATATAGATACTTTTGTACCTGTATCCTCCAGCATCTTCACAAGGTCCTTTGCTGTTGTTCCGGGATTGATTTGCACCTTTTGCACCAAGGTACGTTCTTCTCTAGGAGACACGTCTCTTTTCTGAGCGGTATGACGGCTGCGTGTTCCCATGGTGTTTATACTTGCATACTATTGTTTTTTCAGATGAACGTGGTACCTTCAGGCATTTGGAAATTGCTCCCAAGGATGAACCAGACTTGTGGAGGTCTACAATGTTTTTTCTGAGGTCTTAGATGATTTCTTTTGATTTTCCCATGATGTCAATTGAAGAGGCACTGAGTTTGAAGGTGGGCCTTGAAATACATCCACAGGTACACCTCCAATTAACTCAAAATATGTAAATTAGCGCATCAGAAGCTTCTAAAGCCATGACATCATTTTCTGGAAATTTCCAAGTCGTTTAAAGGCACAGTCAACTTAGTGTATGTAAACTTCTGACCCACTGGAATTGTGATAAAGTGAAATTATCAGTGAATTAATCTGTCTGTAAACAATTGTTGGAAAAATGACTTGTGCAATTCACAAAGTAGATGTCCTAACCGACTTGCCAAAACTATAGTTTGTTAAACAAGAAATTTGTGGAGTGGTTGAAAAACTAGTTTTAATGACTCCAACCTAAGTGTATGTAAAATTCTGACTTCAACTGTAGAATGATAGATCTATAACTCACATTTCTACGTGAATTTAGTTGCCCCAAAAGTTACATATTGGGAGGCCTCCCAGGTGGCGCAGTGGCCTAGGGCACTGCATCGCAGTGTTAGCTGTACCACCAGAGACTCTGGGTTTGAGCCCAGGCTCTGTTGCAGCCGGCCGCGACCGGGAGGTCAACGCACAATTGGCCTAGCGTCGTCCTGGTTAGGGAGGGCTTGGCCGGTAGGGATATCCTTGTCTCATCATGCACCTGGCGACCTGGTTAACGCGCACTGCACCTGGCCTACCACAGGGGTCGCTAGTGGGCAATGAGACAAGGATATCCACCAATGTGTCTACTCCAATACATTGATGCGGCTGGCTTCCCGGGTTGGATGCGCGCTGTGTTAAGAAGCAGTGCAGCTTGGTTGGGTTGTGTTTCAGAGGACACATGGATTTCGACATTCGTCTCTCCCGAGCCCCTTACGGGGAGTTGCAGCGATGAGACAAGATAGTAACAACTAACAATTGAATACAACGAAATTGGGGAGATTTTTTTTTTTTAAATGAAGTTACATATTCAGTAGTGTCAATTATTTTATATTTTTAAAGGGCGGAAATGAGACAGGAGGGGTTACCTTGGTAACTTGAGTTGTGATGTTGTCAGTGGTGACATTCAGGGGGGACTCTACAGCCTCTCTCCCCAGGGTGCCTGCCTTCACCTGCAGCATTGTCATTAGGAGGAAGAAGGGTCACTTTCATTATAAGCACAGCTGCTTCAAACACTGACACACACATTTTTGGGGGACAGAGATACCCTGGGCTGAGCTCCGTCATCTTACTGGTCCAAGGAGGAGTAGAATTGAAAGGATAAGAGTACAAACCCCAAACACTAACCTTAAAACGGTAATGCATTGTACTTACAGCAGTAACCCTAACCCTAACCCTAGCCAAAACCCTAACGCTAACTCGGCCTAACCCTAGCTTCATGTCTACAACCTAGCTCAACCCTAACCCTAGTCATAACTCTAATCTTAGATTATATTCCATATTTCTTTCATGTCTGATTTACACAGATATTTGCTTTGCGTACAACAAAATACACTGCAATACAGTGAGGGACATGGCATAGGCCAGATATAACACTAAACATACACATCTTGGTATAATCTAACCCTAGCTTTATGTTCAACCCTGGCTAAACCCTTACCCCTCTAAATAGGGCTCCCCACATCTGAATTCCCAATGGAATTCAGGAACAGACACAGACACACAAAAACTATGTTGCTGGTTCTAGTCCAGCCAAAATACAATTGTATCTTTTCCCACCTCTCTCTCAATAAATCAATAGCTACATTGGGGCCATGTGGTGCTCTGCCATACTGTAGGACAGTAATAGTCAGTCTATTGAGTGAGGGGAGGGGATGGATGGTGAGGTGAACTAGGTACTTACAGGGGAGCAATTTTCTTTACTAGGGAGAGGAGCCTCCTTCCTACTGCCAACTCCCTGGTTCTGGTTCTGGGATGAAGAGAGGGAGGAGAGGAAATGTCACATGGATGAAGGGATGAAGTCATCATGTTCATGCAGATTAAACTGGTAAGGTAGAAGAGCAATGTGTCCATATGGGAACATACAGTCCTCAACCTGACCGTAGGGAATCAGAAGCAAGGTATTAGGATGAACCTATAAGCAAGTTATAAACCAATAGGCAGCCAAGCAAAAGTGTAGCATAACCACTTACATTTTCAATTTGAGTCATTTAGCAGACGCTCTTATACAGAGCGATTTACAGGAGCAATTAGATTTATGTGCCTTGCTCAAGGGCTCACTGACAGATTTCTGACCTAGTCGGCTCGGGAATTCGGTTACTGGCCCAACGTTCTTAACCGATAGGCTACCTGCCGCCCTACAGAAGTATGGTATCAACATGGTTATGTACCAACTATTTAAGTTCAACTCAACAGATCCTCCTGCCATTATCAAAACAGCATGTTTGCTGGCACTGTGATACACATTGGAGTTAATTGAAACATTAAAGTGGCAATCAGCAGCTGAACAATACCAAAGTGTTCTGCCTTGGTTCTGTTTAGGAAAACAGCCAGGGAGTTTGTTTACATTTACTTTATTTACCAACATTGGAGTAAAACAAGCTTATATTTTGGGTTCTGGTGGGGTACGACAGTTGAACTAAGCTCATGAGGCATTTATAAGTTATATTCTTCAAGAAACAATGGGTACATATCATTAATTTATAAGTCCAAAAATGAATGTCGCAACTGCAGATTGCCCCTTTAAGTATCATAGACAACACAAGCCAATTATAGGGTAGCAGTATGATATAAACTAAAGAGCTCTGCATGGTTGAGAACATGGGAGAAGTCTTCATTTTAACAAGCTTATTTTAAAAGGATGTGCATGCAAATATTTTGAGGCAATATCATATCAAGGCAGAAAACGAAACAATCTGGTTAAATATACTCTCTAAACTTGCAGCCCATTATTTGCACATGCAAAACCTGTAATGGCAGATTAGAGAGATTCTCTATACCCTTATCCCCCATGAGCACAATAATTACACCAGTCCAGCTCCAGTCAAATCCATCAGGGAGTTAATGAGTGTGCGGTTCAGAGAGAAGGGGTGAGAATGTACAGCAGAAAATCAGACTGCAGCCAGAGCAAGCATAGCATAGCCTTCAGCCTTTCAGCTGTTGTCAAGAGAGACTGACACATACCCGGACTCCCTCTGGTGGCTGAGCCACGTCAGTGCTGCTGGAGACCTTAGTGTCATTACAGTTGACGTCAGTCTCCATTTGCTGCACACACACACACACACACATACGTGTCGTGGCTTACTACAAATCAAGAGCACATCTGCCCAAGTGGCTCTACACCATATAAATATCCATCTGTTATCTATTAGACTATCCACCTATTCTAGACATTCTATTTCCATGCTTAGCATGTCTTTCACTGAGAAGTAAAAATGTTGACTTGAGTTTCCACTTCAAAGGCACCCTCTCCAGATCACTGACACAGCTCATCCTCATCATTAGATGAATGGCACACCAGAGAGGCAGTAATTACATTTTAATCAGGCACCTGTTGGGGCTGCGACAGCTTCTTACTCAGACTGTAGAGAAATGGAACTCCCGCATTCTTTCATCATTCTCGTTAATTTCCTGTCAATACTTTAATCCCTCCATAATGATGCAATTATGTCATTGTGGTTGTGAGAATAACGCACTCAGTCTAATCAAGATCTGCAGAGATATGAAGAGAATAAGGCTAATATATATTAGGCTATACCATAGACTCAGGGCCGGCGTTTACTACAGGCCTTAGGGGGCCTGCCCTAGCATACCTCCTGGCCCGCCCTGCCATACCTCCATGCCCATATACAGTGGGACAAAAAAGTATTTAGTCAGCCACCAATTGTGCAAGTTCTCCCACTTAAAAAGATGAGAGAGGCCTGTAATTTTCATCATAGGTACACTTCAACTATGACAGACAAAATGAGAAAAAAAATCCGAAAATCACATTGTAGGATTTTTTATGAATTTATTTGCAAATTATGGTGGAAAATAAGTATTTGGTCAATAACAAAAGTTTCTCAATACTTTGTTATATACCCTTTGTTGGCAATGACAGAGGTTTTCACACACTGTTGCTGGTATTTTGGCCCATTCCTCCATGCAGATCTCCTCTAGAGCAGTGATGTTTTGGGGCTGTTGCTGGGCAACACGGACTTTCAACTCCCTCCAAAGATTTTCTATGGGGTTGAGATCAGGACTGGCTAGGCCACTCCAGGACCTTGAAATGCTTCTTACGAAGCCACTCCTTCGTTGCCCGGGCGGTGTGTTTGGGATCATTGTCATGCTGAAAGACCCAGCCACGTTTCATCTTCAATGCCCTTGCTGATGGTTTTCACTCGAAATCTCACGATACATGGCCCCATTCATTCTTTCCTTTACATGGATCAGTCGTCCTGGTCCCTTTGCAGAATAACAGCCCCAAAGAATGATGTTTCCACCCCCATGCTTCACAGTAGGTATGGTGTTCTTTGGATGCAACTCAGCATTCTTCGTCCTCCAAACACGACGAGTTGAGTTTTTACCAAAAAGTTATATTTTGGTTTCATCTGACCATATGACATTCTCCCAATCTTCTTCTGGATCATCCAAATGATCTCTAGCAAACTTCAGACGGGCCTGGACATGTACTGGCTTAAGCAGGAGGACACGGCTGGCACTGCAGGATTTGGGTCCCTGGCGGCGTAGTGTGTTACTGACGGTAGGCTTTGTTACTTTGGTCCCAGGTCTCTGCAGGTCATTCGTGTGGTTCTGGGATTTTTGCTCACCGTTCTTGTGATCATTTTGACCCCACAGGGTGAGATCTTGCGTGGAGCCCCAGATCGAGGGAGATTATCAGTGGTCTTGTATGTCTTCCATTTCCTAATAATTGCTCCCACAGTTGATTTCTTCAAACCAAGCTGCTTACCTATTGCAGATTCAGTCTTCCCAGCCTGGTGCAGGTCTACAATTTTGTTTCTGGTGTCCTTTGACAGCTCTTTGGTCTTGGCCATAGTGGAGTTTGGAGTGTGACTGTTTGAGGTTGTGGACAGGTGTCTTTTATACTGATAACAAGTTCAAACAGGTGCCATTAATACAGGTAACAAGTGGAGGACAGAGGAGCCTCTTAAAGAAGAAGTTACAGGTCTTATTTTCCCCCATAATTTGCAAATAAATTCATAAAAAATCCTGATGATGAAAATTACAGGCCTCTCTCATCTTTTTAAGTGGGAGAACTTGCACAATTGGTGGCTGACTAAATACTTTTTTGCCCCACTGTAAATAAAATATTAAAACATTTATCATTTATTTGACCAAGACCCGGAGCCAACAGAAAGACCCATCATTGTCCAACAAAGCATCCGAACAAACGAAACAGCACTTCTCTGTCTCAGTATGTGTAGCCCATATATCTGATGCTGTCTGGACTAGATGAATATGGCATAACATTCTCTTTTTGCCAGACCGCATCAGATACATCAGGGTAATTTCACACATATAATAACAGATGAAATAAATGAAGTAGGCTAAAGTATGATGAGGGAGAATGGAAGAGTTGATTAGCGAGGGGAAGCAATGACGCACAAATATGTAATCACTTATTGTGAATGAAGAACCGTGCGGGCCATTATATTGTATTGATCTATTCTAATTATAATCTCAAAATGGTATATACTTGTCACGCCCTGGTCTTAGTATTTTGTGTTTTCTTTTTTATTTTGGTTAGGCCAGGGTGTGACATGCGTTTATTATGTGGTGTGTTTTGTCTTGGGTTTTTTGTAGGTATTGGGATTGTGGCTTAGTGGGGTTATCTAGTATAGTCTATGGCTGTCTGGAGTGGTTCTCAATCAGAGGCAGGTGTTTATCGTTGTCTCTGATTGGGAACCATATTTAGGCAGCCATATTCTTTGAGTGTTTCGTGGGTGATTGTTCCTGTCTCTGTGTTTGTTTGCACCAGATAGGCTGGTTAGGTTTTTGCGTGTCTTGTCTTGTTCTGTTCGTGTTTATTTGTCTATTAAACATGTATGAAAATTACCACGCTGCATTTTGGTCCGATCCTTGCTACACCTCTTCTCCAGAGGAGGAGATAACCGTAACAGTACTCTATCAGTCTACTCTGGTCTACTTGGAGTACACATTGAGAGCTTGCAGAATTTACAAACTGCAAGAAGACCAAGACGAATGGATGCACTCGTTAGCATTGTCCATGGTCTTATTGCCATTGTAAATTACGCAAGCTCTGAATGTGTTTTCCAAGTAGGCCAGAGCAGACTGATAGAGTACATACCATTTTGAATGAAAATGACTCCAATGATGTGGAAGAAATTAATTATGATGACATCTCTGATGAGATTTCTTCTGATTCTGAGCCTCAACCTGAACCTACACCTGCACTGAACAGGTGCCGTGAAAAGAAACTAATTTGCTCTGCCGCCTGCCTCGGCCGGATGTATACATAAATAGGCTACTCCTTTTTAAACGACAAAAAATCCAAACTAAATGGCAGATTGATGGGGTCAAAATGACTAGATAATGGTCCTACTGTTGTCTTATTCACTAAATGTTTTCATTTCCTGCTCAAGATAATTTCAGACATGTTTTGTTCAAACAATTTAGACCCCTCTGCAACATTTGATCATTAGTTTGCACCTTCAGTAGTATGCACCCTTATTAGTATGCATCCTTATTAGTATGCACTAGCACAGCACTGAAAGTAGATCTGTTTGTGCTTTAGCCAACTCCTCTGTGTTTGTTGGCAGAGAACTTGGCTGGAGCACAAACAGATGAGACTACTGTACCAGGCTGAATCATCCACCAAACACAGGGGACAGA
This sequence comes from Oncorhynchus kisutch, assembly GCF_002021735.2. NCBI lineage: Eukaryota > Metazoa > Chordata > Actinopteri > Salmoniformes > Salmonidae > Oncorhynchus > Oncorhynchus kisutch. Next base: position 17,904,818 of record NC_034174.2, on the reverse strand, counting down.
TGTGAGTCCATAGGCATAGCCTGATGTAGTATACCTGCTCTGACATGTCCATGATGTTGGTGCTGGTGACCTCTGACCCATTGGTGTGTGTATCCATCTTGGCGTCGGCCTCCCTCAGCATCTGGGCAGCGCTAACAGCACTGGGGTCTTTCCTGGCTACTGGGGGCTGCAGCAGGGTGAGACAGAAAGGTACAGTGAGACTATGTAAATAGAGAACAATAGAATGTCTCTGGTCTAACTTCATCAATATTCCCTGACAGTAAAACAACTGTCAACAAATGGCCTGAAATTGACCCCCAATACATGTATTGGGGGTCAATAATGGGAAGCATTTTGGGTTGCTGAATGACTTTTGAGACACATGAAAATCCATCAGATGATCTAATTGACATGGTCAAAACAGATGTCTGAGTACGGCATATTCTGTAAAATATGTGCTGGCTTCAACATGGTATTGAAAATGCTTATCCTTAGGTCAATTACAATACATTTTTTATTCAAAGATTACAATACTTTTCAAACAGGCAATGAAACAATACAAGTATGCGCATACTACTGTATCAATTGGTGATTGTATATAACTTATATAACTTAGACCAAACATTCAGTAAAGAAAGCATGATTGACAATGGAAGGGAAAATACAAGGAAACATACAAATTGCACAATAATCTAAAGCAAAAAAAACGCAGAAGCAAATGGATAAACCATAGGAAAATGAATAAAAAACATGGATAAACCATAGGAAAATGAATAAAAAACATGGATAAACCATAGGAAAATGAATAAAAAACATGGATTAAACATAGGAAAATGAATAAAAAACATGGATTAAACATAGGAAAATGAATAAAAAACATGGATAAACCATAGGAAAAATAATAAAAAACATGGATAAACCATAGGAAAATGAATAAAAAACATGGATAAACCATAGGAAAATGAATAAAAAACATGGATAAACCATAGGAAAAATAATAAAAAACATGGATAAACCATAGGAAAAATAATAAAAAACATGGATAAACCATAGGAAAATGAATAAAAAACATGGATAAACCATAGGAAAATGAATAAAAAACATGGATAAACCATAGGAAAAATAATAAAAAACATGGATAAACCATAGGAAAAATAATAAAAAACATGGATAAACCATAGGAAAATGAATAAAAAACATGGATAAACCATAGGAAAATGAATAAAAAACATGGATAAACCATAGGAAAAATAATAAAAAACATGGATAAACCATAGGAAAATGAATAAAAAACATGGATAAACCATAGGAAAATGAATAAAAAACATGGATAAACCATAGGAAAATGAATAAAAAACATGGATAAACCATAGGAAAAATAATAAAAAACATGGATAAACCATAGGAAAAATAATAAAAAACATGGATAAACCATAGGAAAATGAATAAAAAACATGGATAAACCATAGGAAAATGAATAAAAAACATGGATAAACCATAGGAAAATGAATAAAAAACATCAGAAGCAAATGGATACAATTATTTTATAATTTTATAAACCTGAAAGTTAAAACATTGACAAAAAGTAACCAAAATGGTAACTGAAAATGGTCCAACAGAAAAGGTGGCAGGCGTCCCTAGTAGGGCAGTTCCGGCCTTTAGAAGCAAAGAGTTGCAATCATCAGGGATGGGGTACAGTATGTCTGTGTCTACCTCATTGTGCACAGGAGGCATCTCCTCTACAGGGGACATGTCATGGGAGACCATGAGACGGGCTGAATAGAACCTGGAGGTCTCCTCAAAGTCGTCCCGGCCCACCTCGGGCAGCCGCTCCCCCAGCTTAGACATGCTCTTGGAGAACTCCTCCACGCCCATATGGAGGTCCATGATGACGGTGAAGTCCACCTCAGCCTCCAGGCTGGACGTGGAGCTGACCGTCATGCTGGAGCACTTCCTCTCGATGCCCAGGTGGGTCTCTTTCATGCAGACCACAGTGTCACGCTCGTGGTCCTCCGAGGCGGAGCCCGGCCGAGGCCTCCTCTCCCAGGGTTCCCTCTGGGTGAGAGAGGGCATTACACAAAGATGGCTGTCACAACACAGGGCCAGTCTAGCAGTTGCTCAGGGCAGGGATTGGCCATGAAAGAGGTGAAGATAATGATGATGATGATGACAGGAGACAAATGATCCTCTGGAAGTAAATATGTCTCCTGGGGGTGTGTAGAAGTATTCATGTAGGATCTTTGCTCAAGGCCATTATACAGTACATGTTATACATGCATACAAGACCATTAAAACGTTATCTTCTCCGGGCACGCAATTTGTTACACATAGTATTGACCTATATGGCGAAGAGAGGAAATGAATGGGGAAGCCTTACAGGCAGGAATTTAGTGGAGGGTAAACGCCTGTGGTATAGTCACGGTTCAGCCTCTGTTATATGGGCAGCAGGCATAGAGATACCCAAGGATGACTGTAGGGAGACTGTACTATCACAAGAGAGAACAGTGCAAAAGTGGGAATGTGGGGAGGCATATGGTTAAATTCATTATGTTAAGTGACCTTGGCATCATCTACTGTATCTTCATAGATGACAGGAGTGGAGAGTGGCTCCTGCAAAGGGAGAGCAGAGGAACAGAGAGAGCAGAGGAAGAGAGAGAGCAGAGGAAGAGAGAGAGCAGAGGAAGAGAGAGAGCAGAGGAAGAGAGAGAGCAGAGGAAGAGAGAAAGCAGAGGAACAGAGAGAGCAGAGGAACAGAGAGAACAGCCAGAGGTTAGTCCAAGCTGGAGAGACAGACTACTACGATCTTAGAAAAAAAGGTTCTAAAAGGGCTGTCCCCCAAGGATAACATATTCTGGTTCCAAGTAGAACCCCTTTGGGTTCCATGTAAAACCCTGTGTGGAAAGGGTTCTGGATGGAACCCAACACGGTTCTGCCTGGAACCAAAAAGGGTTCTTCAAAGGGTTCTCCTATGGGGACAGCCGAAGAAGCTTTTTAAGTTCTATATAGCACCTTTATTTCTAAGAGTGTAAACATCAGTAGAGAGACTGGGTTTCTACTAACAGACCATAAGAACAACAGTACAATACGGTTCTAACACAGAAAGGGAGTCCCCTCCCCCTTCCATTATTTCATGAGTACAGAAAACAAGTAAGCTTACTACCAGTTTGGACAACAGAAATTAACCCAAGGGTTGGGCTCAATTCAAATTGAAGGTAGTCAATTCAGGAAGTGGTTTGAATTTAAAATTCAGAAATGTAAAACCTTTTGAAATAAATAGCTTCTACTTCTCCATTTATTGAGAAGTCATTGAAAATAAATGCCATTGAATTGTAATTTTAGTTTATTTCCTGATTTCACTGCCTTCTATTCGAAATGAGCAAAACCCTGAAGAACCCACCAGGTAAAGCCAGTTATCCTGGTTTGAATTAGTAAAAACTAGAGTGTCATACAGAAGGTATTATGGACAGGTTGTAAGATATGGTAGTATAGAGGAGCCATAGCAGCATCGCAAAAGCCAATCATTGGCCAAGGACAGAATCAGAGAATGCTGCAAACCACACAGACTGAATTTTTTATGAGGCTCAAATGTTCAAATGGCCAAAGAATGGGGTTTGGTTTCAATGACATCAAAGGCGGTTTTGGAGGTAAAAGTAAGCAGCTGTACTATGATTTAATGACATGTTTGGGAGCCCATTCTGTTTTTGCACAACCAGTATACAGAACGGATGGTGCTCTCACATGCTGTTTTTCACTTTTTGGGTGGGTTAGCTCACAAAGTGATCTCACACCTCTTTCCATACCTGGTCGTGCCAATGTGTCCATGACCTAGACGCAGATGAAAGACTGAAAAGTATTTAAGCTGTCATGTCCGAAGCCTAATGTTAAAGGATTTCACTGCCAAATACGTGCAAGCTCCGAATAACACGACCTGTAAAATGAACGTGGCGACATCTCTTACTGATAGCTGGTCTGTCTGTGTAGGTACAGCAGCCTGGGCATTGCTGTTGGACAGCTTGTTTCCTGCCTCTTTCTTCACAGTCTGTGTGGGTTCTTTTGCTTTACAAGAAAGCATTATAGCATCCAACGTGTGATCCTTGTGAAGCATTTGATCTTTTTTTTAAATAATCATCCCCCAATAAGGTACTGTAAGCCACATTTAGCTCAATGCTCATGTCATTCAATTTCATGTTAATGAAGTTGATCATTTGAAATCACATGTCAAATGACAAACTATTTTCTCATCTACATGACATTACGCAAACTACTGAGTTGGTATCATATGTGACTTATTATAACAGGTATCCATGACGTCAGGAGATGAATGGTCGGCATTTGACGGATGAGCATATCTGTAGCATATAGTGCCTTTATGGGAGATAATGACACGCTTCTTTCATTTCCTCACACAGATCCTGTCACAGTCAATTGAGCTGTAAAACATGTATGAAACCATGTCTGAAGTCCATGCCTTCCTCCACATGTCAGCTTGGAAACAGCATGGAAGAGAAGTGCAAAAAAATCTCCATGGCAATATGCAAAACCCTTTGTTTCCTTGCAACCCTCTGCAAAAGAGGAGACTTGCTACAGGGATAATTGGAACGAAAATCAAGGTTCAAATGTTTCTTATTTTTTATTTAACCTTTATTTAACTAGGCAAGTCAATTAAGAACAAATTCTTATTTACAATGACGGCCAACCCCGGCCAAACCCTAACCCGGACGACGCTTGGCCAATTGAGCGCCGCCCTGTGAAGAGACGGGGGATAGAAGACATGATCCAAAGCATGAAAAGTTGTTTTTGTCTTTTTGACAATCTCTACCACAGCTCTGTAGTGATTGCTACAGATGTACAAGCAGTTGTGTTTCTGGTTTGCTGTGAAGTATGCAAATAAGGGTGGAGGGAGGCAGAGAGGCAGAGAGGAGGAGGGGGGATAAATGGAGAGGCCGAAAGGGAGAGGGTCCAAACTCATAGCAGACAAAATGCATTGTTGGCTGAATCAGCCAATCAGACACAGCCAAAACAAGTGTGTCAAAAGTAAAACTCCACCCCCCTTCTTCATATACAGGCACGTAAGTTACATCTATGTATATTCAAGTCAATGAAAACAGGAAAATAAGAAAATGGGAGTGTGCGACTCTGTCTGAAGCTCATGCGATGCTTTTTGTTTCCAAATGACTGAAAAGCAGATGGCAAGCAGAGTTACCGAGTGTCTCTTCTTGGTTGCGTCCAGGCCAGGCTCCCTGCTAACATTGCGGTTGATGTTCCGGAGTATGAGTCCAGACTCTCTGGCCTTCTGTGTTTTAACTGGAGGGGCAGGAGGAGCTGTCCTGGGGAGCGCTGAGGCTGAAACCTTGAAGCTGAGAAACTGATGACTCTCTATGGCTTCTCTAGCAGCCTGAAAGGGATCATCACAGGCAGCACTGCTCTGTTGATGAACCAGCTCTTCAGTTTTAGCCTCGACTCTTGCCAAGCCTTCCAGACCCCAGAAGCTGCCCTGTTCCTGTGGGGCGTCTCTGTGTGTGGTAGTCGGGGAGTGGGTCCGTCTTGCTGGACTAGCATTGGTTGAGATGAATGACGTCTGAAAGTGATCATCACGGTCAGCGCTGCTCTGTTGCTGAACCAGCTCTTCAGTTTTAGCTTCAACTTTTGCCAAGCCTTCCAGACCCCAGAAGCTGCCCTGTTCCTGCGGGGCGTCTCTATGTGTGGTAGTCGGGGAGTGGGTCCGTCTTGCTGGACTAACGTCGGTTGAGATGAATGACGTAGGCAGGGTGGGTGTTTGATAGAAGGTGGACTCGTTGTTCCAGTTGATGTCTGAAGGTCCCTCTGATGAACCCCCTGACCATCTGTGCTCTCTTCTAAAAACACCACTCAGCTCAGACTCTGACTCCTGACTCTCTCTGTCCTGCTCATCTTTGCATGCTAAGCTCTTTGATCTTTCAGGTTTGAGCGGAACGATCCTGGTGATTTCTGACTGACTGCTGCCTGATAGTCTCTGTAAAGACCTTCTCTGACCCCTGACCTCTGATGTGAGGCCTTCCACTTCCTCCCCCCCAGAGTTACTGGCTTGTCTCTTGTGTGTCTTGACCTCCCTCAACTTGACCTCTTCTATGTGTTCTCTATTGTCAGTCATGCACCTCTCTGTGAGATGAAACCCTTTAACCGGTTCTCTAACCTGTTCTGCTAAACTATCACATTCTGTTTTCCCAGGACCATTGACAGAGCCCAGCCCTTCATCTGCTGGCTGGACCTCAGTGATGAAGTGCTTAACCTGGTCTCTTCCATCACACACTGCAGGATCATCCACAACACTTCCCTGAGTCGCCTTGTCTTCTCCTATTGATGTATTGTGCTCCTTATTCTTATCTTCATATGCAGACACCACTGTCTCCTTCCATTTTGCCTCTGGTGATCTCTCATCATCTTTCATCAGTGGACTCGTCACCCAACACTGGTCGTCTGGCTCCTCTCTGGACACAGGGTGATCTATTTGTCCCACCTTTGTCTTCTCTGTTGGACTATCCTCCCAGTCTGATCCCCCGTTGTCTTCTTCAGCATTTGAGACATCGCCCTCTTTCTCATAGATGAATTCTGTTGACAATCCCAGGTTTAAACTATTAGGTCTCTTCTTTTTTCTGTGTCTGTTGGGTTGATGATCCTTCTTAGAGTCTTGGAATGGGACTGGGGCTGGGGCTTGGGTTGAGACTGGGTCTGACACTGGGAATATGTCATTCTTTGCACCAGAGTGTTCTGCTGGAGGTACTTTCCACTGTGAATCCTCTTCAGAAGATTCTGTGGTTTGAGCTAATTCCACCACGAACCGGCTGTTGCTAGTCAACCGCGGTTCAGAACATTCATCCTGGGCTTCCCTTGTGGCTTTGGACAATGGAAAGTTATCAATATCTGTTATCATTTCTTGCCCATCCTCCCCTGTAACCTCGATATGAATCATCTTGGCCACTTCTATGTCTTTTTCCAATTCTTTCTTTCTTTCCCAAGAGGAATCAGGGAATAATGGGGGAGGCGAGGTGGAAGCTTCGTTCTGTTCTTCTGCCTTCCAGTTATAGTCGTGTTGGTGAGTATTTTGTTTCTCAATCAATACCCACTCCTCAGAGCCCTACATGTTGATACAGATTAAACACAGTTAGAGGCAGCAACTGAACTGTAACATAATTTAGGTTAACAGCTACAGTACAGTAATGTGTTTTTATAGTACAAATAGAACCTCTATATTCCTCTCAATCTATTCCGCCACAATTGCTGCAATCATACATAGAAATGTGTACATTTGCATCCAAATGTAGGCCTATATGTGGGTTATTGCATTTCTTAAAGATTTTCTCAAACACAATGACTGCAGCAGATCAAATAAAACAGGATGCAAGAGATATCAGCTGTAGCTGAGTGTGCAGTATGTCTATAAAATGGTACCGGGCCACAGTTTCATTACAGATAAATGGCCAACTACAGTACAGTCAGTATGTTACAAGGCAGACATTAGAAGACAAAGGAGGAGGAAGAGAAGGGAAACCTCTGGGGAAGTCACCACAGTCTTCTGGACGAAGCCCTCTACAGAGAAGATGTTTACTAGTTCCTTGCCCACCACCTGATGGGGGGCCGAGCGTTTCCCACCAGAAGAGGGGTGGAGGGGGAAGAGAGAGGGAGGAGAACAGCTATTAGAGGAGCCCTAACTCTGTCACTCTTGTGACAAGGAGAGAAACCAACTGTATGGTTCTTTGGCAAAGCATACTATTTAAATGTTGGTAATTTCATGCAAGTGGGGAAAATGGTTCAAGGAAAGAGACAGGTAGAAATGGGGAAGAAATATTGATTCAATGGAGACAAGGAACTTTCCAAACATACTGTCTCTCCTGAATTGAAGTCCGAATTAAAATCTATGAGCCAATCAAGATGAAATCTTGAATCAAATTATGAGATTATTGCAAAAGAGCAACGTGGGCCTAGTTAGCTTCCACCTGCGGCTGCCAAATCTGCATAAGCAAATTAGGAGGTATTTGCAATGCAAAAATAACATTTGCAACTACATCAAACGCTTTATGATTTCCTCTGAATCTCTCTGAGAAGTGGGATTTTCTCAGGCCACACTTTGCCATTATTCATTCAGGACTTTAGCATCTCTCCCTCAGATCTACTTAAGTACATGACAGATCGAGTTGTCATGCCTTCAAGGATGTCTGATGATATTCTCCACGGTTATAATCCAATTGTTCTCAGACAGCAGATGAGAGAGCTTCCGTAGACTACGAAAATACCTGGTAACAGACTGCATTGACAGAGCTAGACTGGAGCATACTATCTTCGTACTCTATCTTAACAGTACAATCACAATGTGAAAGTGATCAAAAGAGCATGGCGTTTGTGTTCTGACACAAAGGGAAGCATTTTAACTGTCAGGCAATCAAGGTGGGAAGACGCTAGAGATGATTGTTGCTCGAGGGCCTCACATAATCTCTTCAAGTTATTGCAGAATCACTATCTGCAATAACTTGAGAGAGAGAGAGTTTTATCTTTAAATACAACTGAGATATCTCTAATGATAAATGCAGGACAATTTTTCCAGGTTATTTTTCTAATTAAATGTGTTCTTATGATCTCTTTTAGCAATACCATCACACTATCCAATAGGTCTGAGTCTGCAGCAGTATATATCTCCAATAAATAACCACCTACAATACCTTGAAGAAATATTATTGTCCTCAAAAGTCACGGTCAAAAATACAGTTATTGATTTAATATCAGACTGTAAATATTCAGGTTAACAATATTCCAATAGATGACAAAGCACACAAACACAAAGCCAGAGTAGTGACTGTTCTCCAGTCTTGATCTCCAAGCCTACTGGGTTCAAGGGGAGTCAAAGGTATGAGGTGCTAGGAAACTTAATGCAAGACTGGAATGTCAATGTTGTCATACACAGACTCACTGTCAGATGTCAGGGCAGTTTAAACAGGAGTAGTATGGCATTATCAGTGATATATTCATGACATACAGTGGAGAGGTGGTACATAGGTTAAAGGTTGTGAATCTCAACTGCCACCCATGCTCCAGTGGACCCCAGGTCCTCACCACCCTCATCCCACACTCACAGCCTTCTTCTCGGGTGTTCCGCCAGGTGACGTCCCTGACAGACGCTTCTCACGGTTCATCAGCTTGCTGTTGGGCTCCCTCAGGGCTCTCTTCAGCTCATTGATACTGGCCTGGTGCTTCAGTAAGACATCCTCTGACTTATCCAAAAACTGTACAGAATAAAGGGATAGATAGAGAGAATGAGAGAGGGCAGGGAAAGGAGAAGGAGAAGGAGGAGGAGGATAGAGTAATATGCATTAGTATGACATCATATAAATTACCACTGCAGTAATCACAGACAAACTAAATGAAATAGCATTATGCGTGGACGAACAAAACGTGATCTGAAATAATATATCACTGTGGCATTAATATCGTAAGCAGCGCACAGGAAAAGACACAAACACAATGACTTACACTAATGTGTCTTAATGCTCAGCGATTCAGCACATGGATCAAGTGTTTGTGGGCTGCGAATGTGATTGCATTTCTATTCCATTCAGTATTTTGTCTATGGATGAATATGGCATTTGGGATTCTATTAAAACCCTTTGCCAATGAAAGTATTATTGATTTGGATGTTTATTAGGAGGAAACAAACACTAAATTAAAACGACTCTGAACGTGCTAATATATACACTTAGTGAAAAGCTAGCTAGTTCTCTGTTGTCTAGTATTCAATTTCATTGACTACTGTAGCTGCATACATCATACATTACATCAATTGAAGGCTGACTTAAGTGAATACTGTTATTCACACTGAGGCTGGTTTATGTGAATGTTGTTCAGTATCCTTGACAATCCAGAGCAATCTGTGTTGCATCTCCATACAACAATATGGACATTGCATTGATGATGCAGGTACTTAAAGAGGAAATGGAGCTTCAGTGCACTATCCTAATCCTAAAATACGTATACATTGGAATGTTCTATGTAGTTCAATAGTCTGCAATGAGTGTCATGAGATTTCCTAGATGTTTTGGTAGAGGCCACTTGTTCAGTTGAGTGGGTCACAGAGCACTGGGACAGAACCAGGGTTGAAGGCAATTCCATCTGAATTCCAGTCAATTGCGGAACTGTTTTGAACTGCTGATGAAATAGACAGGAATAGATGTGGAACTGACTCCAACTCTGGACAGATCAGCACAATGAGCTATACCTCCTTGTGTCGAAGGGTTGTCTCCTGGTCCAACTGAGATGGCAGAGTTGGGGCAGAAGCAGGGACAGGGGTGAATGGGGAGGGGTGGATTGGGGTAAGGGGAGTAGGGGAGGATGCAGAGACAGAGGAAGAGCGGAGACTGAGTCAAGGAGGCAGGCAGACAGACTGAACAACCCTAATTGGACACAGCCAAGGAATAGCTGTACACACAAACACACAAGCACACACCAGGAACACACACACACGCAACCATGCAGGCTGACTTCAGATTTTCAGATCGGAGTGCCTGTAAAAATCCGTATAGTCAAGCTCTTGCTCTGATGGTTGAATGATCATTGGGGAATTTTGGCATTATGTCTATTAGATTTTGAGTACTACTTCATGCTAAAAATAAAAGACAAAATAACAACTCAATATACAGCTTCACCAAAACCGTAGTTCATTCTAGAAGGAAGTAAAATATTTAGGGCTGTCAAACGATACATCTAATTAATGGAGTTAATGGCATTAGTTAATTTTTGAATTTGCTCAGATTTGCTCAAGAATGGGCCACCACCCAAAGGATATCTAGTCAACTTGACACAATAGTGTGTGTGGGGAGGGATGGGGGGGGAGTGCAACACAATACTCAGTGTATATTCCGGACTCTGAAATTGAAAATATTTATTTTAAGTTTTTCAACAAATTGTAGTATTTGTAGCTACTTTTTATGTAAATACGTGCAGGCAACTTGTGCAATACGTTAGAAAATATAGCAGATCACATTCTTCATTTCACCTGTTACATTATTTTCCACTGAACAAAATTATAAACACAACATGAAACAATTTCAAAGATTCTACTGAGCTTCAGTTCATAGAAGGAAATCAGTCAATTTTAATAAATTCATTGGGTTCTAATCTATGGATTTCACATGACTGGGAATGCAGATATGCATCTGTGGTCACAGATACGTTAAAAAAATAAGGTGAGGGAATAGATCAGAAAGCCAGTCAGTATCTGATGTGACCATCATTTTCCTCATTGCAGCGCGACAAATCTCCTTCGCATAGAGTTGATCTAGCTGTTGATTGTGGCCTGTGGAATGTTGTCCCAATCCTCTTCAATGTCTGTGTGAAGTTGCTGGATATTGGCAGGAACTGGAACACACTGTGGTACACGTCAATCCAGAGCATCCCAAACATGCTCAATGGGTGACATGTCTGGTGAGTATGCAGGCCATGGAAGAACATATTCAGCTTCCAGGAATTGTGTAATTATCATGCTGGAACATGAGGTGATGGCGGCGGATGAATGGCACGACAATGGGCCTCTGGATTTCGTCACTGTATCTCTGTGCATTCAAATTGCCATCGATAAAATGCAATTGTGTTTTTTGTCAGTAGCTTATGCCTGCCCATACCATAACCCCACTGCCACCATGGGGCACGCGGTTCACAATGTTGACATTAGCAAACTGCTTATCCACACGACGCCATACACGCTGTCAACCATCTGTCCAGTCTTCCAGCGCCGACAAAGAGATGGCCTAGGAAACTATGCAGTATTTAGTTTTTCAATGTGTTATTTCTTACATTGTTACCCCAAGAAATCTTAGGTTTTATTACATACAGTCGGGAGGAACTATTGGATATAAGAGCAACGTCAACTCACCAACATTACGACCAGGAATACGACTTTCCCGAAGCAGATCCTCTGTTTGGCCAACCACCCAGGACAATGGATCGGGTCCCAGCCGGCGACCCAAAACAATGGCGACGCAGAAGGGGCAGACGGAGCGGTCTTCTGGTCAGGCTCGGTAGACGGGCACATCGCGCACCGCTCCCAAGCATACTACTCGCCAATGTCCAGTCTCTTGACAACAAGGTAGACGAAATCCGAGCAAGAGTTGCCTTCCAGAGAGACATCAGAGACTGTAACGTTCTTTATTTCACGGAAACATTGCTCACTCAAGCCACGCTATCGGAGTCGGTACAGCCACCTGGTTTCTTCATACATTGCGCCGACAGAAACAAGCATCTCTCTGGTAAGAAGAAGGACGGGGGTGTATGCCTTATGATTAACGAGACGTGGTGTGATCATAACAACATACAGGAACTCAAGTCCTTCTGTTCACCTGACTTAGAATTCCTCACAATCAAATGCCGACCACATTATCTACAAAGATAATTCTCTTCGATTATAATCACAGTCGTGTATATTCCGACCCAAGCCGACACATCGGCAGCCCTGAAAGAACTTAATTCGACTCTATGTAAACTGGAAACCACATATCCTGATGCTGCATTTATTGTTGTTGGGGATTTAAATAATTTCCCTAACTTCTATCAGCAAATCGATTGCGCGACCCGGGCTGGCAAAGCCCTAGATCATTGTTACTCTAACTTCCGCAACGCATATAAGGCACTCCCCCGCCCTGCTTTCGGAAAAGCTGACCACGACTCCATTTTGTTGCTCCCAGCCTATAGACAGAAACTAAAACAGGAAGCACCCGCGCTCAGGTCTGTTCAACGCTGGTCCGACCAATCGGATTCCACGCTTCAAGATTGCTTCGACCACGTGGACTGGGATATATTCCGCATAGCGTCAAACAACAACATTGATGAATACGCAGATTTGGTGAGCAAGTTTATTAGCAAGTGCATCGGTGATGTTGTACCCACAGTGTCTATTAAAACATCCCCCAACCAGAAAGCGTGGATTGATGGCAGCATTCGCGCAGAACTGAAAGCCAAACCACTGCTTTTAATCAGGGCAAGGTGACCGGAAACATGACCGAATACAAACAGTGTAGCTATTCCCTCCGCAAGGCAATCAAACAAGCTAAGCGTCGGTATAGAGACAAAGTAGAGTCGCAATTAAACAGCTCAGACACGAGAGGTATGTGGCAGGGTCTACAGTCAATCACAGACTACAAAAGAAAAACCAGCCCCGTCACGGACCAGGATGTCTTGCTCCCAGAAAGCTTATTTGCTCGCTTTGAGGACAATACAGTGCCACTGACACGGCCCGCTACCAAAACCTGTGGGCTCTCCTTCACTGCAGCCAACATGAGTAAAACATTTAAACGTGTTAACCCTCGCAAGGCTGCAGGCCCAGACGGGATCCCCAGCCGCGTCCTCAGAGCATGCGCAGACCAGCTGGCTGGTGTGTTTACGGACATATTCAATCAATCCTTATTTCAGTCTGCTGTTCCCACATGCTTCAAAAGGGCCACCATTGTTCCTGTTCCCAAGAAAGCTAAGGTAACTGAGCTAAATGACTACCGCCCCGTAGCACTCACTTCCGTCATCATGAAGTGCTTTGAGAGACTAGTCAAGGACAATATCACCTCCACCCTACCTGACACCCTAGACCCATTCCAATTTGCTTACCGCCCCAATAGGTCCACAGACGACGCAATCGCAATCACACTGCACACTAACCCATCTGGACAAGAGGAATACCTATGTAAGAATGCTATTCATCGACTACAGCTCAGCATTTAACACCATAGTACCCTCCAAACTCATCATTAAGCTCAAGACCCTGGGTCTCGACCCCGCCCTATGCAACTGGGTCCTAACCTCACACTCAATGTCAACAAAACAAAGGAGATGATCGTGGACTTCAGGAAACAGCAGAGGGAGCATCCCCCTATCCACATTGACGGGACAGTAGTGGAGAGGGTGGAAAGTTTTCAGTTCCTCAGCGTACACATCACGGACAAACTGAAATGGTCCACTAACACAGACAGTGTGCTGAAGAAGGCGCAGCAGCGCCTCTTCAACCTCCGGAGGCTGAAGAAAGTCGGCTTGTCACCAAAAACACCCACAAACTTTTACAGATGCACAATCGAGAGCATCCTGTCTGGCTGTATCACCGCCTGGTATGGCAACTGCTCTGCCCATAACCATAAGGCTCTCCAGAGGGTAGTGAGGTCTGCACAACCCATCACCAGGGGCAAACTATCTGCCCTCCAGGACACCTACACCACCCAATGTCACAGGAAGGCCAAAAAGATCATCAAGGACAACAACCACCCGAGCCACTGCCTGTTCACCCCACTATCATCCAGAAGGCGAGATCAGTACAGGTGCAACAAAGTGGGGACCGAGAGACTGACAGCTTCTGTCTCAAGGCCATCAGACTGTTAAACATCCATCACTAACATTGAGTGGCTGCTGCCAACATACTGACTCAACTCTAGCCACTTTAATAATGGAAAAATGGATGTAATAAATGTATCACTAGCCACTTTAAACAATGCCACTTTATATAATGTTTACATACCCTACATTACTCATCTCATTACTCACACTCTACTCAGAGCAAAAACCAAGCCATAAGGTGGAAGGAATTGCCCGTAGAGCTCTGAGACAGGATTGTGTCGAGGCACAGATCTGGGGAAGGGTACCAAAACATTTCTGCAGCATTGAAGGTCTCCGTGAACACAGTACCCTCCATCATTTTTAAATGGAAAAGTTTGGAACCACCAAGAGCTAGAGCTGGCCAAACTGAGCAATCAGGGGAGAAGGGCCTTGGTCAGGGAGGTGACCAAGAACCTCCTTGTCACTCTGACTTAGCTCTAGAGTTCCTCTGCGGAGATAGGAGAACCTCGAAGAAGGACAACCATCTCTGCAGCACTCCAACAATCAGGCTTTTATGGTAGAGTGGCCAGACGGAAGACACTCCTCAGTGAAAGGCACATGACAGCCGCTAGGAGTTTGCCAAAAGGCACCTAAAGGACTCAGTTTTACATTTTTATTACATTTGCAAACATAACTAAAAACATGTTTCTGCTTTGTCATTATGGGGTATTGTGTGTAAATTAATATTTAATATTTAATCCATTTAATATTTAATCAATTTTAGAATAATGCTGTAGTGTAACAAACTGTGGGAAAAAATAAAGGGGTCTGAATACTTTCCGAATTCACTGTACACACACAGACGACATACGACTACATACACTCAGACACACATGCATATTGATGCCACACACACACACACACACGCAGACACACACACACACACACACACACACACACACACGCAGACACACACACACACACACACACACACACACACACACACACACACACACACACACACACACACACACACACACACACACACACACACACACACACACACACACGCAGACACACACGCAGACACACACACACACACACACACACACACGCAGACACTGTTCACATAAGCTGCTGCTACTCTGTTAATTATTTATCCTGATTGCCTAGTCCATTTTAACCCTACCTACATGTACATATTACCTAAATTCCTTCAATTACCTCGGACCCCAGCACATTGACTCGTTACCGGTTAGGGTTCAAGCTCCAGTAGGCAAATCTGTTTGAGAGGAACTGTATTACTGTACTGTATTATACTGTATTATATGGACTGGAATTAAGCACATCATTCAAACCGTGATGAAGCAGTGAGAGAACATGTGATTCTGGTGCAGCACATGCAGCCTACAAAGTTACAAGTATAGGTTAGCGAATTAGATTTTAATTTTGAAATATAATAGGGCCTATTTGTATAATTAGTTGGCCGAGACATATATACCTTTCATAATATTTCTCCTAATGTTATTTGCCTACCTCTTCTTTCTCTATTGTTGGTTCATTCCTTCCACAGTTAAATGAAATACGTTTCGTTGTCCTTATCTTCATCATTCTAATGAAATCCTTGAATAATATAGGACTAGAAAGAGATGCAGAAGGCTTTCACTTCTCTTCACGAAGACTAAATGGTTATGGGTTTGAATAAATACCCAGTTAGCACAGTGGATCTGGGCAGACTCCGGCTGAGAGTCGGGGCACTCGGCTGAGTGGGAGTGGGCCGCCTTCGGCAGTATTACTTATGGCTAGGGTGGGGGATTGAGCTCGGGACGATTCCAGTGTGAGGTATCTGGCCTAAATGTAGTACTTGGGGCTTGGGCTGATTGGGGCTATTCTCTGGCAGATGATTACGCGGGCTGCTTTACATACAGTGGGGCAAAAAAGTATATCCCACCATATCCCCCTATGGTGGGATTGTGTTTCGGAGGATGCACGGCTCTTGACATTCGCCTCTCCCGAGGCCGTATGGGAGTTGCAGCAATGGGACAAGACAATTGGATATGATGAAAAGAGGGTAAAAAATATTATAAAAACATTTTGTGGGCCTACCAGGTGGCGCAGTGGTCTAGGGCACTGCATTGCAGCACTAGCTGTGCCACCAGAGACTGTGCCACCAGAGACACCAGAGGCCTAGCGTCGTCCGGGTTAGGGAGGGTTTGGCCGGTAGGGATATCCTTGTCTCATCAAGGACCAGCAACTCCTGTGGCGGGCCGGGCGCAGTGCACGCTAACCAAGGTCGCCAGGTGCACGGGGTTTCCTCCGAAACATTGGTGCGCCTGGCTTCCGGGTTGGAGCAGTGCGGCTTTGTTGGGTTGTGTTTCGGAGGACGCATGACTTTCGACCTTCGTCTCTCCCGAGCCCGTACGGGAGTTGTAGCGATGAGACAAGATAGTAACTACTAATAATTGGATACTACGAAAATTGGGGAGAAAAAGGAATACAATTCAAAAAATAAAATTAATAAATAAATAAAAACATTTTGTGGATAGGTATAATTTGTATGTTTAAAATGTATAATAGTAATATTTAAAATGACTAAATCGGGTAATTTTGTCTACATTTATTTAAAATTGCATCGGGCCACTTCTAGGGACACTTTTAAAGAATAACCAGCATCCTCTACTGACGGGATGAGGTCATTCCAGGATACCCGGCCAGGTTGATTAGAAAGGCTTATTCTCTGAAGTGTTTTAGGGAGCATTTGACAGTCATGAGGGTGTTTGGTTTGATCGCAGACCCATTATGGATGCAGGCAATGAAGCAGTGATCGCTGAGATCTTGGTTGAAAACAGCAGAGGTGTATTTGGAGGGCGAGTTAGTTAGGACGATATCTATGAGGGTGCCGTGTTTACGGATTTGGGGTTGTACCTGGTAGGTTATAGATTTTGTGTGAGATTGAGGGCATCAAGCTTAGATTGTAGGATGGCCGGGATGTTAAGCATGTCCTAGTTTAGGTAATAGCAGCACAAGCTCAGAAGATAGATGGGGGGCAATCAATTCACATAGGTGTCCAGGTCACAGCTGGGGGCAGAGGGGTGGTCTATAGCAAGTGGCAATGGTGAGAGACTTGTTTCTGGAAAGGTACATTTTTTGAAGTAGAAGCTCAAATTGTTTTGGTACAAACTGGATAGTAAGATAGCCTGCAGAGTTCTCTCTGCAGTTGATTGCAACATCACCTCCTTTGGCAGTTCTATCTTATCGGAAAATGTTCTAGTTAAGGATGGAAATTTCAGGGTTTTGGTGGTTACCCTAAGCCAGGATTCAGACACGGCTAAGACATCCGGATTGGCAGAATGTGCTAAAAGTGAATAAAGCAAACTTAGCTGGTCCGCTGGAAAAAATGGCCCAAAAAAGTTAACAGTTGGGTATTGGAGCAGGATCGTGCGTGGAGGCAACGGGGGTTAATTTAAACCCCTAGTCATGATAACTAGCGCATCATTCGCGTGTACATAGTTGGGCATCATGGAACACAGCGGCTTCTACCTGACTCTCCCCAGTAATGCGTCGGCACAGATATATCGTAATAATCAGAGTTCGAAGTATACAACCAATTTTCCAAAGCCTATAGAGTTATCAGAGGCTTGGGAAGTAGGTCTCAGCGAGATTACATACCCCCATAGTTGGTATAATATCAAAGCTAAGGACCGTGATTTTTATTGCAAAAGGTTCTCGGAACCTGCGAAACTTATTAAGCTTAAAAAGGTTTCTATAGAACCGTCGACAGGATCGTCTCAGAGTTGAATGACACCTAACCCTGAACAAGATGGAAATATTCCTATTCTACAATCCAATCCATAAAAGGATACAAATCTCAGGGCCTGCTAACGGAGGTATAAAGACCAGCGGTAATTTATCCTACATGTTGGGGATGGGTCCCAATAAATGGACGTATGTGAACGATAATTATTCCCATTCCCTGCGGATATACATGCAGGCTTTTACAACATATTTGTCTATACCGACATCATAACCTATCAAAGGGTCGGAGACAGCTGTGTGCCCCTCCTGCGAACAGTTCATATAGACGGCAAGGATGGGGACATCGTCACTGTCAATTATGACAAGCCGCACTACGTACATGTCAGCAAGAACTATATTGAAAACATTCTGGTTGAGCTTAAAACGGATCAGAACGAAAACATTGAATTTACTTATGGTAAACGATTGTAAAACTCCACTTTAGACCCACCAAAACCTCTCTACATATATAATAGCTGTATTATATTTATAAACATAATACAAATAAAGGGTTATGGAGCACCATCAGCTCGACCCTAACCGTTATGTTTCATACTATGTGGATCAAGTGGGTAATGGACTACCAGGATATCATGGAGCGCCGACAATGTATGGTTCGGGGATAGGAGGTATATTCCGTAACCTCTTCAGGATGGTTTTACCGTTTATGAAGAGAGGCTTCAGCATAGCCAAACCACATTTAAAATCAGCGGCTAAAAATATAGTAAGTGAGGTTGTAGCCAATGCTATGACCCGAAGGGCGTCACCAGAGGTGGAGCATCAAGAAGGCTCGGGGCTTATGATATTGTCTCGAAGGCCAAAAAAGAGACCTCCTGGTTTAAGGCGTAGACCTGCACCTAAAAAGCGGCGGTTAACTGTTAAAAGAACCTCAGTAAGTCAAAGACGGGGTAAAGTGAGGAGGTCTGTACCAAAACAGGCTAAAAGAATACTAGGAAGTATTTTCTAAAAGAATAAGTGACATGGCTCTTTTACATCGAATGTCCTCTGAAGCTATAAAGACAGAACTTGATCTTTTCACGGCACCGTTAACGCAGCATTCAATAGATAGATCCAGTTATGTGGAGATAGCCCCTCTCTCTGCTATTACCGATAACGGGCCTATCGAATTTTTCATACCAGGCCATGGTGACAACTATCTGGACCTCAACAACACCTTGGTGCATTTACGTCTAAAAGTGACCAAAAGAGATGGGTCTAATATTGCAGACGATGCCAAAGTGAGTCTCATTAATTACCCCTTGGCCACCATTTTCTCCCAAGTTGATGTGACTTTGGGTGAACGCCTAATCAGTCAAAGCAGCGCTACATACCCTTATAGAGCCATCATGGAGTGTTTACTAAACTACTCCGAAGACACTCTCAAAACCCAATTTAGCGCCGGGCTGTTTAGCAAGGATACTGCAGGAGCCTCTATGGAATCGACAGACCCTTCCACCGGTGCAAACAAAGGACTAGCGGCACGAGCTCGCTACTGCGCCGAATCTCGAGAGTTTCATTTGCTAGGCCCTATACACTCTGACATTTTCTTTCAAGAACGGTTACTCTTAAATTCGGTTGATTTAAGATTAAAATTAACCAGGGCCAAGGATGATTTTTGCCTGATGTCTCCCCAAGACGGGGATTTTAGTTTGAAAGTGTTGGGGGCAACCCTTTTTATTAAAAAAGTATCTGTATCTCCGGCCGTGCGCCTGGGTCACTCACATGCTTTGATGAAAGGAAATGCCCTTTACCCTCTCCAAAGAATTACCATGAAAACCTTTAGCATACCTGTGGGCAGTAGAATCTGCAGTCAAGAAAACCTATTTCTAGGCCCTTTACCTAGATATGTGGTTATAGGTCTGGTTGATCACGCCTCTAATACGGGAAGTTTAGATAAAAACCCCTTTAATTTTCAGCACTTCAATGCAGAGTATGTAGCGCTCTGTCAGGACGGACGTCAGGTTCCGGCGAAGGCTTTCCAACCACAATTTAATAACAACATATCTGTGCGAGAATTTTACAATCTATTCCTGGCTACAGGGCGACATCTAAAAGATCTCTCTTTACCTATTGACAGAAATGATTTTGCAGAGGGTTACACATTGTATGCTTTCAATTTATCACCTGATGATGACACCTCAGGAAATCTGTCTGTGGTGTCCCAAGGTAACCTCAGGCTGGAAATGCGTTTCCGTACACCTTTAGCCTGTACAGTTAGCATGATTGTTTACGCATGCTCTGATTCAATCTTGGAAGTGAATGCCCGAAGACAGGTCTTAGTGGATTATTATTAAGGACCTTTGAACAAAGACATGAATACCCAAGAGTTGGACGGGCTCATGAGCCGCTTGATTGGAAAACAATTTTGTGGAGTGTTGGCTTGTGATGAATTACCTATGGAGATATGGTCTGAGAGGCCTGCAATGTTTATTGTCAATACCCATCCTAAACACATGCCTGGTGAACATTGGCTAGCTATGACATTAGAACAGGAAGGTGGACGAAAAATCTCAACTTTTTTTGATTCCTATGGCTTTCCCCCCGGTTTTTCACATTTCCCTAAATCTATTAAAGATTTTTTGACCCTAAACGGTACAAAGATCTACTACAACATCAAACAAGTGCAAGATAACCTTTCCACTACATGCGGTCACCACTGTGTATTTTACCTGTGCCAAAGAGCCCGGGGAGTTTCTTTTGAAGATGTTATGTCTCTTTATAAGGATGATTTAAGAAGTAATGATAACCTTGTATCTTGTTTTGTTAGAAAATATCAAAAGTGTTCAAATGTGTGTCCTTTAAGAACGCGTAATCAAGGCGTATGCTCACGTCATATGTTTCAAGAATGCCACAAATGTTAACTTGCTTATTTTTCAAATAAAAAATTTATTGAATTTAATCATAGTCATTCAAAAGTCATTTTCAAAAGTCTAACCACGCCGAGAGATCGGGTTTAGGAAAAGGTCCTGAGACGTTCATGGGAGTAAATGAGTTAGCATCATCGCTTTCATATGGGGCCGGTGTCGTTGGGGCATCTTTAGGGGTGCTGTATCTCGTTGAAGGCTTTTGTTTTAAAGCTTGAATCTGTTGACGAAGCTTATGGTTGGGTACACCGGAGAGGGGGATGTTGAGGATTGCCAGGGCCTTAAGAAACTGACGCCAGCCGGGAGGCCTTCGGTCATCAGCAACCTTGTGGGCAGCCGTGGTACTTTTAAGCAAGTCCTGCATATGGGACCCCCTAACCACAGAGCCCTGAAGGATAAACTCTCCAGAGTCGTTCCAAGCAGCTATCCCCTTTGAGTCTTTTATCTTGTTCATAATGTATTTAACATTCTTCCTGTTACGTAAAGGCACATGTGTCAGTAGGTCATGCATAACTTTATCTTCAAATGGCATTTGAGCTTCACCCGACATATTATCGCCACTAGGTAAGATCGACGGTACAGGCCTTACAGGGGCATGGCTATCGTTAGGTTCGACATCTGTTAAAGGGTCCGGTAGGGAAAGGGTTAAATGGTTAGTCTCTCTCTCCCCTTGCTTTACCCGAGTCAAATACCTTTGCATTAGGTTTGTGTATTTTTGAATCTTATCATAGGGGTTCAATCCTTTTCGGTTCAAAACATCCTTCATGGCCGTATCCAAATCATTTTCCGCTGTTTGTCTGATATCTTCAGGACCCTGCATTTGTTTTTTAAGTCTATCCAACTCTTGTTGAGGCACCAAGTACATTTTAGTGGCCATCACACCCGCGTGTTCAACCACCACGTCTGGCCGCAATAAGGCTGGTGATGAAGGGCACGGCTATACTGAGTAAAGGTAGAAGAAAACCCCCAGACTGTTGTATACTATGTCTTTTCTTTTGAAGACTGGCCCTTTTATTGGCAAAGAGTTTGATCGCTGTCTTTTGTCTCCTTAATTTTTTCAATTGGTTCAGGGTGAGTGGAATGCGTCCTTTGAGAAGATTCAAAGCAATCTCACATAGGGCTAATATGAGATCTGAAGAACAGCGACCCAAGATGGCCTTCCGTTCTTTAGCTGTAGAACCTACTAGCCTTCTCAAGAGGGGGAGGTTTCTTTTTAAACGCAGAGACATAGCGTTTACTTTTTAGGAAGGTATGCAGCAGGCCTCTCCCCCGGAAACAGCCCTGTACGTAGCCTAAGGTGTTCTGGAGTATTTGCTTTTAAATCCACGATTAAATAAGAAAATGGCTCTTTGGTAGCGTCCTCATAGCTCTCCATAAAGTATGATTTCCGTCCAGGGTACATCTGCTGAGCTAGAGTGCTAATTTGCAGTTTGTCTCTAGGATTTTTAAACAATACCATGTAGTTGGCATTCAAGCTAATGGTCCGACTATTTTTACCTTGGTGAAACACATTCTGGACCAAGTAAAGCACGGACAGGTTTCTATGATGAGTATATTGGGTAAAAGCTCGTGCAATTTCAGGGTGTTCGCTACCAGCAAATAGCATATCGTCCAAAACCAGCAGATTATTTACATGTGGGGGGAGAAGTTCATCATCAGACAGCGAATCGGGTATTCCTTCAACAAACTTGATTTTTATTGTCTTCAATAATTCATCATACAGAGGTTGGTAACATGAATAACACCATACAATATTGTCAGGCTTTTGAGATAACACATGTTCAGAATTCTCTAAAATACTTTTTACAAAAAAAGTTTTGCCACTGTTTGAAGGGCCGGCAATTAATGCTGAAAAAGGCAATTGTAGCCGGGGGTCAAAACCCTCGACAGCAGTCATAATATCTTAAGCTTTAAGACACACTGGGGCTTGTAGCATAAGTCAGTAGCCAAAGGGCAATGTGGTACCGTCAGGCAATAGCTGTCTCTTGTCATAGACTACCCTGAATCTTTTAGTGAGTGGTGCGTTTCTTAGATGGAACCCCTTTTTATCCCTCACTATTTTGTTGTAGGAGCTCAAAATCTCCAAGTCACTATTCTTGTCCTTTACGAACCCCTCGACCAAGCGCGTGATTGATTCCAAGTTTACACGCGGTGCATTTTCATAGTTTTGAGTCACGCCTTTGGCTTTCAACACCACGTGATTGGCTTTAGTCCTAAAAGCATAGCTTTTTGGACCACATGAGGACCATTCTGTAATATGGTCACCCTCTTCGAGTTCACTCGTTAAACCCCCAAGATAGTTGCTAAGTGGGGGGGTCCAATCCCCCGGTTTGCTTACATAGACCACAGAGTCTGTGTCGTGGTAAAGAACCCGCCTCTGAAGCTGTTCCATGAGGGTGTACAGTTCAAGGCGGCCATAGGCTGTGGTAAATGCTGCAAGAAACACATTTACATTACCCGGGGGTAGAACCCACTTTTGGTGGCGCCTCCATTGCACCAAGGCAATGTCTTGACTCAAGAAGGAAAAATGTGAAATTTCGTATTGGTCCGAAAAAACAAATTCCAAAAATTCTTCGGGGTCTTTAATGATCGAAGTTGTTAGCATATTGCATCTCTGCGCTAATTTCCCCCAAAGGGAGTTCAAGTACAATTTCGACACATTTCTTTTGGTTTTGTTGACCTCTATTCTGTCAGGGTCAAGAAGTATGCCTTCTCTGTCATGGTAGTCTTGAATGTACTGGTCTTTACTTTCTTGATCTGTGACCGATGCAGGATAGCCTGAAGCCATCTGCTTGCATCTCAAGAAGGTTTTGATGTACTCTTTAAAAAGTGTGTCTGATTTCCTGGAAAAGTTCCACACTTCAAAGATTTTGGCCACACGATACCCCTTCTCTAAAGCCTTAGAGAATTCTACAGTGACCCATACACCGGTCAGGGCTCTTTCTTGATCTGTGTGATCACAGGGGTTTTCCTGGTTGTGGTTTTCACAGCATGTGCGACAAAGGGGAAAGAAAAGTTTTCCTTTAGGACCCTTGTAAGGCAACACAGGTATAAACAGCCCCCTAGGAGGGTAGACAGTCGCTTTGATTAAACCAAAATAATTTTGGGGTTCGTCAAAGTCGCTGTGAATAATTTCAGGATGCCCTATAGGATAGAATGAGGAACTCATTACATGAGGATATAGGGATGTAAAATCTACATAGCCTATTGTCTCGTCGGGTTGAGCTACATAACGCAATGTCAAAGCATTGGTCCGGCCTCCAAACAAGGCCTGTCGCGGTTCCAGGGGCTCTGGAGGGTCATAATGGGTAAGGAAGGCCTTAACACTAGGATCTACCTTTTTGAGGGCTGTCCATTCGTGCTCCCACAAAACCACAACTTTTAACCCGTAAGTAGCCTTTAAAGAATTCAGTTTGTCTTGAAACTCTTGGTACATTTCCCCAAAAGTCTTTTGGGTTAGGACACACAAGGTGTGGGGGACAAAGCATAATTTACAACCGTGGAAGAAACAACCGTTGTACTCATACACTGTCTCAACCCCGTCAATCTGTGTGTATCCATCTACATGGTAAGGCCCAAAAGCCTTCTCCCCCCGATTCAAAGCATGTTGGATAAAAATATCTTTATCCTGGG
The DNA here is from genome assembly GCF_002021735.2 of Oncorhynchus kisutch. Taxonomy (NCBI): domain Eukaryota; kingdom Metazoa; phylum Chordata; class Actinopteri; order Salmoniformes; family Salmonidae; genus Oncorhynchus; species Oncorhynchus kisutch. The sequence goes on along the minus strand of NC_034174.2, from coordinate 17,880,234 downwards.
CCAAGTACTCCAACCATTGAATGGAACCACTAGAGTAGGCCTTGAATTGGCGTCGGTAGTTGTCTGGCGATGGGATAGCTATAGATTCAGGAGTTAGATAGTGTGTACGATAGGTTTTCATGCACGCTGATGCAATAGTTGTACAGCTCCAGGGGTCAATGCCCGCATCTTTGATTACCTCTTCTCTGAATCTGAGGCATCCTTCACGAAGTATAACAACGTCATTGTCACAGTATGATTCCATCTCTTTATGGAAATCAAAAGTGCCATGTCTTACGGTCTCGTACCATGTCATGAATCTCTCACGCTCTTTGGGAGACATTTGATCACACCCGTACATTTCGGGGGCTGGATAAGATCCTATATAATGTAGATTCTCCTCAGATGTGAAGAAATGAGGGAAATAGCCTTTGACAGAGTTTTCAAAACCCAAGGCCTCTGGCATTTGAGCCAATCTCATGGGTAAGAAGCTTAAGCTGTCAATGTATCTCTGTTTGAAGGCGGGGTCAACAAAGCATAATATTTTACTCCCTTGAGCTATGACACTGGGTGCCACGCCTTGCTGTATCAAAGGGTTCAGAAGCAGATAGGAGTCATAGGCCCTAGCATTGTGAGCTATAAACGTGAAGTTTCTGTACTGGGCTTTTCTAAAATGTTTTAGAAAGAGTCGGGCACAATCGGGTCCCTCGGCCGACCATTTTTCACCCTTGAAAGTCATGGTTGACACAAAAATAGGCAAATGAACCCCTGATTGCTGAGTTGTCTCAAAATCATAAAACACATATTTCTCTGTATGTTCATCTTCAGCCAAGGGCTGAATGTAACACTCATGTGTTACTTCTTGAACCGCTTCCGCGTCTCTGCTTTTCAAAGGACCTTTACAGATTGGGCAGTGTATAATTCCACAAACATGAGGTTTAGGGCTATCTATTTTAAGGTTGTAATTGCAATGACATTTTGGACATTTCTTGTTAATGTCACAACTGCTTACAGATTTACATGCCTTGGGATGCCATGTTTCAGTTTTGTGTTTTTCGTAACAGTAGGCCGAACGACATGTGCGGTGACAATCCGCACAGGGGGTCAAGTTTAGCGGCTGCATAGGGCAATGTTTATCCAGACATACTGAACAGTTGTAACGGCACGAGTGCCCCCCCATGCGTGTGTAGCCGGTATGACAGGCTGGACAGACATATGGCGCGCCTAAAAAGGCTGTGATGTTAGTTACGGCATAGTAATGCTCATTTTGCACATAAAAGTACATAGTCTTAGGATGTGGTTCGGGTATATTTTGGAACTTGAGGAGAGCGTCATTAGCCCTACTGTGGTACAAAACCACAATCTTGATGTTCAGAAAGTTTTCAAATTTGACTATGTCTGAGAAAGCCACAGCATCCTGTATACCGAGACCCACCGCAGTTTGTAGCTCTCGAGCTTTATGTAACGCGGATTGATCCGTACATCCTGGGCTGAGTAAGTGGGCCAAACCTATGGCAAAACATAGCTTATTACCTGGATTGTGAACGTTTATGAGATAGGCCCTTTTATTGCTTATGATTTCGGACTGCATTAAACTCTCGAGCTTTCGTCTCTGACCCCCGCCCCCTTGTGGTTGGCGTACTAATTGTACTACAAGTTCGAGGGTCCTATCTGCTAGCACGTTTAAATTTGACTGTACAAGGCGTTCTAGCAGTTTAACAAATTGTTCAAGCTCTGCTTCACCATTCTGTAAAATAAGCGATACCTTGCTCTGTAGACTGTCTCCACAAATTTCCAACTGTAAGAGATCCCTAGGTTCGCTATAATCTCTAATCCTCGCTAACAGTTCATTCAAAGTGTCCATAAGCATTACGTAAAACACAGCATATTCCCGAATCTGACCCCCCCATGCGAAATTGAAAAACTGGCGAACCTCAATATTGTTGAATTTATTTCGACGCAAAACATGTACACTTCGATCAAGACCTCCCCCCTCCAGATTTACTAGGCAATTGTCCAACTGTTCAAAAACATCGTATTGGGTTTCAGACTCTTCGGACATTGGTGTTAAAGGCTGATTTATAGGTGTCTGGGGTGCCGAATTAAACCTAGCGCTCTCGTTCTGTACACTGATCTCAAGACCGCCCCCCTCCAGATTTGCTAGACATTTGTCCAACTGTTCAAAAACATCATATTGACTTTCAGACTCTTCGGACAATGTTGTTAAAGGCTGTCTTAGAGGTGTCTGTGGGGCCGAATTAAACCTAGGGCTCGCGTTAAGCTGGGTAATTAGAGATATGATGGTTTCGGGAATCTGTGTTAACATGTTTTCCTCGGAAGGCCCTGACTCATTCATACGTGTAATAATGTCTATGAGTTCGGAGGGAATCTGGGATAATAGATTTTCATCTATTGTCATTATGTCAATTACCCCCGAATCATTCATATGGTTAACTATATCTTGGAGCTCTGTAGGGATCCTGGCTAAGAGTGTTTCAATTGTCTCACTTTGGTCTATAGGGGGCGCCATCTGTCTAATTAAGGATGTGTGTGTGTGTGTGTGTGTGTTTACATGTGTGTTTTTTAACGGCGGTATTTGCTTGTTTTAGCCCTAATGTTTTTTAACATACGGGGTAGCTCGCTACGCCAGAATGACACATCCTGATTGTATTGATGCTCGAGTAGAATACACATGCGCCTCTGGAGTAGAGCCTTTCGTGATTTTAAACCCAGGGTAAACGCTTTGAAAAAACGTTCTTGGTCTATTTCAGAATCTGCTGTTTCCCCCACAGAATTGGCCGATTCAAGAAGGTTGGCAGCTTCACAGAACATCAAATCGTCTACCTCAGAAATGTCATTTAAATCTTTGACATCATCAGGTTTCGCTGGTGTCTTTGGAGCCTCCTCGGGGATGCTTGTCTGGGCATCCTCCGATGTTTGTGCGTTGTGTTCATAAGCCGGTGAGGAGTCTGAAATAAAAATAATACATACACAAATAGGTTATTAACCCTAAAATATGTTAAAAATGCCAAATACATTTCAGATATAAGCCTATATATTAACAATACATTAATTAAATACCTCGGCTTTTTTGACGAGGGCTGTTCTGAAGAAGCTCTGAAACCAGGGGCTTTTGTCTTTGTTCAACCTGTATTACAACATCTGCAGGTCCGGTAGATGGGGAGCCTGAAAAAAACAAAAAAACAGCATTAGGCCTTGTTTTAACATATTCCGGCATAAAAAAAATATATAAATATTAAAATAATAATATATATAAATAATAATATATAATTGATTCATACCTAGTCCTTGGAACGACGTCTCGTGAATATCGGCCAAGTAGAATTGTTCGGGTGAAGCGGAACTGTGGATCTGAGCACTAATTATCCTTTGGTGTTTAGAAATATGGGGGACAACGTTGTCCTGGCCAAGGGGAGTTGACCTGCCGTTTAAAGTCTCTGTTCGCTGCTTTTGTGTAAATACATCCTGGGAGTAGGGCAGAATTGTCTCGTAGTCATATGCTTCGCAGAAACCGTTCAGGCTCCATAGGGCATCGTTTAACCTTCTAGGCTTTAGGTCCTCTGTAAACATATAAAATAACTTTTAATATAAGATGCCCACACTTTTTGTTTTTAAGGTATAAATATTTTTATGTATGGAATTCTTGGAGCTTACTTACGTTGACAATTCAGGGCAGGCGTTTGTTTGTAGGCACTTTGTTTCGGAGCCCCATGGGATGATTCGAGCTCAGTTATACCTCGGAGTATCTGCGTGAATGCTTCAGAATCTATAAAACATTCGACAATATTAAAGCTATAATCACTTTAGCTAATATTGCCTTGTTATACGGTAAGCATACTGATCCTAATGATTGTTTAATATTTCTATAACATCCCACGCTTTTCAAACAATTCCCCACAACAATCAAATCTAATAAAGATTTATTTCAAGAACTCACCTTGCGATAGATCCATTAGACTGTTTTCCCCGATTATCTTTTTTAACGCTTCAGTCCGATAACGATTCTTGGAGTTTCTGGAGGTGCTGTTTGCATCGGAACTAAAACGCTGCTAACATTGCCCATGGTTTCTAGCGCTTTTGTACCCTACGACCTAGAGAAAAACCCCTGAATGATTTTTTTACATAGCATTTGGGGTTTGTCGTTTTTTTTGGGCTATACCCCCGCCCATGGTATATTTGACACATTTCAAACACATGGTATTGGGTGTGTCTAAACATTAGGATCCTTTTGGAGCTTCTAAAATCTCCGGGGTGCTAGCACCTAGATGCATGGGGGTGTGTTGTTCTCGACATCGCTGGGATGAATGACTTTTTAGCCCACCTAAAAAAAATAGTTTTATGAAAGGCCTTTAAGATTAGGAGTCGTAAGACACAATATTATTGTTGGGGGGTAGGCATCTGTTTTGCAGGCTAGTGTAAACCTTGGTTTCAAACGACCCACCAGGCATGCATGGGTATTTTTTTAACAAACAACCCGCCCCCCTTTTTCTGTTTTTGAAACACACACACACACACACACACACACAGCCACTACAGAAAACTCCCTCACGCACATGCGCGCGCACATGGCTTTTTCCGCAAGATTTTTCTCAGGGACAGACTGCGCTAAGAGTGAACAAACGCGAGAGTTCATAACGTGGTGAGATTCTGATTTTAAAACCATTTATTTCATTCAAAATATTTAGTACATACATTTTATATCGTTACATTCTTAAGGTATTTTACGATGCCTTTCTTACAGATCCTGGGAGCTTATGCAACCAACCGCCATTGTCCGTGTCGAGTTCACCCTCAAAAGGCAAGGCTCTCTTGCTATGTCCATCAACACATGGTAAGTTTTCACTCCAGGGGTAGATCCGCCGTCGGGCCTTTTGGTCTTGACTCTGTCTCAAGGAAAGCCTCGCCCAGCGCTTTAACTGTTCCCCATTTTGGAAGAGAATGTCCAGCTTATTCATAAGTGTTATGAAAATTGGATAATCCACCCATTTAAAACTAAACACAGGAATAAAAAAGTTTACATGTTTGCGGGCTCTGGAAGCTACCGGAGAATTGACAGACTTTGTAGCATTAGCCTTATCATAAAGGTCACAGGCTAAAATTGTCACTTTGTTGTCAGGGCTATAGTCCATTGAAGCAATTCTTAGAGCCTTGAGATCACTGCGGCCGCAGACCTGTTCTTCCAACGCATATCCTGGCACATTTGTAACACTTAGGACCTGTTCAATTTTACAAAGAGCCAGCCTGATGTTTAGCCATTCTCTCATCCCCAGAGCCGGGGGAAAACTCCCAGGTTTTGCAGGATAAAGGGGTTTGGGTCCACGGTCTGTGAATATCTTTACCGTAGAATCCTCCGGGTGGAATATGTAAGACATGTGGCCCTCACTCGTACCCAAAAATCCTTTAAAACATTCTGGAGCTTCACACAGAACTTCTTCAAGGCTTTGGTCACTGGGTTCATGACAAGCCGAGCATAACATCCCTAAAATTGGCATAGGTGTCATTTTTGTTTAATATTCAGGGGGGTTATCATGTACAGTCTTAAACAGGTATTGTTCAGCGGCTTTATAAGGGGCCTTAACCAACCCAAACCGTGAGAAACAGTAACAGGTTGACCTGACACATGGTCACTTACTCAACCCAGGGCATGCACCCTTCTACATGACATAGGGTCATAAATCATTACATAGGGTCATAAATCAGGCTTGGGTCATCAATCATTAACGGCCTGTCAAAGGGACCCTTACTCACCCCATAGCCCCCACCTAACCAGGCTTGTCTATCAGGCTTGGGTCATCAATCATTAACGGCCTGTCAAATGGACCCTTACTCACCCCATAGCCCCCACCTAACCAGGCTTGCCTGACCAGAAGACATGCACACGTCATCACTACATAGGGTTCACATAGAGTTCACATAGGGTCATCAATCAAAATTTTGACCCGTGACATCTACTCTATTCTCTCTGCCGTCGCGTGTTCGCACTTCAAACTACCCATGAGTTCTATTGGCTGCCGTATTTAATGCACTTCAAATAGTCTATTGGTATAATAAATGCAAAAATATATATATGTTCAGCAAGCTATTCTAGTCCAAGTGCTAAGGATCGTTTTTAAGGAGAGAAGCCAGCGGAGCACAGGTGTGTGCGTATTGCGCAAGAGACAGTGGCTATAAAATAGAAGCTTATTATGCATAACAAATTATTAGTTAGCTAAATATAAAGCTAATACTGCCTTGAATGTATTACCTGAAAGAGGAAGTCTAGGACATCTATATATAGGGCTATATATCAATCCAGAACATGATTATCTATTTTGGATGCAATTTGAATGGAGTTGATGGAGAGTGAGAACAACTGAACTGCGAGAGTTAAAGAAACGATTTAAAGCAAGATACTCGAGTGATAGGCTGTTTTAAAACTCCACTGCTGCAATAAAAAATATATATATTTTCACTAAAATAATCAGATGACCTCCGAAATCCAGATTAAGATGGGTAATTTAGACGCGCATTCAGTCTTTATATTAGTAGTATAGTATAGGCTATGTTGCCAAATTTAGGCCTACCTGTCACAAGAAAAGAAGTTATGATGAGATGACATGTCGACATGCATTGTGAACTGTGCCCCATACTGAGATGGCCTGTCTGTCCCCACGCTGAGAATAGATGATTCATCATGCAAGCCTTAAAGAAGCCAGATATAGACATCACATATAATTAACAGTTCCATTTCACGCCATGCTCTTCATATACATGATTTATTATAATTTACCGGTTTCTCACAGTTATTTATCCCGAGAAAAAGGAGTGATTTGGGGCGTTAATTCTCGGTAACCGGGTTGATTTGGGGCGTTAATTCTCGGTAACCGGGTTCCCGCCACTGAAACCCTAGTACCGGTCCTCATTGTATATGCTATTGTTATTTTATTGTGTTTTGCAAATTGTTCTTACTTTTTAATTCTGCATTGTTGGGAAAGGGCTCGTAAGTAAGCATGTCACGGTAAAGTCCGCACCTGTTCTATTAGGCGCAAGTGACAATTAACATTTTATTTGTTAATAAAGCTTCAGGCATTATAAATGAGTGTGACTATAGGAGAAAAAAATAACTGGCTCTATGAATGCAAAGAACAAAGAGCTTTTACACTTGTCCAACAATGTTATGAAAACACTGTAACCATCTGTACTGTTCAGATATCTTTAAACATATATGCACGTGTAAAATGGCACCGGAGCAGAAGGTTTTACTTGCCCCCAACCAATTGTGTTTTTTTGTTTGTTTATCTGCGTTGTTTGTAACTTTTTTTTCTGGCCCAGGAGTGTGTAGGTGAACGGAAAGGCTCTGGAGCAATGAACCGCCCTTGCTGTCTCTGCCTGGCCGGTTCCCCTCTTTCCACTCGGATTCTCTGCCTCTAACCCTATTGCTATTTCATGCCGTTCCTAGGAGGGGTGCGTCACTTGAGTGGGTTGAGTCACTGATGGGATCTTCCTGTCTGGGTTGGCGCCCCCCCTTGGGTTGTGCCATGGTGGAGATCTTTGTGGGCTATACTCTGCCTTGTCTCAGGATGGTAAGTTGGTGGTTGAAGATATCCCTCTAGTGGTGTGGGGGCTGTGCTTTGGCAAAGTGGGTGGGGTTATATCCTTCCTGTTTGGCGCCCCCCTTGGGTTGTGCCGTGGCTGAGATCTTTGTGGGCTACACTCTGCCTTGTCTCAGGATGGTAAGTTGGTGGTTGAAGATATCCCTCTAGTGGTGTGGGGGCTGTGCTTTGGCAAAGTGGGTGGGGTTATATCCTTCCTGTTTGGCCCTGTCCGGGGTTATCATCGGATGGGGCCACAGTGTCTCCTGACCCCTCGTGTTTCAGGGGGGCTAGGGTCAGTTTGCAATGATGACTCCTTGCTGTCCCCAGTCCACCTGGCCGTGCTGCTGCTCCAGTTTCAACTGTTCTGCCTGCGGCTATGGAATCCTGACCTGTTCACCGGATGTGCTACCTGTCCCAGACATGCTGTTTTCAACTCTCTAGAGACAGCAGGAGTGGTAGAGATACTCTTAATGATCGGCTATGAAATGCCAACTGACATTTACTCCTGAGGTGCTGACTTGCTGCACCCTCAACAACTACTGTGATTATTATTATTTGACCATGCTGGTCATTTATGAACATTTGAACATCTTGGCCATGTTCTGTTATAATCTCCACCTGGCACAGCCAGAAGAGGACTGGCCACCCCTCATAGCCTGGTTCCTCTCTAGGTTTCTTCCTTGGTTTGGGCCTTTCTAGGGAGTTTTTCCTAGCCACCGTGCTTCTACACCTGCATTGCTTGCTGTTTGGGGTTTTAGGCTGGGTTTCTGTACAGCACTTTGAGATATCAGCTGATGTACGAAGGGCTCTATAAATACATTTGATTTGATTTGATTTTTTTCTATTTTTATACATATTGTTGCTTCTACCGTCTCTTATGACCGAAAAGACATCAGGACTGCGATTACTCACCACGGACTAGCAGAATCCTTTTTCTTCTTTCACGACTCTGACGAGCCCGAGGCAGAGGATATACGGCTCCCTCGGGAACAGGCACCGACCCCAGTGATCTGCGTGAAGAGGAGGCGGAGAAAGAGAGGCCGGAGGGCGGACTGCCTTCTGAGGAGTAGGAGGCGATCGAATAAACCCCCACTCCCCTCAATTCTGCTCTCAAACATGCTTGGACAATAAAAATAACTTGTTTTTGGGAAGATTAAACTAACAACGGGACATTAAAAACTGTAACATCTTACGCTTCATGGAGTCGTGGCTGAATGACAACATTATCAACATACAGCTGGCTGGTTATAAGATGTACCAGCAGGATAGAACAGTGGCATCTGGTAAGACAAGGGGCAGTGGTCTATGTATTTTTGTAAACAACAGCTGGTGCACGATATCTAAGGAAGTCTCGAGCTATTGCTCGCCTGAGGTAGAGTTTCTCATGATAAGCTGCAGACCACATTACCTACCGAGAGAGTTTTCATCTATATTCTTTGTAATTGTTTACACATCACCACAGTCAGAGGCTGGCACTAAGATATCATTGAATGAGCTGTATTCTGCCATAAGCAAACAAGAAAACGCTCACCCAGAGACAGTAGCCGGGGACTTGAATGCAGGGAAACTTAAATCACTTTTCCCTCATTTGTATCAACATGTTAAATGTGCAACCATAGGGAAAATAACTCTGGACCACCAATACTCCACACACAGAGATGCATACAAAGCTCTCCCTCGCCCTCCATTTGGCAAATCTGACCATAATTCTATCCTCCTGATTCCCACTTACGAGCAAAAATTTAAGCAGGATGCACCAGTGACTAGATCGATAAAAAAATGGTCAGATGAAGCAGATGCTAAGCTACAGGACTGTTTTGCTAGCAGAGACTGGAATATGTTCCGGGATTCCTCCAATGCATTGAGGAGTACACCACATCTGTCATTGGCTTTATCAATAAGTGCATCGACGACGTTGTCCCCACAGTGACCGTACGTACATACCCCAAACAGAAACCATGGATTACGGGCAGCATCCACACTGAGCTAAAGGCCAGAGCTGCTGCTTTCAAGGAGCGGGACTCTAACCTGGAAGCTTATAAGAAATCCCTATTGCTATTCATTGACTACAGCTCAGCGTTCAACACCATAGTGCCCTCAAAGCTCATCAATAAGCTAAGGACCCTGGGACTAAACACCTCCCTCTGCAACTGGATCCTGGACTTCCTGAAGGGCCGCCCCAAGGTGGTACGGGTTGTAACAACACATCTGCCACACTTATCCTCAACACAGGGGCCCCTCAGGGGTGCGTGCTCAGCCCCCTCTTGTACTCCCTGTTCGCTCATGACTGCACAGTCAGGCACGACTCCAACACCATCATTAAATTTGATGACACAACAGTGGTAGGCCTGATCACCGACAACAACGAGACAGCATATAGGGAGAAGGTCAGAGACCTGGCCATGTGGTGCCAGGACAACAACCTTTCCCTCAATGTGACCAAGACAAAGGAGATGATTGTGGACTACAGGAAAAAGAGGACTGAGCACGCCCCCATTCTCATCGATAGGGCTGCAGTGAAGCAGGTTGAGAGCTTCAAGTTCCTTGGTGTCCACGTCACCAACAAACTAACATGGTCCAAACACACCATGACAGTCATGAAGCAGGCACCACAAAACCTATTGCCCCTCAGGAGACTGAAAAGATTTGGCATGGGTCCTCACATCCTCAAAAGGTTCGACATCTGCACCATCCTGACTGGTTGCATCACTGCCTGGTATGGCAACTACTCGGTCTCTGACCGCAAGGCACTACAGAGGGTGGTGCGAACGGCCGAGTACATCACTGGAGCAAGCTTCCGGCCATCCAGCAAACTTTATACCAGGCAAAGGATCTGGGGCTCCACGCAAGATCTCACCCCGTGGGGTCAAAATGATCACAAGAACAGTGAGCAAATATCCCAGATCCACACAGGGGGACCTAGTGAATGACCTGCAGAGAGCTGGGACCAAAGTAACAAAGCCTACCATCAGTAACACACTACGCCGCCAGGGACTCAAATCCTGCAGTGCCAGACGTGTCCCCCTGCTTAAGCCAGTACATGTCCAGGCCCGTCTGAAGTTTGCTAGAGAGCATTTGGATGATCCAGAAGAAGATTGGGAGAATGTCATATGGTCAGATGAAACCAAAATATAACTTTTTGGTTCAAATTCAACTCGTCGTGTTTGGAGGACAAAGAATGCTGAGTTGCATCCAAAGAACACCATACCTACTGTGAAGCATGGGGGTGGAAATATCATGTTTTGGGGCTGTTTGTCTGCAAAGGGACCAGGACAACTGATCCGTGTAAAGGAAAGAATGAATGGGGCCATGTATCGTGAGATTTTGAGTGAAAACCTCCTTCCATCAGCAAGGGCATTGAAGATGAAACGTGGCTGGGTCTTTCAGCATGACAATGATCCCGGGCAATGAAGGAGTGGCTTCGTAAGAAGCATTTCAAGGTCCTGTAGTGGCCTAGCCTGTCTCCAGATCTCAACCCCATAGAAAATCTTTGGAGGGAGTTGAAAGTCCGTGTTGCCCAGCAACAGCCCCAAAACATCACTGCTCTAGAGGAGATCTGCATGGAGGAATGGGCCAAAATACCAGCAACAGTGTGTGGAAACCTTGTGAAGACTTAGAGAAAACGTTTGACCTCTGTCATTGCCAACAAAGGGTATATAACAAAGTTTTGAGATAAACTTTTGTTATTGACCAAATACTTATTTTCCACCATAATTTGCTAATAAATTCATAAAAAATCCTACAATGTGATTTTCTGGATTTTTTTCCTTCTCATTTTGTCTGTCATTGTTGAAGTGTACCTATGATGAAAATTACAGGCCTCTCTCATCTTTTTAAGTGGGAGAACTTGCACAATTGGTGGCTGACTACATACTTTTTTGCCCCACTGTATATTGTTATTTTTTACTGCTCCTCTTCAATTACGTGTTACTTTTATCTCTTATTCTTATCCGTATATTTTCAGTTGGGGGCTCGTAAGTAAGTATTTCACTCTAAGGTTTACACCTGTTGTATTCGGCTCATGTGACTAATAAAATTTCACTTGATATAGGCCTACACACACTCCCTCACTCCCTCTTTCACATACTCCCATTCTCACACACATCCTCTTTCACACACACACACACACACACACACACACACACACACACACACACACACACACACACACACACACACACACACACACACACACACACACACACACACACACACACACACACAGTCATACATACCCACTCTTGCAAATGCAGCCTACCTTTGAAGCATCTCTTTTAGTGGCATATTCCTTTTCAGTTCTTCCTGTGCCATCTACATTTTGTGAATAGCCTAGTCAGTGGTCAAGTTATCAGGTTCCTAGCTAGCTAGTTAACATGACTAGATAGTTAAACAATAAATAAAATATATAAATAAAATATAAATTGTCTCGCAAGTAATTTAAAATGGGCTGCGACACGCGCACCAATTTCAGGCAGAAAGAAAAACATAGCTCCAGTGATATTTGGCATCATTTTGCCTAGAGGCCCACGGTCTTCAGCCATGTAAAGGTGCAAGCTAAGACTGTAGCTGTGTTCCGTGTTGTGTTCTGCGCTTAAAATGTTCCGTGCGGTGAAATGGAGACACGATTAATGGCATCAAAAATATTTACCACCGATAAGCATGTCATGCCTTAACCCGTTATTAACGTGTTAATTTGACAGCCCTTAAAATATTGGCTCTCCAATGAACAGCATCAAATTAATGCTTTGCAGCTTCAATGTAATACTTTGGGTGCAAACAAAGATATGATGGTGCAGAAGATTACTCACTGTATGTCAATTAGGCATACTGCTAGTTTATCATTAATATGTGGGATTACTGAACACAAAAAGACTGGTAAGCATAGGGCCATCTCACAGACTGACAGACAGACAGACTGACAGAGAGACAGACAGGCCACCAGACACCAAATACCTCCTGTATATTGTCAAGTGGGGACCCAGCATCCTCCTTTTGCCAGCGAGGGTTAAAGAGAGAGAGAGCATATTAGTGAATGACAGGGAGAGAGAGCAAGAAAGAACAGCAGCAGGAGAAGTTAGGTTGGCTTGGCATGAGAGATAAGTGAAGGTTCGATACAGCAGTTAGTGATGATAGTGAGCTATACTGGTTAGCCTCTGAGTGGCATAGAGGGAGCAAAGTTAATTTTGCTTTAAATCTTTAGCTTTAAACCTCAGCAGGGAATGTCACAGTGGTACCCGAAGATCCAGCGGTACACTCTAGCACCAGCAGCACCCCTGCAGTCACTGCCATCTGACAATCTGCACTGACGGACACCTCCACCCTGACACAAACATCATATCCACACAAGCTGTGTGTCTCTCTAAGCTTCCATATGTATCATCCTACTTATACTGCATTGTATCCTTACTTATAGCCTATTTCCATCCTAGAGTGGCGCTTACCATCAAATGTGAATGTTTTTGATTCTGAGAAACAAGTAGGCTGAGCCTGGGTCCACAAATCTGTTTGTGTTTTATCCAACTCCTATGTCATGTAGCCTAGGGAATGTTTTTGGAGTTGGCTAAAGCACATACTGATCAATCAACCAGGCTAGGTTGGGCCATTTATCCTCTGAAGCAGATATGACCACCATAGTATCTTAAGTCATATAGCTACCCTCTCAAGCCTTCCTCCCATCTGCCTAACAGTACTTTGCCCTAACCCAGGATTTCCCAAACTCAGTCCTCAGGACCCCTAGCACTACACACAGCTGATTTAAAATAATCAACTAATCATCACGCTTCAATCATTTAGATCAGCTGTGTAGTGTTCGGGGCAAAAACCAAAACTTGCTCCCCTTATGTCCCGAGGACCGAGTTTGGGAAATGCTGCCCTAACACTTACCCTAACAGTAACAGTAACTTGATAACCCTAACCCCAACAGTAACGTGATAACCCTAACAGTACCTTGATCTCCTTCTTCTTGCTGGGGGTGGGGACACCATCCTCATCCTCCACTTGGTCGTGGTATTCCACTAGATCCTGTTCCTCATCCTGATCCTCCTCTTGGTCCTGCTCCAAACTGGGTGGTTCCAGTTCTGTCTCCTGTTCGTCCCCAGAGGGGCTGTGGAGGTGGGGGTGTTCACTGCCACTGTGCTGGGACAGACCATCGTGGTTTTCACACATGGCCGACACTGGCCGGGAGAACTCTGCTAGTTAGACCAAGGCACAGTGGGACTGTTTTATTACGAGAGAACAGTCCAGCATTAGATATACATAAGGTAAGTATATGGCCACATCTACAGTACATCTTAAAACACTGTCTTTAGGTATGAAAAAATATCCCATAGCCACTAATGTATCATTCAATATTTTCACTTTTAACAATTGTTTGTTGTGTGAGTAGCCCTTGAGGAACACCACTATGGTACCTACCTCCGTCCAGACTGCGGGACAGCAGGTACCTCTTGCTGGTGGAGCGCTCAAAGTGTGGCGCGGGCCGGTCTATGAGAGCGCTGGCCTGCCGTGTCTGGGCCTGGGTTCGCCCACTGTATCGAAACTTAGAGCCCATCACCAAGAAGCCCTTAGGAGGAGGCTCTGGAGACACTAACCTGTAGGTGTATTGGCCACAGACAGAGAGGAATTCATCAGCCCTAATTCTGGGGACTTTAACCTGAAGATTACCTGGCATTTTGGTTGCAACAGTATAAAAACAACAAGGGTTAACTTAAAATACTGGGGAAAGATAAATTCACCATCCTTGCTTTACAGCAATACGATTGAGAGAAAGACCAGATGTTAGTATGAGATTAGTTACTGGATGTAATAAATAACTTTGTAAAATGCTGAGAACATTGGACTCTGATCTTTGCACTGTTGCAGTGTTGAAAACATTGCTCTATACTACTGTATGTGGTTCCCTATTCCCCTTACAGTGAATTCCTCAAAGCCTGAGGTAACAGGGGTAGAGAAGCACCAGAGATACAAAGTAACATGAGGAGGAAACAGAGAGGGAAGCACACTGATCCTCAGTGTAGTGCTGGCTGCTGTGGAATAAAATGCTGCTGTCGATGGTGCCTATAGGGAGACGGAGCCCTGATCAAAGCTGTGCTCTAATCACTCCTGAGCTTCCCCTGTAGCAGGATACAGCAGGTGCTGTAGGCTGCTGGGAAGAAGCTACTGAGGGATGTGGACAGGAGGGATGTGAGTGGTGAGATGGTAGCTATATTTGGCTGCCTAAGATGAAGAGGACTTGAGGAGAAATGGCTTGCTAGGTGTAACATAATAGAGTCCTACCCCTTGAAGGGAAAAGATACCTGAAGAAGGTGTGGTGCTCGATGCAGACCTTCCACAGTCTCTTAGCCGCCCGATGGTTTGGAAGCTTGAAGCCAATAGTGCTCTCAAACTGCTCGTACTGGTTTCAGAGAGGGAGACAGAAACGGAGGGAAGGAGGGAGGGATTGGCAGTTGTTTACTGTGGTTACATAGATTAGAGTATGAGGGAGTGACAGCAGTTTTTAATGACATGATACATTCTTAAAAACAACCTTGACATGCATCATCACTTTATTTCATATTCCAAACTGTCACAATTTTAAGTTATATGCTGTTCAACTACATTTGCTGAATCGGCCCGCTTGTCACTCATGAGATGCAATGAGCTCTAAGCAAAAAGACACCGTGTGAAACTATTCACTGCTGTTAATCCCCGGACGGTTAACACTGCCAAGAATGCACACGACACTCTTAGAAAAAAAAGGTGCTATCTAGAACCTTTAAAGGTTTGTTGGCTGTCCCCATAGGAGAACCCTTTGAATAACCCTTTTGGTTCAATGAAGAAACCTTTCTAAAGAGGGTTCTACATTACATGGAACCCAACATGGTTCTACTTGGAACCAAAAATTGTTATCTTATTGGGACAGTTGAATAACCCCTTTGGTACACTTTATTGTACAATTACAGTAATCTGCTCTCCCTGAAATTACAGCCCTGTGACCACCAGACAGATTCCTGCACTGAGCTGAGCAAAGGACTAAGAAACTGCAGTTTTCAGACAGCAGGGACAAACATGAGGGTGGCATTTCATGGCTCTATATATTTATACTTTTCATCCCTATATTCTGGGTGCTGCTGCAGCTGCACTGGCCGTGTTAAAAGCTCCCTTTATCCCTCTCTTCCACTGGCTCACTATGGGGCTCTGTGACTTCAGAAGGCCTGGCCAGACAGCCTGTCACACTGGGCTGGGGCTCAGCTCAGTAGGCTGCAGAGGTTGAGGCTGCAGCGCTGCAAGAACTGAACAGGGACTTGGAGAGAGAGGCAGGCTATAGAACACTGCTCCACCGCAGTTCAGATTCTAAGCCCGTGGAGCAGCAAAATTGTGGGGGGAAAACTATTTTTCATTTGCATTTATTTAGCCAGGATAGTCCACTCAGTAATACTTGCCACTGTTTTCCAGGGAGTCCTGGCTTCCATAGAGTCAATAAAACATATACAGCATACCCATTGGCATACATTCACAAGCACATCTAAAATCACAGCATACACATCACACGCGGTAGCATACATACAAATCCAAGCACACATTACAACTATGTTTACTGCTCTTTTGAAGGCGGAAATGCTAGCTAGCTGTCATGTAGATAAGTCCAGCTTGTTCCAGAGCAATGGTCCAAATAACATTTTCCAGGAAGTTGATTTAATTCCACGTGGTTAGTTCTCTGGTCACACATCAGCTTCCACACTGTCTTTAGCTGGTCGTATTTCCAGTTATAACAGAAATGGAGTGCATACATTTCTCAACGCATCATTTTGTAAGGTGGTAAAACCTCAACTACAGTGCAGCCATTCTCTCATTTGGTTCAGCTTACCTCTCCGGGCCGGATCTTGATATAGAAGTTACTCCTCTTGTAGGATATCTTGAGAATCTTTGGCCAGGCGAAGCGGTTGATCCTCAGGCGGTCGCGGTATATCAGGAGGCCGTTGGCACATACACCCAGCATGATGTCAATCCCTTCTGAATCCTGGAGCAGCCAAGAACCAGCATGGTAGAGTAGAGGATGATGAAAAGAGAGGAAGAAGAGAGGGAAGGAGAGGAAATAAAGTAATATGTTGGTGTATAGGGTCAAATAAATCATCCTGCACAGTCACATAGATGCACAAAATGTCATATGTAACCAATAAAATCTCATAGTTTGAAACTGGATTAACATCAATGTTTTACACATGAATTCTATGTGGTTACAGCCTTAATTCCATGTGGTTACAGCCTTAATTCCATGTGGTTACAGCCTTAAATCCACGTGGTTACAGGGTTAAAACAGAAACAACTCAAAGTATCATCAAGTGTTCTCACGGCTTGCTAGAACATTGTGAACTGCGGCGGAGCAGTGTTCTAAAAAGCTCGCTCTGGCTCTGAGCATCATGAATTTGCGCCCAGTAAATTTGCGCCCAGGCCTATATCAACGTTCTCAGGGCCTTTTCAAAAGTCCGAAATCAAAGTCAATATCTAGTGATCAGGCTGATATAACAGCATACCTTGGCATGATGGAGATCCACCCCATACATGGATAGCTTCTTAGCATTTTCTAGGAAGTTGATTTCTGCGTCAGCTGGCGTCATACCCCTGAAACAAAAATACATCAACTCACACAGGAGAACACATTTAATATTTTAGAGTGGTAGGCCTGATATATCCATTCCCATGTCTCTTCCTCCACCTTTGGCCAAGAACCAAGAGCTGTTGCCATGCCTGGACAGGGAGGGAGGAGACCCTGAGACTGGGAAAGTGTTGATAGTGTTGGCAAGGCCTCCATGTAGACAGCCATGACAGATGCCAGGGCAATGTGGTGGCATTTGTCAACGTATGTATGATGTGTTGTTGGACACTGTCTGAGTAGAGCTGTTTCAACAGGCTCCAATGTTTCCATATGAATGAGAGATGGAGATGAAACCAGTGGAGTAGTGGGGACTATTATGCAGGTATATGCTCTATACCCACTCAGTGTTCATTGCCTATACTCACTTCTTAATCCCCACCGATGCGCATCAAAGTAGTATAGTGGAGGTATACGCTGTATCAATGATGTACTGTAGAACAATAGAGAAATCATGCACAAAGTAACCTACACAATTGCAAAGCACATGAAATATATTCATGCGAGTCACACACATAGCCTGGTAGTTTCAGCGGAATACCATCTGTCAGGCAGCAAGAGTGCGCAGCTCTCAACTGGTAGGCACATGGAGCAGCTCACAAAAGAACGACATCGGTAGTTGGTAATGGAGGAAAGGAAGGACGTTTCAATGTATGATATCTACCAGTAAATGCTAACAAAGGCAACAATGGGTATGCAAACCAGGTATTGAAAAAGTTTGGTCTGAGTCTTGTGTGGCGGAGTCTAGGAATATGGCTTTGCTGTTCTGTTCAGGGACTTTACAAGACTACTATGAGCTAGGAGTCGTCACGGCCGGCTCTAAAATGGTCCTGGGTAGAGGTGGCGCGAGGGAGTGCACAGGCAAGTGTGTTGCAGAAGGAGGAGAAAGTGAGAGAATGATAACAAGTAGAGAGAAGCTGAATTCAGAAAGTAACTTAAGTTGGAGTATCGTTGCAGAAATAGGATGTGTTAGTTCTGGAAAAGGATTGTTCCATACCACTGAATGACTGTCATTTCGCCTTCGGGATTAACGTTGGCTACACATGCCTCTCCCTAATGTCAGGAGAGGCATGTGTAGAGCCCCCAGCCCTGCCCAACATGCCTTAGATAGCTCTTTTGTCCCACCCACCACACATGTGGAGTCCTCACCTGGCTTAGATGGTGCCACCAGAGACACAACCGCTCTCATCATCACTCAATGCCTAGGTTTACCTCCACTGTACAAACATCCTGCCATACCTTTGTCTGTACATCATGCCCTGAATCTATTCTATCACGCACAGAAATCTGCTCCTTTTATTCTCTGTTCCCAAAGCACTAGACGACCAGTTCTTATAGCCTGTAGCCATACTCTTATCCTGCTCCTCCTCTGTTCCTCTGGGGATGTAGAGGTGAACCCAGGTCCTGTAGCCCCCAGCACCACACCTATTCCCCAGACGCTCTCACTTGTTGACTTATGTAACCATAAAAGCCTTGGTTTCATGCATGTTAACATCAGACGCCTCCTCCCTAAGTGTGTTTTATTCACTGCTTTAGCACACTCCGACAACCCTGATGACCTATCCGTGTCTGAATCCTGGCTTAGGAAGGCCACCAAAATCCATCCCCAACTACAACATTTTCCGACAAGATAGAACTGCCAAAGGGGGCGGAGATGCAATCTACTGCAGAGATAGCCTGCAGAGTTCTCTCATACTATCCAGGTTTGTGCCCAAACCATTCGAGCTTCTACTTTAAAAAATCCACCTTTCCAGAAATAAATCTCTCACCATTGCCGCTTGTTATAGACACCCTCAGCCCCCAGCTGTGCCCTGGATGCCATATGTGAATTGATTACCCCCCATCTATCTTCAGAGTTCGTACTGTTAGGTGACCTAAACGGGGATATGCTTAACACCCCGGCCGTCCTACAATCTAAGCTAGATGCCCTCAATCTCACACAAATTTACAAAGAAACCTTCCAGGTACAATCCTAAATCCGTAACCCTCATAGATATTATACTAACCAACTTGCCCTCTATATGCACCTCTACTGTCTTCAACCAGGAACTCAGCGATCACTGCCTCATTGCCTGCGTCCGTAATGGGTCCACGGTGAAACGACCATGCCTCATCACTGTCAAACGCACCCTAAAACACTTCAGCGAGCAGGCCTTTCTAATCAACCTGGCCCGGGTATCCAGGAAGAATATTGACCTCATCCTGTCAGTAGAGTATGCCTGGTTGCTCTTTAGAAGTGTTTTTCTCACCATCTTAAATAAGCATGCCCTGTTCAAAAAATGCAGAACTAAGAACAGATATAGCCCTTGGTGCACCCCAGACTTGACTGCCCTTGACAAGCACAAAAACATCCTGTGGCGTATTGCATTTGAATCGAATAGCCCCTGTGATATGCAACTGTTCAGGGAAGTCAGGAACCAATATACACAGTCAGTTAAGAATGCTAAGGCTAGCTTTTTCAAACAGAAATTTGCATCCTGTAGCACTAATTCCAAAAAGTTTAGGGACACTATAAAGTCCATGGAGAATAAGAGCACCTCCTCCCAGCTGCCACCTCCTCCCAGCCGCGGTCATCCCCCACTTCAAAGGGGGAGACACTCTAGACCCAAACTGTTATAGACCTATAGCCATCCTGCCCAAGTTAACAAACAGATCACTGACCACGTCGAATCCCACCATACATTTTCCACTATGCAATCTGGTTTCCGAGCTGGTCATGGTGCACCTCAGCCATGCTCAAGGTCCTAAACTATATCATAACCGCCATCGATAAAAGACAGTAATGTGCAGCCGTCTTCATCGACCTGGCCAAAGCTTTCAACTCTGTCAATCACCACAATCAACAGCCTTGGGCTCTCAAATGACTGCCTCGCCTGGTTCACCTTATCAGATAGAGTTCAGTGTGTCAAATCGGAGGGCCTGTTGTCCGGACCACTGGCAGTCTCTATGAGTGTGCCACAGGGTTCCATTCTTGGGCTGACTCTTTTCTCTGTATATATCAATGATGTTGCTCTTGCTGCTGGTGATTATCTGATCCAACTCTACGCAGACGACACCATTCTGTATACATCTGACCCCTCTTTGGACACTGTGTTAACAAAACTCCAAACAGGCTTCAATGCCATACAACTCTCCTTCCGTAGCCTCCAACTGCTTTTAAATGCTAGTAAAACTAAGTGCATGCTCTTCAACCGATTGTTGCCCGCACCCGCCCGTCCGACTAGTATCACAACTCTGGACGGTTCTGACTTAGAACATGTGGACAACTACAAATACCTAGGTGTCTGGTTAGACTGTAAATTCTCCTTTCAGACTCACATTAAGCATCTCCAATACAAAATTACATCTAGAGTCAGCTTCCTATTTTGCAACAAATCCTCTGTCGTGTCTTTACTATCATTAAAATACTTTTAGTTTTTATCAAAGATTCTCTGTAATTAGTATTACTCTATTAAACTGATTAATCATGTAACTGTAATTAGCTAGGAAGTCGGGGCACCAAAGAAAATATTCAGATTACAAAGTTATAATTTTCCTAATATAACTTTTCAGATATTTTCATATCTGATCAATAGTCTTCTGATTAATTAATTCTTTACCTCACGTTAGTCTCATTACAAACATTGTAAATTGTTGGTTATCTACATGAACCCAGTCTTCACTATGAGTCATCCATACATCAATTGTCTTAAAATCATTTATTTACTAACTAAGTAATTCACAGAAATGCATAAACAAACAGTAGATAGTTACAAGGAAATGATAACGGAGTTTCCCTAGTGGGATAAACCGGCATCGCGGCTGTTTGGTGTACAAAAGGGAAGTGGGGGTCGACTGAGATAAGACAACAAACAGTTGATAATTATAATAATTGAAATGCTAATCCTTTGCACATGAACGCTCACTCATTCGGGAACAATTGCAATCAATATATATATTTACCGATCACTGTACCTGTACACAGCCCATCTGTAAATAGCACACCCAACTGCCTCATCCCATATTGTTTTTTGTTTTTTTTGCTCCCCAGTATCTCTTACTTGCACATCATCATCTGCACATCTACCACTCCAGTGTTAATGCTAAATTGTAATTATTTCACCTCTATGGCAAATTTATTGCCATAGACTTGTACATAGACTTTTCTATTGTGTTATTGACTGTTTATCCAATGTGTAACTTTGTGTTGTTGTTTTTGACGCACTGCTTGGCTTTATCTCGGCCAGGTAGCAGTTGTAAATGAGAACTTGTTCTCAGCTGGCCTACCTGGTTAAATGATTGGTTAAATATATATATTTTTTTTAGTTCAATCGATGGAGCTAGCTACCAGCCAGAGTGATGTTACTGTAGCTAGTTACCCATCGGAGTGATGGACATCAAGGAATTCTTAATAACAGCTGCGAGATTAAGTGATGTTGTTATAAAATATTTCTGTGAAAGTGATTGAACTTTCTGTTTATGTTTTGAAAGAAGAGGACATTAAAGTTGTGGACTTTTCAGTTGTTTGACATTACATAGTAGTGCAAGTATAAGAAGGGACACTGTTGGTCCAAACACACCAAGACAGTCGTGAAGAGGGCACGACAAAGCCTATTCCCCCTCAGGAAACTAAAAAGATTTGGCATGGGTCCTGAGATCCTCAAAAGGTTCTACAGCTACAACATCAAGAGCAGCCTGACTGGTTCCATCACTGCCTGGTACGGCAACTCCTCGGTGTCTGACCGCAAGGCACTACAGAGGGTAGTGCGTACGGCCCAGTACATCACTGGGGCTAAGCTGCCTGCCATCCAGGACCTCTACACCAGGCGGTGTCAAAAGAAGGCCCTAAAAATTGTTAAAGACCCCAGCCACCCCAGTCATAAACTGTTCTCTCTACTACCGCATGGCAAGCGGTACCGGAGTGCCAAGTCTAGGACAAAAAGGCTTCTCAACATTTTTACCCCCAAGCCATAAGCCTCCTGAACAGGTAATCAAATGGCTACCCGGACTATTGCATTGGGCTGACTCTTTTCTCTGTATATATCAATGATGTTGCTCTTGCTGCTGGTGATTATCTGATCCACCTCTACGCAGACGACACCATTCTGTATACATCTGACCCCTCTTTGGACACTGTGTTAACAAAACTCCAAACAGGCTTCAATGCCATACAACTCTCCTTCCGTAGCCTCCAACTGCTTTTAAATGCTAGTAAAACTAAGTGCATGCTCTTCAACCGATTGTTGCCCGCACCCGCCCGTCCGACTAGTATCACAACTCTGGACGGTTCTGACTTAGAACATGTGGACAACTACAAATACCTAGGTGTCTGGTTAGACTGTAAATTCTCCTTTCAGACTCACATTAAGCATCTCCAATACAAAATTACATCTAGAGTCAGCTTCCTATTTTGCAACAAATCCTCTGTCGTGTCTTTACTATCATTAAAATACTTTTAGTTTTTATCAAAGATTCTCTGTAATTAGTATTACTCTATTAAACTAATTAATCATGTAACTGTAATTAGCTAGGAAGTCGGGGCACCAAAGAAAATATTCAGATTACAAAGTTATAATTTTCCTAATATAACTTTTCAGATATTTTCATATCTGATCAATAGTCTTCTGATTAATTAATTCTTTACCTCACGTTAGTCTCATTACAAACATTGTAAATTGTTGGTTATCTACATGAACCCAGTCTTCACTATGAGTCATCCATACATCAATTGTCTTAAAATCATTTATTTACTAACTAAGTAATTCACAGAAATGCATAAACAAACAGTAGATAGTTACAAGGAAATGATAACGGAGTTTCCCTAGTGGGATAAACCGGCATCGCGGCTGTTTGGTGTACAAAAGGGAAGTGGGGGTCGACTGAGATAAGACAACAAACAGTTGATAATTATAATAATTGAAATGCTAATCCTTTGCACATGAACGCTCACTCATTCGGGAACAATTGCAATCAATATATATATTTACCGATCACTGTACCTGTACACAGCCCATCTGTAAATAGCACACCCAACTGCCTCATCCCATATTGTTTTTTGTTTTTTTTGCTCCCCAGTATCTCTTACTTGCACATCATCATCTGCACATCTACCACTCCAGTGTTAATGCTAAATTGTAATTATTTCACCTCTATGGCAAATTTATTGCCATAGACTTGTACATAGACTTTTCTATTGTGTTATTGACTGTTTATCCAATGTGTAACTTTGTGTTGTTGTTTTTGACGCACTGCTTGGCTTTATCTCGGCCAGGTAGCAGTTGTAAATGAGAACTTGTTCTCAGCTGGCCTACCTGGTTAAATGATTGGTTAAATATATATATTTTTTTTAGTTCAATCGATGGAGCTAGCTACCAGCCAGAGTGATGTTACTGTAGCTAGTTACCCATCGGAGTGATGGACATCAAGGAATTCTTAATAACAGCTGCGAGATTAAGTGATGTTGTTATAAAATATTTCTGTGAAAGTGATTGAACTTTCTGTTTATGTTTTGAAAGAAGAGGACATTAAAGTTGTGGACTTTTCAGTTGTTTGACATTACATAGTAGTGCAAGTATAAGAAGGGACACTGTTGGTCCAAACACACCAAGACAGTCGTGAAGAGGGCACGACAAAGCCTATTCCCCCTCAGGAAACTAAAAAGATTTGGCATGGGTCCTGAGATCCTCAAAAGGTTCTACAGCTACAACATCAAGAGCAGCCTGACTGGTTCCATCACTGCCTGGTACGGCAACTCCTCGGTGTCTGACCGCAAGGCACTACAGAGGGTAGTGCGTACGGCCCAGTACATCACTGGGGCTAAGCTGCCTGCCATCCAGGACCTCTACACCAGGCGGTGTCAAAAGAAGGCCCTAAAAATTGTTAAAGACCCCAGCCACCCCAGTCATAAACTGTTCTCTCTACTACCGCATGGCAAGCGGTACCGGAGTGCCAAGTCTAGGACAAAAAGGCTTCTCAACATTTTTACCCCCAAGCCATAAGCCTCCTGAACAGGTAATCAAATGGCTACCCGGACTATTGCATTGTGTGCCTCCCCCCATCCCCTCTTTTTACGCTGCTGCTACTCTCTGTTTATCATATACGCATAGTCACTTTAACTATACATTAATGTACATACTACCTCAACTGGGCCGACCAACCAGTGCTCCCGCACAGTGGCTAACCCGGCTATCTGCATTGTGTCCCACCCACCACCCGCCAACACCTTTTTTATGCTACTGCTACTCTTTGTTCATCATATATGCACAGTCAACCATATCTACATGTACATACTAACTCAATCAGCCTGACTAACCGGTGTCTGTATGTAGCCTCGCTACTTTTATAGCCTCACTACTGTATATAGCCTGTTGTTTTATTTCTTTACCTACCTATTGTTCACCTAATACCTTTTTTGCACTATTGGTTAGAGCCTGTAAGTAAGCATTTCACTGTAAGGTGAATTCCTGTTGTATTCAGCGCACGTGACAAATAAACTTTGATTTGATTTGATTTGTTAGTGTGAACATTCATGCCTAATTAGCCATTCAAAGGAGAAGAATATTACCGTGACAACGTTGCAGACTACTTCTATTGTTTTAGTCTCTGCCAGCCCTCATACAGACTCCATGAACACAGTAACAGGTGTCATTCTTTATTTTGTGTTTGTTTATTTGTTTGTTATTGTGATATCTGAGATAAATGCCATAAGACTGCTAGGTTGTATTGCTATGGTTTTCAATGGTTGTCTTCAAGCTAGGCTACACATGCAGGTGAGGTAGATTACAGTAGCCTATTCTGTGAACTGTGAAATTGTGCCTGTTGTGTTGTTGCCTAAAACAGACAATATATTTTCATTATTTTAAAGCAGAATTGTCTTTTCTTTAGTACTGCCTTGGGGTAGGGGGCCTAACCTGTCTTAGGTATTTGGATGTATTGCAGGTGGATGCTCCATGCTATTAACCACATAATCTGAGTGAGTAATTTTTTTAACGTTTCACCCTATGCTATTAGGAAAGATGCCACTAATACTAAGTACTGTGGTGAGGTTAAATGTGTTAGACAATAGAGAAGCAGCTCTGTTTGTTATCTGAGAAAAACCCTACAAAAACAGCTATTTTCTACCTGTTATACTTAGTTAAATCTTTGCGATGTGCAATTCAGTCAACATGCTCTGTTTGAATGAATATTTCTAAAGGCTTTCCCAAAAAACCTTCCCAATTAAATGCTAACTGCAAAGAACGTCTCCTGGCAGAATGATATCGTGATGATTTGTATCAATGGGAGGGCACTGCCATCGCATGGACTCTGTAGGCCAACATTGTTGTACAGTTGGCCTATAGAAACGCCGCTAGCCAAACTGTCTCTTGATAGGTGCATAACTGAATTAAAGGGCAACTACACCCTCCCCCTCAAAAATTCCCGAATATCAAAAATGTTTTCCTGATATTGTTTAAGAGCATTGATGTGGACGAATGACATCATATTTTTTATTTTTATTTTTTTTTATTAAACCTGAAAAAAACTATAGGAAATCATAGAATTTTGAAACAGGGCGCTTTCCTTTGCCAGACGGGCCGTTTGATCTGAGTATACCCATTTCTCCAGGCACCACTACACCACTGGATGTAATCAAAATGGATTTACTACAAACATGCAACTGAAATAAATCTAACTGGGCCAAGAGCATTTATTCTGATCATGTGACCATAGTCATGGCCCTATCATTTTTCTGGTGGTCAGAAGATACTCTTGACCCTGACCATAACTCCTACCTGTAGTTACGATGGAGCTCCATGACCCTCTCCTCCAGCTCTCGCGTCTGATTGGGTGCGAAGCGGAAGTCGCTGACGTAGTCGGGACCGTGGTCATCGGTGTCATAGTCTCCCAGCTCGGCCTGCACGGCGTAGGAACCCAGCAGGGCGTGGGTCACGAAGGAGCAGGGCAGACGGCCTGACAACATGTCATCTCTCAGCTGAAGACACAGGTAGTACCTGTCATAAAAGAGAGAAAGAGAGAGAGGGGGGGGTGGGACAAGGGGAGAGGGACTAGTTCAAATAAGGTCTCACCAAAGGCAAGCTCCAATGAGAATGTTGAGGAGTTAATCCATAACAGCCAGTGGAACTCCAAATGTAGCTAAACCTGTAAATAGAGAATGTTTTTGAATCCTTTGCAGTGAAATATGCCCTGTAAATCATTACAATCGTAAAAAGTATTTCTGTACAAACGTTTGTTGTTTGACAGAGATAGTTCAATGTGAGAACTGATAATTATGAGAGACTTTGCGTGCTGCCAGTTTATATGTATGTACAGTATGTGTGTGTGTATATAAAAACAATATGTGAGAATGCTATGGGGGCCTCTTCACACTGCTCTGCTGTACAACAGTACCTGGTGATGTCCTCTGTCAACTGGGAGGGGTCTGGAGGGTAGAACTTGACAGAGAAGGCAAAGTGCCAGGGAGCAGCTGAGGAGCGACACAGGAGATGTGATGAGTTTACTCCCCATGTGGACATGTATCACAAAGGTGTGAGTGACACACATGCAATAATAACAGTAGTAATAATAACAACCATAATAACCAACCATAATAATAATTAGGAGGGTGCTTATATTTGTCCTATTTCACACATGTACAAGTGTGTATTAAAACACATGTGGGAATTGGAAATGTGCGTGTCCCAACTCCCCCTGAGACACCCTCAGAGAGTGGGGTCACATGTATGACATAGTCATAAAATCACCATAACATGTGTCACAATAAAGATCTATTTGTGTGAACAGGCTCCAGCAGCAGCATAGTAATACACTTATGTTAAACAAACTCATTATATCATCTTACATAATGGGACTAAAGCTTCTGATTCTACTGCATAAGTATTTAGCAGATTCCATATACAAACAGTATATAATTAAGCAATAAGGCCAGGAGAGGTGTAGTATATGGTCATTATTCCACGGCTAAGGGCTGTTCTTAGGTACGACGCAACAGGTGCCTGGATGCATCCCTTAGCCATGGTATAATGGCCATATACCACAAACGCGAGGTGCCTTATAGCTATTATAAATTGGTTACCAACGTAATTAGACCAGTAAATAGCATAATTTTGTCATTCCCACTGTATACGGTCTGATATACCACAGCTTTCAGCCAATCAGCATTCAGGAATCGAACCATGATATATGTGCTGCGTGTGGGCCGAGGATACTCACTGCGCATCTGCTTCTTGATCTCCTTGGAGGGGTCCAACCAATTCTGAAAGACATATAGGAGAGACAGAAATAATTCCCAGGGGTCTGTGAGAGAAGTAGCTAATGCACACCCTGTTGCCACACACTCATTCATCCTGCAGCTCTAATTGCAGATGGTGATTCTAGTGAAAGCATTTGCATATGGTTCAATAGAAAGAGGAGGAGAGGGATGCAGGAGGAACCCTCCCCCATTGAGACTTTCAGCATGAGGAGATGAGAGTGGCAGGCCCAGCATCTGTTTGCCCATTGTGACAGTAAATGACCACCGGCCAGTTAATATCCTATCAGCTTGTATCACACCAGATCTGTACAATGACATAATTCAGCATGAGAAGCTTGTGCTAATAAAACGTCCTCCTTCAACGCACACCCTCGTTTCCCTTGTGAAATCTCTGAGATCATTCCCTGCCCTTTGACAATGTGTACTGTTAATGTAGTTGAACAGGAAGAGTGAATACGCCTATTGCATGGTTAATAACGCAGGCAGCCGTATGCCGAACCACAAACAGTGAGCTTCTCAGCATCCCGAACCTGAGTGGCACATCCCAGCTGCTGAGTAAGGCTGAAAGCTTTTTTGGCAGTCACTATCACTTCTGCCAGAGTGAAATCAGGAGTGGAAAAGGTTGAAACAGCACAGCAGTCTCCAACATCTTCTTTGGAAAACCACAAGTGTTCCTGACAACTTCAGAACACACAACCTGAAAAATAGACACTAAAAATCTGAGATCCAACCACAAACTCTCTTTCTCTCTCTCACACACACACACACCCCAGGTGAGGTCCATTTACATTTTAGTAATTTAGCAGATGCTCTTCTCCAGAGCAAATTACAGTGCATTCATCTTTAGATAGCTAGGTGAGTAAACCACATATCTTAGTCGTAGTAATTACAGTCGTGGCCAAACGTTTTGAGAATGAAACAAATATTAATTTTCACAAAGTCTGCTGCTTCAGTGTCTTTAGATATTTTTGTCAGATGTTACCATGGAATACTGAAGAATAATTATAAGCATTTCATAAGTGTCAAAGGCTTTTATTGACAATCACATGAAGTTGATGCAAAGAGTCAATATTTGCAGTATTGACCCTTTTTTTTCAAGACCTCTGCAATCCGCCCTGGCATGCTGTCAATTAACTTCTGGGCCTCATCCTGACTGATGGCAGCCCATTCTTGCATAATCAATGCTTGGAGTTTGTCAGAATTTGTAGGGTTTGTTCGTCTACACGACTCTTGACGATTGACCACAAGTTCTCAATGGGATTAAGGTCAGGAAACTTCCTGGCCATGGACACAAAATATTAATGTTTTGTTCCCCGAGCCACTTAGTTATCACTTTTGCCTTATGGCAAGGTGCTCCATCATGCTGGAAAAGGCATTGTTCGTCACCAAACTGTTCCTGGATGGTTGGGAGAAGTTGCTCTCGGAGGATGTGTTGGTACCATTCCTATTCTTGGCTGTGTTCTTAGGCAAAAGTGTGAGTGAGCCCACTCCCTTGGCTGAGAAGCAACCCCATGCATAAATGGTCTCAAGATGCTTTACTGTTGGCATGACACAGGACTGATGGTAGCGCTCACCTTGTCTTCTCCAGACAAGCTTTTTTCCGGATGCCCGAAACAATTGGAAAGGGGATTCATCCCAAACAATTACTTTACCCTAGTCCTCAGCAGTCCAATCCCTGTACCTTTTGCAGAATATCAGTCTGTCCCTGATGTTTTTCCTGGAGAGAAGTGGCTTCTTTGCTGCCCTTCTTGACACCAGGCCATCCTCAAAAAGTCTTTGCCTCACTGTGCGTGCAGATGCACTCACACCTGCCTGCTGCCATTCCCGAGCAAGCTCTGTACTGGTGGTGCCCCAATCCCGCAGCTGAATCAACTTTAGGAGATGGTCCTGGTGCTTGCTGGACTTTCTTGGGCACCCTGAAGCCTTCTTCACAACAATTGAACCACTCTCCTTGAAGTTCTTGATGATCTGATAAATGGTTGATTTAGGTGCAATCTTACTGGCAGCAATATCCTTGCCTGTGAAGCCCTTTTTGTGCAAAGCAATGATGACGGGACGTGTTTCCTTTCAGGTAACCATGGTTGACAGAGGAAGAACAATGATTCCAAGCACCACCCTCCTTTTGAAGCTTCCAGTCTGTTATTCAAACTCAATCAGCATGACAAAGTGATCTCCAGCCTTGTCCTCGTCAACACTCACACCCGTGTTAATGAGAGAATCACTGACATGATGTCAGCTGGTCCTTTTGTGGCAGGGCTGTAAATGCAGTGGAAATATTTTTGGGGGATTTGCATGGCAAAGAGGGACTTTGCAATTAATTGCAGTTCATCTGATCACTCTTCATAACATTCTGGAGTATATGCAAAATGCCATCATACAAACTGAGGCAGCAGCTTTGTGAAAATTAATATTTGTGTAATTCTCAAAACTTTTGGCCACGACTGTACATTTTCCTCAATATATCAACAAAGTCAGAGCTAGTAGGAAAAGGGAGGGAATGACATGACTAGACTGACATGTCTTATTTCAGATACTCTTTTAAGTGTTTCAGACATTTGAGGGTTTCGGACGTTTTCAGAAAATTGTCAGGGACTCCGCTGTCCTAGCATCAGGGGGAAGCTGGTTCAACCATTGGGGTACTAGGGCAGAGAAAAGCTTTGGTCCTCCAGTGTTAAATCAGTGTGCTAAACACATTAATAAGCAGAAGTAATGTATTATCCTCAAGAATCTATCTAACGTCGGCCTGGGCCAAAGATCACTCAATTACGAAAAAGGTCCTGGGTCTTTTGTCTCCTCTCTGTAGAGCACTCCATTAGTAATAACAACTGTTCTCACTGTTCTGCTAAAGGAGACTGCAGTCATAGTTCACAAAGCAATCATAAACACAATTAATGTTCTCCCAAATGGTGTGGAGATAATATTCTCAAAGAGAGGCAGAGAGGAGTGTCTGAGAACTATGTTTCTTAGAGCTTGGTGAGAGCCTGGTTATCCTAGGGTTATTTTGCATACAATCTTCCCATAACGCCCTGGGAATGGTTTCAGGATAGTTACTTGGCTTTGGAACATTCTCAGCACATTTAAAGCTGAAACCATGTTTCTTAGAGCTTGGTGAGAGTTTATGTACATTTTGCAGCAGGACCGTATTTATTTTCAAATATTAGTTTGGTGATACCTTTCCATAAAAACCAAGACTACTTTGCTTTCAATGACTTTGAGAAAACCCGGCCCACAAGACCCACTCTCATCACGGCCCTCTCCCGAGTCTGAGGGCCCGGGGACTCACACTTTACCCGGGGGTGTGGCTTGGCCTGGCGGCGCTGAAATGAACATTCTCGAGGCCATCAAATTACTACGCTCTGAGATAGTTGAAATGTAAACGGAGGTAGTTGCAACGATTGAGGCCCAAATACAGGTTTCTGTTACTTTAAAAGCAGATCTAACCAACCTGTGGAACGAGACAGTGCCAGAAATCACATCACTCAAAACAACAACAGAGTTGCACACTACAACGATTGCAGCACTGGAGATCTCCGCTACCAATGTCTCCGACTTAACCACCTCCCTGGAGGCTGACGTGAAACGCCTGGCTGTGGATTACAAAAAGGTGCAGGAGAGTTGTATGAGTTTAGAGGGATTCTCTCGCCACAATAATCTGAGACTGGTATCGGTCGAATAGTCAGCGGAAATGTCTCGCGCCACGGATTTCTTTTCTGGGCTACTGAAGGATTTTCTTGCCTTAGATGAGAAGCCCCTGATTGATTGTGCCCACCGGTCGCTGCTCCCAAAGCCCCGGGATGGTGAGAGTCCCCGTGACATAATTCTTCGAGTGCACTTTTTCCATGAGAAGATGGAGATTCTCTGACAAGCCCCCAATACCATTCTGAGCTTCCAGGTACAGAGGTTCTCCATCTACCAGGACTACTCCCCCACTGTTTCCAGGCAGCACGCAGCTTTCGGACAGGCCAAATGACTACTACGGGACCATCCAGGTGTCAAGTATGGACTGCGATTCCTGGCCCGTTTATATCTCATAATGGTAAAGACTACACATTTGAGTCTCTGGATGAGGCTATGGCTCACATTCAACATCACATCAAGAAGTCTTGAACTTGCTCATAGATCAGCAACTGTTGCTTGCGAACTGTGGATAAGCGGGACTATGGGTTTAGGTTTAACACCGCACTCTTACAGACATAATGTGCGAAGAGAACATGTTCTATTTAGGCTTGTACCTCATTTGTGGAGGTACTGTCTGGGATGGGTGGAGGTGGTTGGGGGAGGAAGGAGGTTGAATTGTTGAGTTCTAATGTTGTCATTCTGTCTTTTTAGTTTTTTTTCTGTACTTTTTCCAAATATCTTGCACCGTACATTATTACTCTGAGACAAGTTATTCTGGGGTTTTTGGGTACTCATTGCTTTTCCACTCTATGCTCTAATGACAGGGTTGTATCACGGGAGTGCTCAGGGTTGCCGAGATAATACGATCAAGAACATTTAATGGAACATCAAAGGGGTTAACAATCCCGTGAAGCGTAAGAGGGTGCTGACACAATTTAAGGGTTTGAATGCAAATGTTGCATTTCTACATGAGACTCACTTGAGCATTTTAGGATGCGTAGGGACTTGCTTGTTTATAGGTGACCAAATAGTTATTTTCCACCATAATTTACAAATAAATTCATAAAAAATCCTACAATGTAATTTTCTGGATTTGTTTTTCTCATTTTGTCTGTCATAGTTGAAGTGTACCTATGATGAAAATTACAGGCCTCTCTCATATTTTTAAGTGGGAGAACATGCACAATTGGTGGCTGACTAAATACTTTTTTGCCCCACTGTATGTTCTGCTCTACCATAGGGGAGTCTCTCAAAGCATACCTACGCGGCCAAATAATTTTTTATACAGCCAACCAAAACAAAGTTTGCTCTCAGCGACTTCGGGACCTGAACGAATCCATAGCCACATTGGATGAGAAGTATGCTACAGATCCTTCCTCTGATCTACATAAAGAGCGCCAACTACTCCAATCTGAATTTGATGAGCTTTCTA
This sequence comes from Oncorhynchus kisutch, assembly GCF_002021735.2. Taxonomy (NCBI): domain Eukaryota; kingdom Metazoa; phylum Chordata; class Actinopteri; order Salmoniformes; family Salmonidae; genus Oncorhynchus; species Oncorhynchus kisutch. The sequence continues at coordinate 17,847,751 of NC_034174.2, read as the reverse complement.
CCAGGCAAGCTGAACAGTTACTCTTGCGAGCTCGATACAGAGAGTATGAACAAGGCGACAAGGCCAGTAAACACCTTGCAATTCAGATCTGTAAATCTGAGGCCTCATGTTTAATCCCACAAATAAGGACCCTGTCTGTTGCCACCACATTTATACATAAAGAGATCAATGATCAATTCAACCAATTTTACTCTGAGCTATACACCTCTGAATATCTTCAAGACCCTTTGCTGATTGATTGATTCTTAAATGGCTTGAATATGCCTTCAATTGATACAGACACCCATGACTGTCTAGAAGAAGAATTTACACCGGAGGAGATTGCAACAGCAGTGTCCGCAATGAAAAGTGGTAAATCACCGGGTCCGGACGGTTTTCCAACCATATTTTACAGGACGTTTACTGGTCTGCTTTGCCCATTCTCTTCTCGATTATTTTCAGAGTGCCTTAATACCTCAAAGCTACCGCCTAGTCTTTATCAGGCTTCAATTGCATTAATATTAAAGAAAAACAAAGACCCCCTGGAATGTGGATCCTATCGCCCAATCTCGCTTTTAAACTGTACAAAATCCTAGCCAAGCTGTCAGCCATCTGTATGGAAGGCTCGCTGCACCAAGTAATACACTCTGACCAGACTGGCTTTGTGAGAAATAGGCATTTGTTTTTCAATATTAGACGCCTTATGAATATACTGTACTCCACAGCATCGGGGGACCCGGAGATGGTGGTCTCACTTGATGCAGAAAAAGCTTTTCACCGCGTTGAGTGGGACTACCTAACAGCTGCCGTTTATAGATTTGGCTTTGGCCCCAAATTCATTGCGTGGATAAAGATTCTTTATTTTTCCCCATGGCTTTGGTACGGACTAACAACTTGTCCTCTGACTATTTTCCCTTGCACCGCGGATCCAGACAGGGTTGTCCACTCTCCCCCCTGTTGTTTGCTTTGGCAATCGAGCCTCTTGCCATTGCACTATGCTCTAATGATGCCATTCAAGGTATAATCAGGAAGGGCTTAGAGCAGAAAGTCTCGCTATATGCTGACAACCTCCTTTTGTTTATCTCTAACCCTGATACCTCATTGCCACGTGCCTTATCTGTTCTTAAATTGTTTGGATCAATCTCAGTGTCAGATGTAAAACGGAACCAGCCACACTGTTGCATATGTTTTGGGGCTGTCATAAACTGTCAGGTTTCTGGGAATTAATATTTAAATGTTTCTCTGACATGTATGACACTGATATAGATCCGTCTCCCCTTACAGCCCTTTTTGGAGTACTGCCCATAGGTATCCCCCTGTCAAGAATCCAGTTGGACACTGTTGCTTATACAACTCTTTTAGCTAGACGGCTAATACTACAGAACTGGAAGATGGCAGCTCCCCCATCTTATAAAAATTGGGTGAGAGATGTGCTGTGCTCTCTGAAACTAGAAAAAATGATATTCAATACACGTGGGAACCCCAAACTGTTTTATGAGGATTGGGCTCCATTCCGGTCTTACTTTAAGCAGTCCATCCAGTGATGGCGTTCATATTAAAACTAAATAGGTCTGTATTTGACTCCCCTGTGACTTAAGGGTTGGATGAGCATTTCTTTCTGTTTTTGGGGGAGGGGGGGCATTAAGGTTGATGATGTGCTTATTGATTGTGACCTGCGGATGCCTTGTTCATCTTGCCCGGTCAGAGACTATAATGTGAGCTTGTTTTGCCCAGTTTTTTTTTTTTTTACATTTTGTTCACGCTTACATAAAATTATTATATATTTTTTCTTCTTTTAAAGCATTGTAAACGTTATTTTTGGTCCAGTGGATGGTCATTGGGTTGTTGCATTTCTCCACCCCTATCACTTGACTGTTTACAGGAACAATGGTGAGGTGTTTGCTCTGTCCCTGTACTACAGATTGCCCTTTAACCTTTGTAGCCTTCTGCCCAGTGTGTTTAACTTCTCTAAAGTGTGGTATCTTTAAAGCAATTTTTTGTAGTATTTTTTGTAGTTGGGTATAATTTTCTAGTTGAGTATATATATTGTTTTGTGTTGTCTTGTGTATTAAACTGAATAAACAGAGTGTTATAGGGCTGTCATTCCCATTGAAAGGAAGTCTAAGAAAGGTAGATCTGTTCTATGTGCGCTATTTCTATTCTTCCCATTCTTAAGTTTCGTTTTGGCGTCAAAAGACTGAAAATACAATATTTTTGGTTATGGAACAGGTACTTCACAGCAGTTTAGATGGTACAATAATTATCTACACTATGCTTCCTTGTTTTGTCACATAAACTGGAATTAGGCAAACTAATAGAATATTTGCAACCAGGAAACGGCAAAGGATTTCTGCATAGTGCATCTTTAAGGAAATTGACAAAATAACATTATTTTACAGAACATTACTTTAACAGAACGTTTCCTAAAAGTTCAAACATAGTTACCTTGAATTACATTTTTGGTAATGGTTCTAGGCACTGGTGCAACACTGTTTCTCTGGATCCCCAGCAAGGTTGGAGTTCAATGCAACAGCATACTAATCAGCTACCAATTGTTTTTATATATATAAAAAATAATTCAACTGGTGTACTTCAGAGTAACGTTTCCTACAAGTTCCCTCATGGTTCCATTTAAAGTCATGTTCTCAAATTGTTCCAAGAACATTAAGAAAACTTTCCATAAAATATCACAAGAAAACTATAGTAACATTCAAAGAACATTCTAAGAATGTTATGTAAAAACATATACAGTACATTCCCTTTTCAGCATCAACTAAACACCCTCTATCTTATTGCGTTTAGTTTTGTTGGCCACACCTGATCTTAATGAGTGCTTGTTTCCTTTGAAATTGGGTCTGTTTAAATAGACTAAAATGAACAGCTTTGTATGAATATAAAAAAACATGGCATGCTATCTCCATCCTTGAATCTCAAATCAAATCAAATCCTATTTTATTTGCCACATACACATGGTTAGCAGATGTTATTGCGAAATGCTTGTGCTTCTAGTTCTGACAATGCAGTAATAACCAATGAGTAATCTAACCTAACAATTCCAAAACTACTACCTGATACACACAAGTGTAAAGGGATAAAGAATATGTACATAAAGATATATGAATGAGTGATGGTACAGAACGGCATAGGCAAGATGCAGTAGATGGTATCGAGTACAGTATATACATGTGAGAGGAGTAATGTAGGGTATGTAAACAAAGTGGCATAGTTTAAAGTGGCTAGTGATACATGTATTACATAAAGATGCAGTAGATGATATAGAGTACAGTATATACATATACATATGAGATGAGTAATGTAGGGTATGTAAACATTATATTAAGTAGCATTGGTTAAAGTGGCTAGTGATATATTTCTACATCAATTTCCATTATTAAAGTGGCTGGAGTTGAGTCAGTGTGTTGGCAGCAGCCACTCAATGTTAGTGGTGGCTGTTTAACAGTCTGATGGCCTTGTGCATCTCAGTGATTTATTGTGCCACAATATATTGTATGATTTATGTCAAATTAATCAAATGTATCTTATCTGTGCTTGGAGTTCAAAACAATTAACCTGAGCTAGCAGTGTCCCTGCAGCCTAAAATTGTACGTTCCCAGAACAGACAAAATGTTCACTTCTGTTTTCAGAACATCTAAAAAAACGTTAAGTTTTACCGGACAGGAAACTTATGACTTCATTCCAACAACAAATGGGAACCCAAAAACGTACATTCAAACAAATTCAAATGAACTATGGAATATGCTAGCTGGGAAGGACATTTTAATCACATACTGTATTGTTTGGCTGAGAGTCACTGAGGACCCCAGACAGTATAGGCTACCATGATATAAGCCTGATATTGAAGAGGAGACCTACCTGCTCTCAGAGGTACCTATGCTGTGAGAAATAACATCTTTCAGCATTTACCTCTATTGTTTCACACTCTCTCACACATAAACACACATGCACACACACACCACACACAGAAACACAATTTATTCTCTTCTCCAGACAGAACTGGCTCCAAAACCTCAACCGCTTGTGACAAATCAGATCACAACATGTTGTTCTGTAACTGCTACAGTTTTTTAAAATTGCTTGGGTACACTACATGACCGAAGGTATGTGGACACCTGCTCGTCGAACGTCTCATTCCAAAATCATGGGCATTAATATGGAATTGGTCCCCCCTTTGCTGCTATAATAGCTTCCACTCTTCTGGGAAGGCTTTCCACTAGATGTTGGAGCATTTCTGCAGGGACTGTTGGGCGATTAGACCTGGCTCGAGTTGGCGTTCCAATTCATCCCAAAGGTTTTTGATTTGGTTTAGGTCAGGGCTCTGAGCAGTCCAGTCAAGTTCTTCCACACCGATCTCGACAAACCATTTCTGTATGAACCTCGCTTTGTGCACCGGGGCAATGTCATGCTGAAACAGGAAAGGCCTTCCCCAAACTGTTGCCACAAAGTTGGAAGCACAGAATCTTCTAGAATGTCATTGTATGTTGTAGCGTTAAGATTTCCCTTCACTGGAACTAAGAGGCCTAGCCTGAACCATTAAAAATAGCCCCAGATCATTATTGTTCCTCCACCAAACTTTACAGTTGGCACTATGCATTCGGCAGGTAGCATTCTCCTGGCATCCACCAAACCCAGATTTGTCCGTCGGACTGCCAGATGGTGAAGAGTGATTCATCACTCCAGAGAATGTGTTTCCAATGCTCCAGAGTCCAATGGCGGCGAGCTTCACACCACTCCAGGCGACGCTTGGCATTGCGCATGGTGATCTTATGCTTGTGTGCGGCTGCTTGGCTATGGAAACCAATTTCATGAAGCTCCTGACGAACAGTTCTTGTGCTGAAGTTGCTTCCAGAGGCAGTTTGGAACTCGGTAGTGAGTGTTGCAGACTATTTGTACGCGCTACGCATTTCAGCACTTGGCGGTCACATTCTGTGAGCTTGTGTGGCCTACCATTTCGCGGCTGAGCCATTGTTGCTCCTATACTTTTCCACTTCACAATAACAGCACTTACAGTTGACCGGGGAAGCTCTAGCAGGGCAGAAATTTTACAAACGGATTTGTTGGAAAGGTGGCATGTTATGACTGTGCCACGTGAAAGTCACTGAGCTCTTCAGTAAGGCCATTCTATTGCCAATGTTTGTCTATGGAGATTGCATAGCTGTGTGCTCGATTTTATACACACATCAGGAATGGGTATGGCTAACTTTGTATATATAATATATATAGTGTAATTCACCTATTACAAATGCAGCCGTTCGCACAACTGTCTTACCAACATAATGCAAACTAAATGCTGAAAGTAAGGCTACTACTTTCAGCATTTAGATTGCATTATTTTGGTAAGACAGTTGTGCGAACAGCTGCATTCACATAGGCTGTTTGTAATAGGTGCAAAAAAAATGACTTAATAGCAGTTTGCTTTAGAATTCTGTGAATGCGAACAGAACAAAACATTGGTACCAAGTCATACAGAAGGCCTAGTATACAAAATATCTGATCAATAAAGGCATGACAGAATCTATATTTAGGCTAGTTAAATTAACAGTAAGCAAACGCAGTAAACAAAAAGCAAATGGAAAATAACCAAAACATAGCCTACCAGCTACCAGTTTGATGCAGCCATGCGCACCTGTTTTACCAAATAAATAGGCTTATATGTCCCCTTCAGAAACACATTGTGACATGGCAAAATACACTTCAGTGAATCAAATTCCACCCACGTAATCAATTAAGCAATGCCAGCCTAACATAAATATGTTCCCAATACTTACAGTTCCATTTACAACCACGAAACCGAATAGCCTACCAAGAAAACAGTAATAGAATGGATCTATTTCTATGATGAAACACACCGATATGTAGCTATACCCAGGGTATAGCATTTGGGTTGTTGAATTGGAATTATATTGAATTCCAATTATATCACGCTATACCACAATAAACATAAAAGTGCAAATGCTTTTGAACAAGAAGCTAGCGCGAAATCTCCGCTGCGCTCTATCAAATCAGATCAAATTTTTATGGTCACATACACATGGTTAGCAGATGTTAATAGTTCCAACCATGCAGTAATATCTACCAAGTAATCTAACAATTTCACAACAACTACCAGTGTAAGGAATGAATAAGAATATGTGCATATAAATATATGGATGAGCGAAGGCCGAACAGCATAGGCAAGATGCAGTAGATGGTATAGAGTACAGTATATACATATGAGATGAGTAATATATGATATGTAAACATTATATAAAGTGGCATTTTTAAAAGTGGCTAGTGATACATTTATTACATCCACATTTGTATTATTAAAGTGGCTAGACATTTGAGTCAGTATGTTGGCAGCTGCCACTCTATGTTAGTGATGGCTGTTTAACAGTCTGATGGCCTTGAGATTGAAAAACAGCTTCTATCTCTCGGTCCCAGCTTTGATGCACCTGTACTGTACCTTGGCTACTGGATGAAAGTGGGGTGAACAGGCAGTGGCTCGGATGGTTGTTGTCCTTGATGATCTTTTTGGCCTTCCTGTGACATCGGGTGGTGTAGGTGTCTTGGAGGGCAGGTAGTTTGCCCCCGGTGATGCGTTGTGCAGACCTCACTACCCTCTGGAGAGCCTTGTGGTTGTGGGCGGAGCAGTTGCCGTACCAGGCGAAGATACAGCCCGAAAGGATGCTCTCGATTGCGCATCTGTAAAAGTTTGTGAGTGTTTTTGATGACAAGCCAAAATTCTTCAGCCTCCTGAGGTTGAAGAGGCGCTGTTGCAGCTTCTTCACCACGCTGTCTGTGTGGTTGGAACATTTCAGTTTGTCCGTCATGTGTACGCCGAGGAACTTAAAACTTTCCACCTTCTCCACTACTGTCCGGTCGATGTGGATAGGGGGTCCTTTGTTTTGGTAACTTCTAGTGTGAGGTTGTTTTCCTGACACCACACTCCAAGGGTCCTCACCTCTTCCCTTTAGGCCGTCTCGTCGTTGTTGGTAATCAAGCCTACCACTGTAGTGTCGTCTGCAAACTTGATGATTGAGTTGGAGGCGTGCATGGCCACATAGTCATGAGTGAACAGGGAGTACAGGAGAGGGCTGAGAACGCATCTTTCTGGGGCCCCAGTGTTGAGGATCAGCGGGGTAGAGATGTTGTTTCCTACCCTCACCACCTGGGGGCAGCCCGTCAGAAAGTCCAGGACTCAGTTGCATAGGGCGGGGTCGAGACCCAGGGTCTTGAGCTTAATGACGAGTTTGGAGGGTACTATGGTGTTAAATGCTGAGCTGTAGTCGATGAACAGCATTCTTACATAGGTATTTCTCTTGTCCAGATGGTTAGGGCAGTGTGATTGTGATTGCATCGTCTGTGGACCTATTGGGGCGGTAAGCAAATTGGAGTGGGTCTAGGGTGTCAGGTAGGGTGGAGGTGATATGGTCCTTGACTAGTCGCTGAAAGCACTTTATGATGACAGAAGTGAGTGCTAAGGGGCGATAGTCATTTACCTCAGTTACCTTAGCGTGTGTATCTACATGTCCAGGCAGTCTGTGTGTTGGAGTGAGAGGATGTGTGTGTGTGCTATTGATGTGCATGTTTACTCATAAGCAGCAGTCCCTGCGGTTATATCCGCGGGGCAGGTAGGTTTAGGGTCATTCTTTGGAACAGGAACAATTGTGGCCCTCTTGAAGCATGTGGGAACAGCAGACTGGGATAGGGATTAATTGAATATGTCCGTAAACACACCAGCCAGCTGGTCTTTGCATGCTCTGAGGATGCGGCTAGGGATGCCGTCTGGGCCGGCAGCCTTGCGAGGGTTAACACATTTATATGTTTTACTCACATTGGCTGCGGTGAAGGAGAGTCCGCAGGTTTTGGTAGCGGGCCGTGTCAGAGGCACTGTTTTGTCCTCAAAGTTTCGTTTGTCTGGGAGCAAGACATCGGGGTCCGAGACAGGGCTGGTTTAATTTTTGTTGTCTGTGATTGTAGACCCTGTCATATTCCTCTTGTGTCTGTGCCATTGAATTGCGACTCTACTTTATCTCTATACTGACGCTTAGCTTGTTTGATTGCCTTGCGGAGGGAACAGCTACACTTTTTGTATTCGGTCATGTTTCCAGTCGCCTTGCCCTGATTAAAAGCGAATGCTGTCACCAATCCACAGTTTCTGGTTTGGGAAGTTTTTAATAGTAGCTGTTGGTACAACATCACCGATGCACTTGCTAATTATCTCTCTCACTGAATCAGCACATTGCGGACACCAACGTCTTGCTTCCGGACAAGCTAAACACGTTCTTTGCCCGCTTTGAAGATAACACAGTGCCACCGACACAGCACGCTACCAAGGACTGTGGGCTCTACTTCTCCGTGGCTGGCGTGAGTAAGACATTTAAGCGTGTTAACCCTCGAAAGGCTGCCTACCCAGACGGCATTCCTAGCCACAACCTCCAGCTGGCTGGAGTGTTTACAAACATATTCAATCTCTCTCTATCCCAGTCTGCTGTCCCCACATGCTTCAAGATGTCCACCATTGTTCCTGTACCCAAGAAAGAAAGGTAACTGAACTAAATGAGAGACTAGTCAAGGATCATATCACCTCTACCTTACCTCACACCCTACACCCACTTCAATTTGCTTACCGCCCCCGTTAGATCCACAGACGATGCAGTTGCAATCGCACTGCCCTATCCCATCTGGACAAGAGGAATAACTATGTAAGAATGCTGTTCATTGACTATAAATAAGCATTCAACACCATAGTACCCTCCAAGCTCATCATTAAGCTCAAGGCCCTGGGTCTGAACCCCACCCTGTGCAACTGGGTTCTGGACTTCTTGACGGGGCGCCCCCAAGGTGGTGAAGGTAGGAAACAACACCTCCACTTCGCTGATCCTCAACACTGGGGCCCCACAAGGATGCGTGCTCAGCCCCCTCCTGTACTCCCTGTTCACCCATGACTGCGTGGCCATGCACGCCAATGTCACAGGAAGGCCAAAAAGATCATCAAGGACATCAAGGACAACAACGACCCGAGCCACTGTCTGTTCACCCCGCTTTCATCCAGAAGCCAAGGTCCCTACAGGTGTATCAAAGCTGGGACCGAGAAACAGCTTCTATCTCAAGGCCATCAGACTGTTAAATAGCCATCACTAGCACATTAGAGGCTGCTGCCCTATAAACATAGACTGGCCACTTTAAAAATGGAACACTAGTCACTTTAATAAAGTTTACATATTTTGCGTTACTCATCTCATATTTATACTGTATTCTATCCTATTCTACCTGTTCTATCTTAGTGTGTGCCGCTCTGACATTGCTCGCCCAAATATTTATATATTCTTAATTCCATACCTTTACTTTAGATGTGTGTGTATATTTGTGAAATTGTTAGATATTACTGGTTAGATATTACTGCACTGTTGGAGCTACAAACACAAGCATTTCACTACACCCGCAATAACATCTGCTAAACACGCGTATGTGACAAATGCAATTTGATTTGATTTAACCTGGGCTGGCTCCTCTGTTTCAAGATCATCAGAAACAGTCGCTGGAGGGGGATGTGGAGCCATTATCCTGATGGTGCTTTTGGAAGGGTGGGGAGGATCTGCACGTGGAGCTAGCTGGAGCTCAGCAGGCATCATGGTGGTTTGACGCTGTTGCTGCTGCTGCTCATTGCTCTCCTTCTCCTTTTGGCTTTGCTTGGGTACTTTGGTGAAGCCAATTTCCGATATCCATCATGGCAGATTACCTGGTTCAAGCTTGGTAAATAGGCTAAGGCTAATACCCAGGAGTTGGAACCGGTTCATGGAACAGAACCAAAAATCGTAAAATAACAATGTTTTTCAAGGAACAGAAACAGAAATTAAAGTGATCAAAACTGTTCCAGAACAGAACCGTTATTTTAAAAAATGGGAACTGATTGGTAACATTATTTTACGTTCTAGGCCTTTTTTCCTAGTCCCACAAAGAAACCAAACAAAGCGCCTATGCAAAGCTCTGACTGTCACTGAGAAACTTATTTTCAGCCTGCCAGCTGAAAATCTTTGTCAGTTTGTGTGTGTTTAGGCCATCTGCCCCTCCCTCCTCCAAAGCATAGACTACTGTACTGACGTTACAAGCATGATTCAGAAGATAGTGAATGGATTAACATTTTCAACACTAGTTAAGGATACTATAGGCCTAGTTATCACGTTTTATGTTGGATTTATCAACTACAAAAAGGTAAGACGTGTTTTTAATTCTGGTGAAGCTGTGCACACAAGCTTGTTAGCTAGCTACCTCAAAAGACATGAAAAGTTCCTAGGTATAATTCTGTGAACTTAATTCAGATAATTCATGTCATAATAAGATGTCCAGCACTTCAAGCCTACCTCCTCAACCCTCTCCTCCTCAACAGATTTTGCAACAACCTTGTCACTCAATCATTTGGTCTTTTTTGCTATTTTTATATAGGGACATACAACTTAAACTGAGGTGGCATAAGTTTCAATTGAGGGGGCTAGGCCCTCTTTTCCCCCTCGTGGAGCTGTGCCTGTATTACATACCTTGCCTGTGGTTGAGGTGTACAGAGGTAAGGTAAACCCAAAACACACATCCTCAAAACAACCCTAATACTAGCTAACTGACTGTCATGACCATTCAGTTCTGTCTCAGTGCCAAATCTTAGCCAGTGGCGTAATAACTAATTACATCGATTCTAGTACAATTACCCTTCCTGGTGTCGTTTGGAGAGTCAACAGACATCAGAGGAGCACTAGTCAGCCTTTCTAATGTAGGCTATGATGATGAAGTGTGCAAATGTTTTCTAAGGAGTTTAGAGTGCCATGTTTTCACCATCGCCAGTTTAGGGTGCCATGTTTTCTGATGTTTCCTCCTCCAGCTATGTCATCTGTTATTATGATTTTTCTGAAGTCAGTATTACATGAGAGGAAGAAGTAAGAATGGGGGATAAAGAGAGCAGGGGAGGAAAGGAGGAAAAAAGAGCAGGAGTGGTAAATTAATGGTCACAGCATCTCCATGACAAAGCACTGACCTTTTGGCTTTCTGCATCACTGTACATTAGGCCAAAGTAGTCCTTCTCCAGCAGGTTGAGGTGCTCACACACCATGTCCAGCAAGGCCTGTCCTTTGCAGTGCTTCTGCAGAAACACACACACAAACACACGTGCCACAAATAAAGTGTTATTTAATCAAGGGTCAGGTGATTTCTGACCATGTGACCTGGCCTCACTAATTAAAGCATTACGGCACACCTTACAAAAATGTACCATGGTACTACTATGGTACTTTCATTCATACCATGGTACTACTATGGTCATTTCACTTATACCATGGTATAGTCTGAATCATGATGGTACTACAATGGTACTGCCATTATACCTAAATATTACCATGGTGCTCCATAATTTAAACCATGGTATAGTCTGAATCATGATGGTACTACAATGGTACTGCAATTATACCTAAATATTACCATGGTACTGCATCATTTATACCATGGTATAAATCTGAATCATGGAAATGTACCATGGTCTTAGCTTTCAATTATGATGTTACTGCCATGCACCTAAATAATACCATGGTATTGCATCATTCATAACACGGTAGATGTGGATCCTGGAAATACCATGGTTTTAACCGGCATCCTACATTATTACAACTCACAATTATGATAAATGGTACCAATAATTATCATATGGTACCATCTTTATTAATTGTCTGTTACCATAGCACAATGGCAGTATAATACATTAAATAAAAAACCCAAGGTCAAAAGAGTTTGGCTGGTATTATATTGATGAATTTATATACCAGTATAGGAAAGTTTTTGATAAAGTCAGAGGCAGGCTAATACTGTTGGTCCAAATGTGTCTGTAACATCAAAGAAAAAGGGAAAGAGGGGTAATACTTTCTGTATTAATAGTACCGTTTTTTTGCTCATCTTTGGGTTTCCTTTTTTGCCAACCTAAAATGTGGGCGAATGTAAAATATATGGTAGCCTAATCCTTGGTATTTTGTAATCATATACTGTATTTATAGTCAAGGGGTGTTGCGCTTGTTTCGGCCCACAGAGGGAGCTGCTCGCTCTAGTGGTTGCATCACGTGCTCTCACTCTCACGCTAACCTGCCTATTAAATGAGTCAGTTGAATGAGAGAGCCAACTGAAGAGAGAAGCACCAGATAAATGAAATATTTTAAACATTTTCATCACAGTGAGCAATTGTAAAGCATAGGATGTGAAACACCCAGTTATGCGGAGTGTAATGATATAATATTTTTTTTAATGATGTTTGGATAGTTGAATTAATTTATAAAAGTCTGATAGCATAGAAGCTAACGTCGGCTAAAGTTAGCGCCAGTCAAGCTAGCTTGTCGTAATCATGGCGACAGGACAAACTCCCTTCATTCTTCTCACCATACCCTATCCAGGTCCCAAGGTTTAAGAGGATATACTATGCTACTTGACCATGTGTGTTGTGGTTTTTCACTATGAGCTAAAGGGGTTTAAAAGGGTACTAGGCCTACGCTTTTCCATTGCAGAGCGAGTAATCAATGTTGCATTATGTGAGCACCATAAATTACTTTGTTTTTGGTCACTTTACCTGAAAAATGGTGAGACACAGACAATCATAATACATTGTAAACAACTACCATGCATTCATGTGTCACTACATGCTGCTAGTACAAAAAAAAATGTATTTTTTCATTGTACTACCATGATTCATTTTTGTACCATGGTAGCTAGTACAATTTTAAGAAATAGGGTTTTTTGGTCACTGCCTTGGCAGGAAAATACCATGGTACTGGTGCAAATACCATGGTATTTTCCTGCCATGGTAGTACAATGAAAAAACTACCATGGTACTATCATGTTTTTTTTGGTCAGTACCATGGCAGGAAAATAACATGGTATTGCAACAGTACCATGGTATTTTCCTGCTATGGTAGTGACCAAAAAAAGAGGGTTTCCTGGTTAGGGTTAGGGGTTAGGGTTAGGGCTAACCCAAACCCTATTTTTTTCATTGAACTACCATGGTACATTTTTGCAATGGACTGCATGGTTTTGTTGACATGCACACATTTTTATTACTGGAATTATGTTTATTAGAGCGTCATGTAACTTCAAATGTATCAACACAACAGAATGTGTCTCTCCTCAACATCATCCCCAACCAGATAGGGAAGCCATCTTGACACCAGCTACTATCTATTGTTGTCTACAGACTATAACAGCTCTTCCCTTGAGTGCTGTGTTACAGTCAGAATTCATCAAATACTTGACTTGGAAAATGAAAACAGAATTTTAGAGGAAGATTGCTTTCTGCATGATACGTGGTCCGAACAAACAGTGGATTGTCGAATGTCACTCATATAACTGTATCCAAATTATTTACTTTCTGATCACATTCCTGCGAAGGAAAGACAGAATACGTGTGAAAATAGTTGTGAAGTTACTCAAATGTCCAAAGAAATTCTAGCCAAGAGAGTTGACTGATGGGGCGGCACTTTCGCAAATTATTCTAGCAATGTTATACCTTCATGTAACTTGAACAAAAATAGGGAAAAAAGATTGTGTGTAATTTCAAATACACATTCGTACATAACAAAACATCACTCTGAAACCAGCACAGTAGCATGGTACCCTGGTCTGTAGATCCCAGAGTTCAGACTATGGGTGCTGCTGCACACACACACAGATACACACACGCTTTTCCCTTGGGGTCATAGCCAGCGAGCTGTGTGTGTGAACTGTGTGTGCTGCTCTCCAGGGAGCAAGCTTCTGTGCTGCTCATTGCTTGCTTTCCCTAGAGCCTGGTTTCCGTGGTGGCAGGCAGACAGAGCAAGTCGTTGCCAGGGAAACAGATGCAGATGTATGCTCCCTCCCTCTATTTTTTTGTTCCTTTATATCTCAAGGCCAGAGCTGGAGGGAGTGTCTCCTTTGGCTCATTATGGTTGAAGAGATGGTGGGGCAAGACTCTGGAAGCACTTATGAACTCTTACTGTCACTCACCCCAGTCGCCATGGTTGTGGAGAGAAGACATGGATGTGGTTGTGGGGTCTGTATGGAGTGGACTGTATGGCTTTAGCATGAGCTATTAAAAGCCCAGTGCAATCCCAGTTTCACAGGAAAATGTTATTTTCCTGTGTTTTATATATATTTCCACTATGAGGTTGGAACAATACTGTAAAATTGTGAAAATAATGATGCCATTTTAGTGTAACCTATTTGAAAAGAACACCTAAAATTTCATCACCAGGAGGTAAATTTGTTAATAGACCAATAAGAAAGAGAGCTCTAAACCTCTCTGCCAACAGTTCGTTTTTGGATTTACCCTTCCCACTCAGACCACTCCCAGACAGTCCTAGCAAAATTCTTGCTTGAGAAATTGGTCTTTGCTAAGTAGCAATTTTTGTAATTTATTTTTGGCCATTTTAATTGAAAACAATCCCAGTAAGGTACCTAATTGTTACCCAGAAAATATTTGATATTGATATTTTAAAGAATGGCTGCATTGGACCTTTAAAGATACAGTATGTATGGGCATGTTTAGGATCTTAATATGCAGTGACTAAGGCATTGAGGCGTTTCTACATGAACACTCCCTTTAACAGTGCAATTCAACTCCACTTTGAGCACTTTCACAGCAAATGACAAGCGTTTTCTCTCAAAATAAACACTGAAACCATTGCAAAGTGTACAAACAAACTCATTGTCAGAGTCACAGAGCATTTAAAAAAATATATGGCTCCCAAAATAGCTCCATTCTACACAATAACAGAGTGCAGCTCATCCATGCATGACTTGGTAGAGTATACACCAGGGAACTGAAGGAAGGGGTGAGGGAAGTGTGGGAGTGCGTAGCCCCATCTCCCCTCTCTCCACTGTGGCCCCTTGGGAGCCAGAGCCAAGCAGCCATGACAAGACAGGCTAATTAACCCTTGGATGGGGCAACTCCTCCAGTGAGAATTGTCACAAAGGAGTGCCTGCCTTCCCTCAACGCTATTATTATCAACTCCTAGAGCATGGAGGAGGTTTGATATGACAGGCCTGACGTTCCAACCCACCAATTAAACACAGGAAGGGGTTCGGTGGGAGGCCAGGAGTGAGGTGACGATAAACGTTATGCTGCAGCAGCAGCAGCATGGATGAGTAAAAAGAGAGGGTTGATTTGTACATAATTTTGTAGCAATGAATGGAAGTACAAAAGGAAGCAAATGATACTTCTTTGCATAAAGGATTTGAGAATCATAATGTGGAGTTTTATTTCCAGTGCTGAGAACAGCTTGAGTTGCTTGAGAGTATTTGAAATAAATAAAAATTGCGACATTTTCTTTTCAGAAAGATTGATAAAAGCAAGGGAAATGTTCTAGAGATTATTATATCAGAAACACACTCACATACCGGAAGTATCCTAAGGGCAGCTCGCAATAACACAATATTCTACTTTACTGCACCTGGGTCGCAAAATTGAATGAGTATAGATCTCCCATTGCTCTGTCACTGGGTTTTGTCGAGGGATTTTATTGGGCAGAAGAGGGATGTCATTTGACCCTCAAATTGTACAATATTTCTGCTCTGTTATGTTGCATATCTATATATATAGGAGGCTTTCAGCCAAGCTTTAGGGTTTTGATAATATATACTGAACAAAAATATAAACGCAACATGTGAAGTGTTGGCCCCATATTTCATGAGCTGAAATAAAATATCCCAGAAATGTTCCATATGCACAAAAATATTATTTTTCTAAAATGTTGTACACACATTTGTTTACATTCCTGTAAGTGAGCATTTTTCCTTTGCCAAGATAATCCATCCACCTGACAGGTATGGTATATCTGAGTCACTGGCTTACTGGGGCTCTCTCATGCCGTCCCTGGAAGGGGTGCGTCACCTGAGTGGGTTGATTCACTGATGTGGTCCTCCTGTCTGGGTTGGCGCCCCCCCCTTGGGTTGTGCCATGGCGGAGATCTTTGTGGGCTATACTCAGCCTTGTGTCAGGATGGTAAGTTGGTGGTTGAAGATATCCCTCTAGTGGTGTGGGGGCTGTGCTTTGGCAAAGTGGGTGGGGTTATATCCTTCCTGTTTGGCCCTGTCCGGGGGTGTCCTCGGATGGGGCCACAGTGTCTCCTGACCCCTCCTGTCTCAGCCTCCAGTATTTATGCTGCAGTAGTTTATGTGTCGGGGGGCTGGGGTCAGTTTGTTATATCTGGAGTACTTCTCCTGTCCTATTCGGTGTCCTGTGTGAATCTAAGTGTGTGTTCTCTAATTCTCTCCTTCTCACTTTCTTTCTCTCTCTCGGAGGACCTGAGCCCTAGGACCATGCCCCAGGACTACCTGACATGATGACTCCTTGCTGTCCCCAGTCCACCTGGCCGTGCTGCTGCTCCAGTTTCAACTGTTCTGCCTTATTATTATTCGACCATGCTCGTCATTTATGAACATTTGAACATCTTGGCCATGTTCTGTTATAATCTCCACACGGCACAGCCAGAAGAGGACTGGCCACCCCAACCTCTCTAGGTTTCTTCCTAGGTTTTGGCCTTTCTAGGGAGTTTTTCCTAGCCACCGTGCTTCTACACCTGCATTGCTTGCTGTTTGGGGTTTTAGGATGGGTTTCTGTACGGCACTTTGAGATATCAGCTGATGTACGAAGGGCTATATAAATAAATTTGATTTGATTTATATCAAGAAGCTGATTAAACAGCATAATTATTATTATTAAAGTCAGCAGCATATCACCCTACATACCACTGCTGGCTTGCTTCTGAAGCTAAGCAGGGTTGGTCCTGCTCAGTCCCTGGATGGGAGACCAGATGCTGCTAGAAGTTGTGTTGGAGGGCCAGTAGGAGGCACTCTTTCCTCTGGTCTAAAAAATATCCCAATTCCCGAGGACAGTGATTGGGGACACTGCCCTGTGTAGGATGCTGTCTTTTGGGTGGGACGTTAAACGGGTGTACTGACTCTCTGCGGTCATTAAAGATCCCATGGCACTTATTGTAAGAGTAGAGGTGTTCCTGGTGTCCTGGCTAAATTCCCAATCTGGCCATCAAACCATCACAGTCACCTAATAATCCCCAGTTTACAATTGGTTCTTTCATCCCTCTCCCCTGTAACTATTCCTCAGGTTGTTGCTGCAAATGAGAATGTGTTCTCAGTCAACTTACCTGGTAAAATAACAGATAAATTATTACACAGGTGCACCTTGTGCTTGGTACAATAAAAGGCCATTCTAAAATGTGCAGTTTTTTCACACAACACAATGCCACAGATGTTTCAAGTTTTGAGGGAGTGCACAATTGGCATGCTGACTGCAGGAATGTCCAAAAGAGCTGTTGCCAGAGAAGTGAATGTTCATTTCTCAACCATAAACTGCCTCAAATGTAGTTTTAGAGAATTAGGCGGTACATCCAACCGGCCTCACAACTGTAGACCACAACCCAGGACCTCCAGATGCGGCTTCACCTGCGGGATCGTCTGGGGGAGGGCTGGTGCTGAGGACTGTCTGTCTGTCTGTAATAACGTGCCTTTTGTTGGGAAAAAATGCCTTCTTTGCTTGCTCTTACCCAACAATGCAGTCTTCAATATCAGTAGTACTAGTTGATAATAAACAGCTAGATGGTGCCGACCGAGATGGTTGCCTCGCTTCAGGTCCTTAGAAAACTATGCAGTTATTTGTTTTTTATGTGTTATTTCTGACATTGTTAGCCTAGAAAATCTCAAGTGTTATTACATACAACTGGGAAGAACTATTGGATATAAAAGCGATGTCAACGTACCATCATTACGACCAGGAATACAACTTTCCCGAAGCGGATCCTTTGTTCGGACCTCCACCCTAGACATGTAATCTTATCCCAGAGGCCGACCCAAAACAACATGGTCACCCTGGACATGCAATCTTATCCCAGAGGTCGACCTAAAACAATGCGGTCACCCTGGACATGCAATCTTATCCCAGAGGCAGATGGAGCGGCCTACTGGTCAGACTCAGAAGGCGAGCACACCATCCACCGCTTCCGAGCATATTTCTCGCCAATGTACAAGCTCTAGATAACAAGGTGGACGAAATTAGAGCACGAGTTGCCTTCACAGAAACATGGCTCACTCTGGATATGTTGGCAGAGTCCGTACAGCCACCTGGTATCTTCATGCATCGCGCCGACAGAAACAAACATCTCTCTGGTAAGAAGAAGGGCGTGGGTGTATGCCTTTATGATTAACGACTCATGGTGTAATCTCAACAACATACAAGAACTCAAGTCCTTTTGTTCACCCGACCTAGAATTCCTTACAATAAAATGCAGACCGCATTATCTTCCAAGCAAATTCTGACTATACGCTGACTAGGTGAGCAAGTTTATTAGCAAGTGCATCAGAGATGTCGTTCCCTATGTGACCATTAACACCTTCCCTAACCAGAACCCGTGGATTGATGGTAGCATTCACGCAAACTGAACTAAATGACTATCGCCCCCATTGCGCTCACTTCTGTCATCATAAAGTGCTTTCAGAGACTAGTCAAGGATCATATCACCTCCACTCTACCTGACACCTAGACCCACTCCAATTTGCTTACCGCCCCAATAGGTCCACAGATGATGCAATTGCCATCACACTGTACACTGCCCTATCCCATCTGGACAAGAGGAATACCTACAGTATGTAAAAACGCTGTTCATTGACTACAGCTCAGCATTTAACACCATAGTTAGTGCACTCCAAACTCGTCATTAAGCCCGAGACCCTGGGTCTGTGCAACTGGGTCCTGGACTTTGACGGGCCATGCCAATGTGGTGAAGGTAGAAAACAACATCTCCGCCCGCTGATCCGCAACACTGAGGCCCCACAAGGGTGCGTTCTCAGCCCTCTCCTGTACTCCCTGTTCACCCATGACTGCGTGGCCATGCACGCTTCCATCTCAATCATCAAGTTTGCAGATGATACTACAGTGGTAGGCCTGATTACCAACAACGACGAGACAGTCTACAGGGAGGAGGTGAGGGCCCTGGGAATGTGGTGTCAGGAAAATAACCTCTCACTCAACATCAACAAAACAATGGAGATGATCGTGGACTTCAGGAAACAGCAGAGGGAGCACTCCCCCATCCAGATCGACAGGACAGTAGTGGAGTAGGTAGAAAGTTTTAAGTTCCTTGGCGTACAAATCACAGACAAACTGAAATGGTCCACCCACACAGACAGCGTGGTGAATTTTTGAAAAGTCTATGTACAGTCATTTTTGCAATTCATTCCAGTGATTGGCAGCAGAGAACTGGAAGGAAAGGCGGCCAAATGAAGTGTTGGCTTTGGGGATGACCAGTGAAATATAACTGCTGGAGCGCGTGCTATGGATGGGTGTTGCTATGGTGACCAGTGAGCTGAGATAAGGCAGGGCTTTACCTAGCAAAGACTTATAGATGACCTGGACCCAGTTGGTTTGGCGAAGAATATGTAGCGAGGGCCAGCCAACAAGAGCATACAGGTCGCAGTGGTGGGTAGTATATGGGGCTTTGGTGACAAAACAAATGGCACTGTGATAGACTTCATCCAGTATGATGAGTAGATTGTTGCGGGCTATTTTGTAAATTACACCACCGAAATCAAGGATCTGTAGACTAGTCAGTTTTACGAGGGTGTGTTTG
Organism: Oncorhynchus kisutch; assembly: GCF_002021735.2. NCBI lineage: Eukaryota > Metazoa > Chordata > Actinopteri > Salmoniformes > Salmonidae > Oncorhynchus > Oncorhynchus kisutch. The sequence continues at coordinate 17,828,132 of NC_034174.2, read as the reverse complement.
GCAGCATGAGTGAAGGAGGCTTTGTTGCGAAATAGGAAGCCGATTCTAGATTTAATTTTGTATTGAGATGCTTAATGTGAGAATGGAAGGAGAGTTTACAGTCTAACCAGACACCTAAGTATTTGTAGTTGTCCACATATTCTAGGTGAGAACCGTCCAGAGTAGTGATGCTAGTCGGGCGGGATGGTGAGGGCAGCAATCAGTTGAAGAGCATGCATTTAGTTTTACTAGCATTTAAAAGCAGTTGGAGGCCACGGAAGGAGTGTCGTATGGCGTTGAAGCTCGTTTGGAGGTTTGTTGGCACAGTGTCCAAAGAAGGCCCTGGTGTATACAGAATGATGTCGTCTACGTAGAGGTGGATCAGAGAATCACCAGCAGTAAGCGTGACATCATTGATATATACAGAGAAAAGAGTCGGCCCTAGAATTGCACCCTGTGGCCACCCCATAGAGACTGCCAGAGGTCCGTACAACAGGCCCTCCGATTTGACACACTGAACTCTTTCTGAGAAGTAGTTGGTGAACCAGGCAAGGCCGTCATTTGAGAAGCCAAGGCTATTGAGTCTGCGGATAACAATGCGGTGATTGACAGAGTCGAAAGCCTTGGCCAGGTCGATGAAGATGGCTGCACAGTACTGTCTTTTTTTCTATGACGGTTATAATATCGTTTAGGACCTTGAGCATGGCTGAGGTGCACCCATGACCAATTCGGAAACCGGATTGCATAGTGGAGAAGGTACGGTGCGATTCGAAATGGTTGGTGATCTGTTTATTAACTTGGCTTTCGAAGATTTTAGAAAGGTAGGGCAGGATGGATATAGTTCTTCAATAGTTTGGGTCTAGAGTGTCTCCCCCTTTGAAGAGGGGATGACCACAACAACTTTCCAATCTTTGGGGATGTCAGACGATATGGAAGAGAGGTTTGGCGGATAATTTTAGAAAGAGCGGTCCAGAATGTCTAGCCCAGCTGATTTGTAGGGATCCAGATTTTGCCGCTCTTTCAGAACATCAGCTGTCTGGATTTGGATGAAGGAGAAGTGTGGGGGGGGGGGTGTTGGACAAGTTGCTGCAGGGGTGCTGAGATGTTGGCCGGGGTAGAGGTAGCCAGGTGGAAAGCATGGCCAGCTGTGGAAAAATGCTGATTGAAATTTATTGGTGGTTTTAGTGTTTCCTAGCCTCAGTGCAGTGGGCAGCTGGGAGGAGGTGGTCTTATTCTCCATGGACTTTACAGTGTCCCTAAACTTTTTGGAATCAGTGCTACAAGAAGCAAATTTCTGTTTGAAAGGGCTAGCCTTGGCTTTCCTAACTGACTGAGTATATTGGTTCCTGACTTCCCTGAACAGTTGCATATCACGGGGGCTATTCGATTCTAATGCAGAATGCCACAGGATGTTTCTGTGCTGGTCAAGAACAGTCAAGTCTGGGGTGAACCAAGGGCTATATCTGTTCTAGTTATACAGTGGGGCAAAAAAGTATTTAGTCAGCCACCAATTGTGCAAGTTCTCCCACTAAAAAAGATGAAAGACGCCTGTAATTTTCATCATAGGTACACTTCAACTATGACAGACAAAATCAGGGGACAAAATCCAGAAAATCACATTGTAGGATTTTTAATTAATTAATTTGCAAATTATGGTGGAAAATAAGTATTTTGTCACCTACAAACAAGCAAGATTTCTGGCTCTCACAGACCTGTAACTTCTTCTTTAAGAGGCTCCTCTGTCCTCCACTTGTTACCTGTATTAATGGAACCTGTTTGAACTTGTTATCAGTATAAAAGACACCTGTCCACAACCTCAAACACTCACACTCCAAACTTCACTATGGCCAAGACCAAAGACCTGTCAAAGGCCACCAGAAACAATATTGTAGACCTGCACCAGGCTGGGAATCTGCAATAGGTAAGCAGCTTGGTTTGAAGAAATCAACTGTGGGAGCAATTATTAGGAAATAGAAGATATACAAGACCACTGATAATCTCCCTCAGTCTGGGGCGCCACGCAAGATCTCACCCCGTGGGGTCAAAATGATCACAAGAACGGTGAGCAAAAATCCCAGAACCACACGGGGGGACCTAGTGAATGACCTGCAGAGAGCTGGGACCAAAGTAACAAAGCCTACCATCAGTAACACACTATGCCGCCAGGGACTCAAATCATGCAGTGCCAGACGTGTCCCCCTGCTTAAGCCAGTACATGTCCAGGCCCGTCTGAAGTTTGCTAGAGAGCATTTGGATGATCCAGAAGAAGATTGGGAGAATGTCACATGGTTAGACTTTTTGGTAAAAACTCAACGCGTCGTGTTTGGAGGACAAAGAATGCTGAGTTGCATCCAAAGAACACCATACCTACTGTGAAGCATGGGGGTGGAAACATCATGCTTTGGGGCTGTTTTTCTGCAAAGGGACCAGGACGACTGATCCATGTAAAGGAAAGAATGAATGGGGCCATGTATCGTGAGATTTTGAGTGAAAACCTCCTTCCATCAGCAAGGGCATTGAAGATGAAAAGTGGCTGGGTCTTTCAGCATGACAATGATCCCAAACACACCGCCCGGGCAACGACGGAGTGGCTTCGTAAGAAGCATTTCAAGGTCCTGGAGTGGCCTAGCCAGTCTCCAGATCTGAACCCCATAGAAAATCTTTGGAGGGAGTTGAAAGTCCGTGTTGCCCAGCAACAGCCCCAAAACATCATTGCTATAGAGGAGATCTGCATGGAGGAATGGGCCAAAATACCAGCAACAGTGTGTGAAAACCTTGTGAAGACTTACAGAAAATGTTTAACCTCTGTCATTGCCAACAAAGCGTATATAACAAAGTATTGAGATAAACTTTTGTTATTGACCAAATACTTATTTTCCACAATAAATTCATTAAAAATCCTACAATGTGATTTTCTGGATTTTGTCTGTCATAGTTGAAGTGTACCTATGATGAAAATTACAGGCCTCTCTCATCTTTTTAAGTGGGAGAACTTGCACAATTGGTGGCTGACTAAATACTTTTTTGCCCCACTGTACATTTTTTGAATGGGGCATGCTTATTTAAGATGGAGAGGAAAGCACTTTTGAAGAGCAACCAGGCATCCTCTACTGATGGGATCAGGTCAATATCTTTCCAGGATACCCGGCAAGGTCGATTAGAAAGGCATGCTCGCTGAAGTGTTTTAGGGAGCATTTCTTTTCATTTGAGATTTTACCCCTTTTTCATGGTATCCAATTG